>NC_061509.1:249224747-249493652 GCF_022539505.1 Lolium rigidum | reverse complement strand
AGCGGTCTCAACGTTTCCAAGGCGGCACGGGACCAAAAAAAAATGAGGCAGCGAGCATTCTCAACAATTCCAAGGCGGCGGGGATCAAAAGAAAAAAAGGAAATAGCCAGAAATTTATTAGGGGTCAAAAATAAATCCATCAAAGGAAACTTTTATTGTTCATAGAGGATGACATGTGGGACCGACTTGCCAGCTGCGTCGTCATCGTTTCAAAGGGGGCAGGGGATCAAAAGAAAAAGGCAAATAGCCGGAAATTAGGGGAAAAAAATAAATCCAACAAAGGAAACTTTTATTGTTCATAGAGGATGACATGCGGGACCCATGAGCCAACAGCTTCCTCAACGTTTCAAAGTCGGCATGAGATTGAAAGAAAAAGGCAAGTGACATAATATCAGGAGCCAAAAATAATCCAAGAAAAGAAACTTTATTGTACATAGAGGATGACATGCGGGTCCCATTTTGTAGCAGCGGTCTCAACGCTTCCAAGGCGGCACAGGACCGCAAGAAAAATGAAGTAGCCAGAAATCAGGGTGTGAAAAAAAATCCAAGAAAAGAAAGATTTCAATTGGGCTGTATCTCGACATCTGGGCCTTCGAACTATCCTGCTGGGCCTTTTGACTCGTACAATTTCAGCCCACTCCAAAACAGGAAAGGTCGGATTTTTCTCAAAAAAAAAATAGGAAAGTCCTATGCTTCGCAAAAACAAAAAACAAGGAGATTCAACATATAAGTTTGTTTATGTAGATATAAAGATTTAATTTATCCGTTTGCAATAGCTCAGAGCGAAATACAACGTTTATTGTCTGCAAAATAAAATATCACATGTTTCTTGTACGGGGAGGTCGACATCGGGGACCCATGAGCCAGCAGCGTCGTCAACGTTTCAAAGGCGGCAGGGGACCGAAAATAAAAAAAAGCCAAAAATCAGTTGGTAAAAAAATACAAGAAAAGAAAACATTTATCGTTCTGAGAGGATGACATGCGGGACCCATGAGGCAGCAGCATCCTCAACGTTTCAAAGTCGGCATGAGATCGAAAGAAAAAGCCAAGTGACATAATATCGGGAGCCAAAAATAATCCAAGAAAAGAAACTTTATTGTACATAGAGGATGACATGCGGGTCCCATTTTGTAGCAGCGGTCTCAACGTTTCCAAGGCGGCACAGGACCAAAAAAAAATGAGGCAGCAGCATTCTCAACAATTCCAAGGCGGCAGGGGATCAAAAGAAAAAAAGGAAATAGCCAGAAATTTATTAGGGGTCAAAAATAAATCCACCAAAGGAAACTTTTATTGTTCATAGAGGATGACATGTGGGACCGACCTGCCAACAGCGTCCTCATCGTTTCAAAGGGGGCAGGGGATCAAAAGAAAAAGGCAAATAGCCAGAAATTAGGGGTCAAAAATAACTCCAAGAAAGGAAACTTTTATTGTTCGTAGAGGATGACATGCGGGACCCATGAGCCAGCGAGCTTACTCAACGTTTCAAAGGTGGCATGAGATCGAAAGAAAAGGCAAGTGACCAAATATCGAGAGCCAAAAATAATCCAAGATTTATTGTACATAGAGGATGACATCTGGGTCCCATTTTGCAGCAGACGGTCTCAATGTTTGTAATGCGGCTTGAGATCAAAAGAAAAAGAAAGTAGCTAGTAATTAGGGGGTGAAAAAAATCCAAGAAAAGAAAGTTGATGGACATAGAGGATGACATGCGGGTCCCTTGAGCCAACAAGCTTACTCAACGTTTCAAAGGGGGCAGGTGATCAAAATAAAAAGGCAAGCCAAAAATCAGAGGGTGAAAAAAAATCCAACAAAGGAAACTTTTATAGCACATAGAGGATGACATGCGGGTCCCATGAGCCAGCAGGTTCCTCAACGTTTCAAACGTAGCATGAGATCGAAAGAAAAAGGCAAGTGAAAAAATATGAGGAGCCAAAAATAATTCAAGAAAAGAAACTTTTATAGCACAAAGAGGATGACATGCGGGTCCCATGAGCCAGCAGGTTCCTCAATGTTTCAAACGTGGCATGAGATCGAAAGAAAAAGGCAAGTGCCCAAATATGAGGTGCCAAAAAAACTCCAAGAAAAGAAAGTTGATTGCTCATAGAGGATGACATGCGGGTCCCATTTAGCTGCAGCGGTCTCACTGTTTGAGAGGTGGCAGGGGATCGAAAGAAAAAGGCAAGTGACCAAATATCAGGAGCCAAAAATAATTCAAGAAAAGAAAGTTTTATAGTCCATAGAGGATGACATGCGGGTCCCATTTAGCAGCGAGCGGTATCACCGTTTGAGAGGCGGAAGGGGATCGAAAGAAAAAGGCAAGTGCCCAAATATGAGGTGCCAAAAAAAACTCCAAGAAAAGAAAGTTTTATAGTACATAGAGGATGACATGCGGGTCCCATTTAGCAGCAGCGGTATCACCGTTTGAGAGGCGGCAGGGGATCGAAAAAAAAAGGCAAGTGACCAAATATGAGGTGCCAAAAAAATCCAAGAAAAGAAAGTTTTATAGTACATAGAGGATGACATGCGGGTCCCATTTAGCAGCAGCGGTATCACCGTTTGAGAGGCGGCAGGGGATCGAAAAAAAAGGCAAGTGACCAAATATGAGGTGCCAAAAAAAATCCAAGAAAAGAAAGTTTTATAGTACATAGAGGATGACATGCGGGTCCCATTTAGCAACAGCGGTATCACCGTTTGAGAGGCGGCAGGGGATCGAAAAAAAAAGGCAAGTGACCAAATATGAGGTGCCAAAAAAAACTCCAACAAAAGAAAGTTGATTGCACATAGAGGATGACATGCGGGTCCCATTTAGCAGCAGCGGTCTCAACGTTTCCAAGGTGGCAAGGGATCAAAAGAAAAAGGAAGTAGCCAGAAATCAGGGGGTCAAAAAAATCCAAGAATAGAAAGAATTTTGGTTCATAGAGGATGACATGCGGGACCCATGATCCTGCATCGTAAACGGCTCGATCGGAGAACGTTGAATGAGATGGCGCGATCGAGAAAAAAAACAATGCCAGAGAGGCTGCCATCTGGGCCCTACATCCCTCGGCGGTGCGGATTTGCGTTGACTCGGCCGGCGAACCCGAGATTTCGAGATGCACCACGTCCCGGGCCACCATACGCGACGTTTTGGCCGCTTTCGTCGGGCTAGGTGGCCTCAAAAACGAGAAAAAAAGTTTTGACATGCACCACGGAGGGACCCAAAATCGTCGGCCATGGTACACCAGCAACCACGGCGCGACTTCAACTTCGTCGGCCATGGCAACTTTTCTTGTAGTGCATGTGGAAACAAGGATCATCCCATATGATCCCAAGATTCTCTCCGGTTCACCTCCGAGGGAGTTCCCCTCTATACATGCAGAATCTGCCTAAGTGTAGGAACCCAATGTCCGAGAAGCCGGGCACACCCGGAGGGGGTAGCATTGGATATAGAACCATCTCAAATCACTTTTGTGCATGCCATGTGGACACACACAACTTTTGGGGCCATTCCCTAGGTCCGATGCTCGATTTCTGACGAAACCCTAGTTCTGTTGACCGCGCCGTCTACCCCTTTGATCGCATCCCATCGGGGTTCCCCGGTGGGCGTATGCCTACGTTTGAGCTTGGTTAGGTCATAGGTACATGTGGAAACAAGGATCATCCCATATGATCCCAAGGTTCTCTCCGGTTCACCTCCGAGGGAGTTCCCCCTATACATGCAGAATCTGCCTAAGTGTAGGAACCCCATGCCCGAGAAGCCGGGCACACCCGGAGGGGGTAGCATTGGATATAGAACCATCTCAAATCACTTTTGTGCATGCCATGTGGACACACACAACTTTTAGGGCCATTCCCTAGGTCCGATGCTCGATTTCTGACGAAACCCTAGTTCTGTTGACCGCGCCGTCTACCCCTTTGACCGCATCCCATCGGGGTTCCCCCGGTGGGCGTATGCCTACGTTTGAGCTTGGTTAGGTCGTAGGTACATGTGGAAACAAGGATCATCCCATATGATCCCAAGGTTCTCTCCGGTTCACCTCCGAGGGAGTTCCCCCTATACATTGATACGCGTACAGCACGCGACCGTTGGGAACCCCAAGAGGAAGGTGTGATGCGTACAGCGGCAAGTTTTCCCTCAGTATGAAACCAAGGTTTAATCGAACCAGTAGGAGCCAAGAAGCACATTGAAGGTTGATGGCGACGAGATGTAGTGCGGCGCAACACCAGGGATTCCGGCGCCAACGTGGAACGTGCACAACACAAACCAAGTACTTTGCCCCAACGAAACAGCGAGGTTGTCAATCTCACCGGCTTGCCGTAACAAAGGATTAGATGTATAGTGTGGAAGATGATTGTTTGCATAAAACAAGTAGAACAAGTATTGCGATAGATTGTATTTCAAGTATAGAGAATTGGACCGGGGTCCACAGCTCACTAGAGGTGTCTCTCCCATAAGATAAACAAGCATGTTGGCTGAACAAATTACGAGTTGGGAAATTGACAAATAAAGAGGGCATGACCATGCACATACATATTATGATGAGTATAGTGAGATTTAATTGGGCATTACGACAAAGTACATAGACCGCTATCCAAAGCATGCATCTATGCCTAAAAAGTCCACCTTCGAGGTTATCATCCGAACCCCTTCCAGTATTAAGTTGCTAACAACGGACAATTGCATTAAGTATTGCGCGTAATGTAATCAATAACTACATCCTCGGACATAGCATCAATGTTTTATCCCTAGTGGCAACAAGCACATCCATAATCTTAGAGATTTATGTCACTTCCCGGATTCACTGGAGACATGAACCCACTATCGAGCATAAATACTCCCTCTTGGAGTTAAGAGTAAAAACTTGGCCGAGCCTCTACTAATAACGGAGAGCATGCAAGATCATAAACAACACATAGATATAAATTGATAATCAACATAACATGGTATTCTCTATTCATCGGATCCCAACAAACACAACATATAGAATTACAGATAGATGATCTTGATCATGTTCGGCAGCTCACAAGACCCAACAATTAAGCACAATGAGGAGAAGACAACCATCTAGCTACTGCTATGGACCCATAGTCCAGGGATGAACTACTCACACATCACTCCGGAGGCGACCATAGCGGCGTAGAGTCCTCCGGGAGATGATTCCCCTCTCCGGCAGGGTGCCGGAGGCGATCTCCTGAATCCCCCGAGATGGGATTGGCGGCGGCGGCGTCTCTGGAAGGTTTTCCGTATCGTGGCTCTCGGTACTGGGGGTTTCGCGACGAAGGCTATTTGTAGGCGGAAGGGTAGGTCAGGGGGCGTCGCGAGGGGCCCAGGAGACAGGGTGGCGCGACCAAGGGCTGGGCCGCGCCGCCTGCCCTCCTGGCCACCTCGTGGCCCCACTTCGTTGACTCTTCGGTCTTCTGGAAGCTTCGTGGCAAAATAGGACCCTGGGCGTTGATTTCGTCCAATTCCGAGAATATTTCCTTACTAGTATTTACGAAACCAAAAACAGCGAGAAAACAGAATCGGCACTTCGGCATCTTGTTAATAGGTTAGTTCCAGAAAATGCATAAATATGACATAGAGTATGCATAAAACATGTAGATATCATCAATAATGTGGCATGGAACATAAGAAATTATTGATACGTCGGAGACGTATCAGCATCCCCAAGCTTAGTTTCTGCTCGTCCCGAGTGTAAACGATAAACAAAGATAATTTCGGAGTGACATGCCATCATAACCTTGATCATACTATTGTAAAGCATATGAGCTGAGATCAAATCATTCAAAGCAAGTGTCTATATTGATATAAGAGATGATAATGCAAGAGTTAGACAAGCTAGAAGTTTTCATGAACTATTGCTTCAAAGACATGCAACCGTACAAAGTTCATTAAAGATGTATTAAGCATTCAGCATAGAAGTTCTATCCTTCATTCCAAGCATCAAGTAAATTTTCACAACATAAGAAGGATTCAGTCAAGTAAACATAAATATGAACGTCATGAATCAATCGTTTCGAAGTCTACTCAACCGGTGAGCGCAAGCATTTGGTATTAGCACCAGGATGTTACGGCATAAAGAACGTTAATGGGGGTTTGGAAGGCCAAATGGAAGAAAGGCTTGCAAAGCCGTAAATGACCATTAGACAAGAGGAAGCCTTATGATCGAAGCTATGCAAGGAGTAGTGATTGCCATGCAACGGATGCACATAGAGCTATATGTGTATGAAAGCTCTCCAATGGAACTAGTGGGGGTGCATCCAACTTGGTTGCTCACGAAGACCTAGAGCACTTTTGAGGAGGCTCATCATTGGAATATACAACCCAAGTTCTATAGTGTAAATTCCCCACATAGTTATACTAGTAAAACATGAAAACTCTCTCATATGAATGTAGGTGCTAAACATGAGCACAAATGATGACTATGAATAATGCGGGTGCTAAAACATGAGCACAAGTGTGGATAAAAGATAGTAATGCTGCCCCCTTTTTCTTTATTCTCCTTTTTTTTCTTTTTCTTTTTTTTTCTTTTTTTCTTTCTTTTCATTTTTTTTCTTTCTTCTTCCTTTTTTTTTCTTTTTGATGGCCTCCACGGCTCTTTTCATTTTTAGGGGCAACATCCTAATATGACAACACACTTTTTGGTACAAATAACTCATAATGAATGAAACATGATGTATGAAACTGTATGCCTCTGCCAGTGTAGCAGGATGTGCAATGATCTAGCGTAACATGGGTAAACCACACATCAGCTGTATATGATCATGCAAAGCAATATATAAATAATAAATGACAACATGGCATGTAATGTAAAATGGATGTTGCATGGCAATATATCTCGGAACAGCTATGGAAATGCTGTGGTAGGTAGGTATGGTGGCTGTTTTGAGGAGATGTATGGGCTTATGTGTAGGAGAACAAGAGAAAGTTCCCCCACGGGTTTGGATGTACCGGCGAAATATGCACAATTCTCAATGTGAGCAAAAGGCAATGCACAGTACCGAAGAGGCTAGCAAATTTGGATGGTGGAAGTGCCAAAAACCGTAGCTTAACATTAGTAAAAAGAACTCACAAGCTTATTGCAAACAACTAGCAGGTTCATCATTAAGAGCATGATTAAAATTTACTCCAAGGAGGGCCGTTCACGGTGGCACAAGTACCCCGCTAGCTCCCTCGACCTTCAGCACAACTTAGTTATTACGATGAACTCTCAGACATGGAAAGCTATCAAGTCCAACTACGCCTTCAACTATTTAAATAGAGTTTGTAGTACGACACAAGCTTAAAGACAACAATCCACTACTAATTTTAACTTATTTATCCAGCAAGCCTTACCATCTAAATACCTCAAAACATTTGCAAAGAATCAAGTTATCAAAGCTCAATGTTCTACAAGTATTTTATTATACACTACCACATGCAACATTTCCCGTTTCCAACCATACAACAATTTAACGAAGAAGAAACTTCGCCATGAATATTATGAGTAAAGCCTAAGGACATACTTGTCCATATGCAACAGCTGGAGCGTGTCTCTCTCCCACACAAAGAATGCTAGGATCCATTTTATTCAAACAAAACAAAAACAAAAATAAACCGACGCTCCAAGCAAAGCACATAAGATGTGATGGAATAAAAATATAGTTTCAGGGGAGGAACCTGATAATGTTGTCGATGAAGAAGGGGATGCCTTGGGCATCCCCAAGCTTAGACGCTTGAGTCTTCTTGATATATGCAGGGGTGAACCACCGGGGCATCCCCAAGCTTAGAGCTTTCACTCTCCTTGATCATGTTGTATCATCTCCCTCTCTTGATCCTTGAAAACTTCCTCCACGCCAAACTCAAAACAACTCATTAGAGGGTTAGTGCACAATCAAAATATACATGTTCAGAGGTGACATAATCATTCGTAACACTTCTGGATATTGCACAAAGCTACTGAAAGTCAATGGAATCGAAATATCCATCGAACATAACAAAACAGGCAATGCGAAATAAAAGGCAGAATCTGTCAAAAACAGAACAGTTCGTAATGACGAATTTTATTGAGGCACCAGACTTGCTCAAATGAAAATTCTCAAATTGAATGAAAGTTGCGTACATATCTGAGGATCACTCACGTAAATTGGCATAATTTTCTGAGTTACCTACAGAGAATTTTGCCGAGATTTGTGACAGCAAAGAAATCTGTTTCTTTGCAGTAATCCAAATCTAGTATGAACCTTACTATCAACGACTTTACTTGGCACAACAAAACACTAAACTAAGATAAGGAGAGGTTGCTACGGTAGTAAACAACTTCCAAGACTCAAAATAAAAACAAAGTACTGTAGTAAAAACATGGGTTGTCTCCCATAAACGCTTTTCTTTAACGCCTTTCAGCTAGGCGCAGAAAGTGTGTATCAAGTATTATCAAGAGATGGTGCATCGTTATCATAAGCTCCCCCATCCGTAGTGGTACTAAGGGCTTTGTCAATTTTAGGCCTATAATAATACTTCTTTGGTTTAGGCACTTTAGAGACATACATAAACTTTTGCTCCTTACCCACATAAGCTTTCTCCTTATATTTAAGAGAAGAAAAGGTTGAACTCAAGGTTCTCATAGCTTTTTCAAGTTCGCCAATCCTATTGGTTTGATTATCATGGACAACACAAGTTCCTAGGACACTAATTCTTTCATCAATTCCTCCTAAGGATTTATCAAGTTCATCAGTTTTATCAAGTAACATTTCCAATTTAGTTTCAATACTTGGAAAATTTTTCTCTATGGTTTCCAATTTTTTCATAACATCTTCAAGAGAGATTTCAGTTTTAACTTCATCAACAGGGGGTATTCCAAATAGACTCTCAATAATGCAGCTAGCTTCTAATGCAGGAGTACTTAGGAAGTTACCTTTCGCGAGACAATCAAGAACATACCTATTCCAGCTAGAGACACCAACATAAAAATTCCTAAGTAGGATAGTGGTGGAGTGTTTCTTAGTACACCTATTATGGGCATCACTAATTCTATACCAAGCATCTCTTAAACATTCTCCCCCTCGTTGCTTAAACGTACGAACTTCAACTTCAGGATTACTCATTTTAGCAGTAGTAAATAAAATAAACTAGATAAAGTAAATGCAAGTAACTAATTTTTTGTGTTTTTGATATAACAAACAAGATAGCAAATAAAGTAAAACTAGCAACTAATTTTTTTTGTATTTTGATTTAGTGCAGCAAACAAAGTAGTAAATAAAACTAAGCAAGACAAAAACAAAGTAAAGAGATTGGGATGTGGAGACTCCCCTTGCAGCGTGTCTTGATCTCCCCGGCAACGGCGCCAGAAAACAGTTGCTAGCGTGTTGTTGACGTGGGAGTTAGAGATCTTTGTGGTGTAACTTTTCTTCAGATCCCCGGCAACGGCGCCAGAAAACAGTCTTGATACGCGTACAACACGTGACCGTTGGGAACCCCAAGAGGAAGGTGTGATGCGTACAGCGGCAAGTTTTCCCTCAGTATGAAACCAAGGTTTAATCGAACCAGTAGGAGCCAAGAAGCACATTGAAGGTTGATGGCGACGAGATGTAGTGCAGCGCAACACCAGGGATTCCAGCGCCAACGTGGAACTCGCACAACACAAACCAAGTACTTTGCCCCAACGAAACAGCGAGGTTGTCAATCTCACCGGCTTGCCGTAACAAAGGATTAGATGTATAGTGTGGAAGATGATTGTTTGCGGAAAACGAGTAGAACGAGTATTGCAGTAGATTGTATTTCGAGTATAGAGAATTGGACCGGGGTCCACAGTTCACTAGAGGTGTCTCTCCCATAAGATAAACAACATGTTGGGTGAACAAACTACGAGTTGGGCAATTGACAAATAAAGAGGGCATGACCATGCACATACATATTATGATGAGTATAGTGAGATTTAATTGGGCATTACGACAAAGTACATAGACCGCTATCCAAGCATGCATCTATGCCTAAAAAGTCCACCTTCGAGTTATCATCCGAACCCCTTCCGGTATTAAGTTGCTAACAACGGACAATTGCATTAAGTATTGCGCGTAATGTAATCAATAACTACATCCTCGGACATAGCATCAATGTTTTATCCCTAGTGGCAACAAGCACATCCATAATCTTAGAGATTTATGTCACTTCCCCGCATTCACGGAGACATGAACCCACTATCGAGCATAAATACTCCCTCTTGGAGTTAAGAGTAAAAACTTGGCCAGAGCCTCTACTAATAACGGAGAGCATGCAAGATCATAAAAAACACATAGATATAAATTGATAATCAACATAACATGGTATTCTCTATTCATAGGATCCCAACAAACACAACATATAGAATTACAGATAGATGATCTTGATCATGTTCGGCAGCTCACAAGACCCGACAATTAAGCACAATGAGGAGAAGACAACCATCTAGCTACTGCTATGGACCCATAGTCCAGGGATGAACTACTCACACATCACTCCGGAGGCGACCATGGCGGCGTAGAGTCCTCCGGGAGATGATTCCCCTCTCCGACAGGGGTGCGGAGGCGATCTCCCCGAATCCCCCGAGATGGGATTGGCAGCAGCGGCGTCTCTGGAAGGTTTTCCGTATCGTGGCTCTCGGTACTGGGGGTTTCGCGACGAAGGCTATTTGTAGGCGGAAGGGTAGGTCAGGGGGCGTCGCGAGGCGCCCAGGCGACAGGGTGGCGCGGCCAAGGGCTGGGCCGCGCCACCTGCCCTCCTGGCCACCTCGTGGCCCCACTTCATTGACTCTTCGGTCTTCTGGAAGCTTCGTGGCAAAATAGGACCCTGGGCGTTGATTTCGTCCAATTCCGAGAATATTTCCTTACTAGGATTTCACGAAACCAAAAACGACAGAAAACAAGAATCGGCACTTCGTCATCTTGTTAATAGGTTAGTTCCAGAAAATGCAAAAATATGACATAAAGTACGCATAAAACATGTATATATCATCAATAATGTGGCATGGAACATAAGAAATTATCGATACGTCGGAGACGTATCATACATGCAGAATCTGCCTAAGTGTAGGAACCCCATGTCTGAGAAGCCGGGCACACCCGGAGGGGGTAGCATTGGATATAGAACCATCTCAAATCACTTTTGTGCATGCCATGTGGACACACACAACTTTTGGGGCCATTCCCTAGGTCCGATGCTCGATTTCGACGAAACCCTAGTTACGTTGACCGCGCAGTCTACCCCTTTGACTGCATCCCATCGGGGTTCCCCCGGTGGGCGTATGCCTACGTTTGAGCTTGGTTAGGTCATAGGTACATGTGGAAACAAGGATCATCCCATATGATCCCAAGGTTCTCTCCGGTTCACCTCCGAGGGATTCCCCCTATACATGCGGGAATCCGCCTAAGTGTAGGAACCCCATGTCCGAGAAGCCGGGCACACCCGGAGGGGGTAGCATTGGATATAGAACCATCTCAAATCACTTTTGTGCATGCCATGTGGACACACACAACTTTTGGGGCCATTCCCTAGGTCCGATGCTCGATTTCTGACGAAACCCTAGTTCTGTTGACCGCGCCGTCTACCCCTTTGACTGCATCCCATCGGGGTTCCCCCGGTGGGCGTATGCCTACGTTTGAGCTTGGTTAGGTCATAGGTACATGTGGAAACAAGGATCATCCCATATGATCCCAAGGTTCTCTCCGGTTCACCTCCGAGGGAGTTCCCCCTATACATGCAGAATCTGCCTAAGTGTAGGAACCCCATGTTCGAGAAGCCGGGCACACCCGGAGGGGGTAGCATTGGATATAGAACCATCTCAAATCACTTTTGTGCATGCCATGTGGACACACACAACTTTTGGGGCCATTCCCTAGGTCCGATGCTCGATTTCTGACGAAACCCTAGTTCTGTTGACCGCGCCGTCTACCCCTTTGACTGCATCCCATCGGGGTTCCCCCGATGGGCGTATGCCTACGTTTGAGCTTGGTTAGGTCATAGGTACATGTGGAAACAAGGATCATCCCATATGATCCCAAGGTTCTCTCCGGTTCACCTCCGAGGGAGTTCCCCCCTATACATGCAGAATCTGCCTAAGTATAGGAACCCCATGTCCGAGAAGTCGGGCACACCCGGAGGGGGTAGCATTGGATATAGAACCATCTCAAATCACTTTTGTGCATGCCATGTGGACACACACAACTTTTGGGGCCATTCCCTAGGTCTGATGCTCGATTTACGACGAAACCCTAGTTACGTTCACCGCGCCGTCTACCCCTTTGATCGCATCCCATCGGGGTTCCCCCGGTGTGCGTATGCCTACGTTTGAGCTTGGTTAGGTCATAGGTACATGTGGAAACAAGGATCATCCCATATGATCCCAAGGTTCTCTCACGGTTCACCTCCGAGGGAGTTCCCCCTATACATGCGGAGATCCGCCTAAGTGTAGGAACCCCATGTCCGAGAAGCCGGGCACACCCGGAGGGGTAGCATTGGATATAGAACCATCTCAAATCACTTTTGTGCATGCCATGTGGACACACACAACTTTTGGGGCCATTCCCTAGGTCCGATGCTCGATTTCTGACGAAACCCTAGTTCTGTTGACCGCGCCGTCTACCCCTTTGACTGCATCCCATCGGGGTTCCCCCGGTGGGCGTATGCCTACGTTTGAGCTTGGTTAGGTCATAGGTACGTGTGGAAACAAGGATCATCCCATATGATCCCAAGGTTCTCTCCGGTTCACCTCCGAGGGAGTTCCCCCCTATACATGCAGAATCCGCCTAAGTGTAGGAACCCCATGTCCGAGAAGCCGGGCACACCCGGAGGGGGTAGCATTGGATATAGAACCATCTCAAATCACTTTTGTGCATGCCATGTGGACACACACAACTTTTGGGGCCATTCCCTAGGTCCGATGCTCGATTTACGACGAAACCCTAGTTCCGTTGACCGCGCCGTCTACCCCTTTGATCGCATCCCATCGGGGTTCCCCGGTGGGCGTATGCCTACGTTTGAGCTTGGTTAGGTCATAGGTACATGTGGAAACAAGGATCATCCCATATGATCCCAAGGTTCTCTCCGGTTCACCTCCGAGGGAGTTCCCTCCTATACATGTAGAATCTGCCTAAATGTAGGAACCCCATGTCCGAGAAGCCGGGCACACCCGGAGGGGGTAGCATTGGATATAGAACCATCTCAAATCACTTTTGTGCATGCCATGTGGACACACACAACTTTTGGGGCCATTCCCTAGGTCCGATGCTCGATTTCCGACGAAACCCTAGTTCTGTTGACCGCGCCGTCTACCCCTTTGACTGCATCCCATCGGGGTTCCCCGGTGGGCGTATGCCTACGTTTGAGCTTGGTTAGGTCATAGGTACATGTGGAAACAAGGATCATCCCATATGATCCCAAGGTTCTCTCCGGTTCACCTCCGAGGAGTTCCCCCTATACATGCAGAATCTGCCTAAGTGTAGGAACCCCATGTCCGAGAAGCCGGGCACACCCGGAGGGGGTAGCATTGGATATGGAACCATCTCAAATCACTTTTGTGCATGCCATGTGGACACACACAACTTTTGGGGCCATTCCCTAGGTCCGATGCTCGATTTACGACGAAACCCTAGTTCCGTTGACCGCGCCGTCTACCCCTTTGATCGCATCCCATCGGGGTTCCCCGGTGGGCGTATGCCTACGTTTGAGCTTGGTTAGGTCATAGGTACATGTGGAAACAAGGATCATCCCATATGATCCCAAGGTTCTCTCCGGTTCACCTCCGAGGGAGTCCCCCCCTATACATGCAGAATCTGCCTAAGTGTAGGAACCCCATGTCCGAGAAGCCGGGCACACCCGGAGGGGGTAGCATTGGATATAGAACCATCTAAAATCACTTTTATGCATGCCATGTGGATACACACAACTTTTGGGGCCATTCCCTAGGTCCGATGCTCGATTTCTGACGAAACCCTAGTTCTGTTGACCGCGCCATCTACCCCTTTGACTGCATCCCATCGGGGTTCCCCCGGTGGGCGTATGCCTACGTTTGAGCTTGGTTAGGTCATAGGTACATGTGGAAACAAGGATCATCCCATATGATCCGAAGGTTCTCTCCGGTTCACCTCCGAGGGAGTTCCCCCCTATACATGCAGAATCTGCCTAACTGTAGGAACCCCATGTTCGAGAAGCCGGGCACACCCGGTGGGGGTAGCATTGGATATAGAACCATCTCAAATCACTTTTGTGCATGCCATGTGGACACACACAACTTTTGGGGCCATTCCCTGAGACTGCATCCCTTTCGTGCTACTTCTCTCCTGCCCTTTTTTTCCCGCCCACCCTTTCCCGCTGCTTCTCTCCCGCCCTTTTTCCCGCCCACCCTTTCCCGCTCCTTCTCTCCCGCCCTTTTTTCCCGCCCACCCTTTCCCGCCCATTCTCTCCCGCCATGTTTTCCCGCCGTTTCAGCCCCTCGTCGGCCTATATATAGCCATGGCTTCTCCACTAACAGCCACCCAGCAACATTTCTCCCTTCATCACTTCTCTCATCCAATAGAACCACAAAATCCTCTGAGCTGAGCTGCCGCTGAGATGGCTCCTCGTCGCCGTAGCAACACGGGCTTCATTGGCGTTCGCCTGCGGCCTGCGGGGCATTTCGCGGCTGAAATCACCGCCGGTGGTACGCGTGTGTGGCTCGGCACCTTCTACACGAAGGAGGCTGCTGCCCGCGCATACGACGTTGCGGCTTGGAGGTTTGGCCGGCCGCGCCACGAAATGAACTTCCCGGAGGTCGGGTCTCGACGGAAGCTCGTAGTCTCTCTGCGAGCCGCTACTTCGCTCACGGGGTGAAGCGCGGTGGTACGGGGCTGGCCGGCGGCGGATTGATACCACCGAGGCGGACGAGCAGTTCATGGCACAGTGGCGCAGAGACCATCCCGGAGACGTCGAGGCAACGCGCGCATTCTGGAAGGAGAAGCAGACGTACAGGAGAGAGAGAAGGGCGGGAAAGCGGCAGAGGAAGGCCGAGGTTGAAGTAGAGTACGCCAAAGGAGAGGCGTCGACATGGGGGGAGAATGATGAACAGTGGTCGTGGAACCTCACAACCACCGCTTCAGAGGACACCCCCAGCGAGGATGAAGATTTCGACTTCTCTGATTAATATGTGTGTGTCGAGTCCGTGTGTCTAGCGGGTCATGTGTCGACCCAGTGTTAAGTGCTTTGTTCGTGTGTGGGTGTATTTCTTTAAATGCTTTGGTTTGTGTGTGGGTCTAGTTGTTTAAGTGTTTTGGTTCCTGTGTGTGGGTGTAGTTTCTTTAAGTGTTTTGGTTCCTGTGTGTGGGTGTAGTTCTTTAACTGTTTCGGTTCGTGTGTGGGTCTCGTTCTGTAAGCGCTTTGGTATGTGTGTGAGTCTAGTTATTTAAGTGTTTTGTATCGTGTCTGGGTCTTAAGTTCTTAAGTATATCACTTTTGTGCCCTTATACCGCCCTTATACATATATAGGTTTCCCGCAAAGGGGTTCGCCAAACTATAAGAAAGAAATAAACAAATAAAAATGATTGGGATTAACAATTATATATTATATGTAGTAAAAAATGTTAAAAAAAGGTGGGGCATCATTTGCTGTGCCGACGGCCGAGGTTGTGCCGTGGGCAGCCGTCGGCACAGTAGGAGAAGGGACCCAGTTGTCAGGCTCTGGGCCGACGGCCGCGGTTGCGCCGTGGGCCACCGTCGGCACAGCCTAGACGGCGCCGTGACAGCCTAACGGCTGGGCCCACCTATCAGTGCCTGTGCCGACGGGTGAATCTGTGCCGACGGTGACCTTCGGGCGCCATATTTTTGTGCCGACGGCCATTGTTGCGCCGACGGTGACCGTCGGTATAACGTGCAGTGTGCCGACGGCCGGCCTGTGCCGACGGTCAACTCCGTCGCCGGTCGACGAGGGCTTCTGTGCCGACGGCCCCGGCATTTGGCCGTCGGCACATGCCGGTTCTCCCGTAGTGTATAGATACCATATGTATACAGACGGATATATATGGGCTGGATATAAGTTTCGACGGCCTATGGCAGGAAAAAAAAACTCGAATATAACCCCTTAGCTTATGTTAGGTGGGAGAACCGGCGCATGACTCATATGTACATATGTCTGTGTTAAGCTGATTAAAACGGAATGGAGGGAGTATGTAGTGGTAGGTCTTTATAAAATAAGTACTACCTACGTTCTAAATTAATTGACTGAACATTGTATACACGTTTTAGTGTGTAGTAGATGTATGTGGAAAAGGAGGTAATATGTTTTTATTTTCTTTTCCTTTCCACCGATCTAAATCAGATCTAAACGAGGATGCTGGTAGTCAAAAGTTGAGCAAGCAACTGTTCCAACCAGAAAAAAGGGGTGCAGAGACAATGTTGAATTAAATAAGATAAGACAAATACTCTCTTTTACACCACGAAGATGCATGGAAGTAACGTCATGCGATCTAGGGTTATCAGCTTCACATCGTGATCGTGAGTAGTTTTGCCGAATGGCAAAAAAAAGGGCAGTGAGAACATCTGGACCGGCGCGCCGGTACTGCTGTATGGACACATTGGTAGTGCATCCTCTATTTGGGGACGTTCTTCCCATACCAGCGCCTTCTATACAGAGCCTTCAATTTTGTTTTCTTTTTTACAATATTTTAAAAAACATATAAATAATATTTTATTCATACAATCACACAAATAGTACTTAAATTATTGTCTAACAAATGGAAATTAAATTATTCTTATAATCAAACAAATGGAAATTAAATTATTCATACAATCAAACAAATAGAAATTAAATCATGTATTGTTGGCGGCTCCTCTCCTCGCCCACAAATGCACAACTAGATCCGCATGAAGTTGAGCATGAACACCTGCATCTCGAATTTCATTATACATGTGATGAAAAGCGTCAAATTCTTGGCGTGAATGCTCCACCTCAGCAAGAGGCCTTTCATAATCAAATGGTTCATCATCATGCACAGGTTCGTCGCGCTCGCTCTTAATGATCATCTTGTGCATGATCACATGGGCGTTCATCACCTCCCACATCTGAGAGTCAGACCAAGTGAGAGTTGGGTACCTGACAACGGCGAAACGCTGCTGAAGCACCCTAAAAGCACGCTCAACATCCTTGCGAGCTGCTACCTAGCATGTTGCAAAATAAGCATCCATCTTCGAAGTTGAAGACGGGATTATCTTCACAAATGTAGCATACGTCGGGTAGATACCATCAGCTAGATAGTATCCCTTGTTGTATGCGTAGCCGTTTACCTCAAAGTTCACGGCGTGGGCTTGTCCCTCAGCAAGCCTGAAAAACACCGGAGAACGTTGTAACACGTTGATATCATTGTTTGTTCCTGCCATGCCAAAAACTGCATGCCAAATCCAGAAGTCATGGTCTGCCACCGCCTTAAGGACACTGCACTCACCAGTATGCCCTTGTAGATCCCCTGCTAAGAAAAAGGGTAATTCTTCCAGCCCCAATGCATGCCTTCAATGCTTTCGAGCATCCCAGGAAACTCTCTTGCTGCAGTTTTTTGCCAGGATCCGAGTTGTATCATCTGCCCTATGAACATGTCGACTCTACCATCCGTAGGTAGTCACTGGCTGTATCTGGAGGAGCTTCATAAGACAACGCATTGCAGCAGTGCACTTCTGAATTGAGGTGAAGCCCACAAACCTGTGCAATCTTGCTTGGCCATGAAGTAATCGTCGTACTCCCTGATGTCGTAGAAAATCTCCATGAACAAATCCCTGTTCATCCTAAAACGGCGCCGAAATTTCTTCGGCGAATGAGTCGCGTCATCATTGAAGTAGTCGACGTCAAGCAGCATTGCCCGGCTTGACGATGCCGATTAATGTTCCTCCTCTTGCCTGGATTTGAGCCGCCTCGCCGAGGCACGGTGAAGAAAGGCTAGCGAACGCGCAACATACTCGTCAGAATATGTTGCTGCTATTGCCGTCGGATAGGTTTAGCGTTCTGCTGCTCCGTGAACAGCTGCACCATCATCTCGTCATCGTTGGCTGCACCATCATCTCGTCATCGTTGTCCATCACGGCAATCCGACGAACACCTTGGGTGCGGGGCAGTTGTGCCGCGGTGGCGGCGATCTCTGTTCCGGGCGAAACAGTGGCCGCCGGTCCAGGTGGTGGCGGCCGTGTCGACGGACGGCGGTTTCTGGACAGGCGGCGGTATCTATTGCAAGCTGAGACGCGACAGCGACCGTGGCGATCTTGAGGGGTGGGAGTCGGCTCCGGCGTGGGTAGGAGGTGGGGAAAGCGGTGCGTCTGACTTCCAGGCGGAGTCCACCCTCGTTTACTAACGTGCCACGAGGCGCCGGCGCGCCCGATCCGTGCTCTCTATGAAGGGGCCGGCACGGGGTTACCGGCGATTCTATTGGACTCGAAAACTAGCGGGCGCCTTTTGAGACGCACTGGTGCAAGCACAAAATCTACGCTGCCCCTAAAACGCTATCGGGGCTGCTACGGGGCTCGCCCGGTGGATATGCTGTGAGTCGCCCATGGATAACATTGCCCTTGTACCACTAAAGCTCCAGTGCTTTCACCACCAACGTCCAGGCTAACAAATTGCAAGGATCACCACACATTTCCGGCAGACCTTGTTCTTTTAGCTACTAGAACAAAAGAGGACAGATACGCTACATATCAGGTAGCAATAACGGTTATGAACTCAAACAAACGCACTTCACTCAACAATCGATAAAAATATAGCTCTGGATGACATAAGTTAGTGGATAAACAAATAGCTGAAAGTTTTTAGTCAGTACACAACAGTTGGACAATTTACATAGCTAACTGATATAGAAATACTACTAGCAAACTCCAGTAACCCACATGGATATCAGGAGCAACGATCTTGAACCAAAGATCCAAATGCCATAACCTCAAGCTTGTCCTCAGCGACACGCGACCAAGCAACGGTAATCACCACCTCAACGCCACGAATGGTACAACATCCCCGGCTTATTTTGCTTAATCTGGGCAGGAAACTGACATGCTTCTTTGCAACAATTTTACCAGATTTGGAGTAGGCTTGTATCTCAACATCCAACCTTCCTTCATAGTCTACAGAAACAACATCCCTTGGCAGATGTAGGTAACCATCGGAACCTTTCAGCATTGCTCCATCTTTTGAATCAACCATCACAATTTCAGGATACTTCGACTTCCCTGGTAGTGGGGAACAACCGTATACTGGTCGCACTCTTCGACATCCTCGTAGAGGCCTTCACGAAGCACAGGGTGCAGAGCAGAGCGCGCCTCGCAACAAGTGCTCCGCTCGCGGCGCCTCCGGCCCACGGCTGCTCCGCCGCCTGGAGGGCTGCTGCCCATCCTCACCGGGTCAACCACAAAAGAAAAGGGGGAAATGTCCATGACAGAAAACGACAAAAGAAGAACAGACTGGCTCAGCAAGCGGAAAAGTAACTGCTCGAGCGGTCGAACGCCATAAAGGGAATTCGGTTCTTATGGGCATGTTCGGTTGGCCAATCCGGCTTAGATCCAATACAGCCTATGTATGGATGTGCATTATAACTGAACAATTCCTGTTGTGGATCGGAGTTAAGTAGTTTAAACAGCCGGCACCTACTCTCCACCACTTGCCCTATGACGCCCGAGCTTGCTCTTCCTTATCTCAGAGAGCTGCTTCGCGAGCCTGGCGAGCGCTTCTGCGTTGCTCCCCGCCCCAGGAACAACCACATACTTTCCTGTCTCGACGTCCACCCTTGATACGGGCTGATGAAGCATCCGCTCACCAATCCTTATAAGTTCCTGCATGTTCTCCGGCGTAGCCACGTCCACAGTGGCCGCCACGCCCCGGAGCGAGTTGTCCTGGATGCGGAGGTAGTTGGCTTCGCACGACTGGAAGAGCGTGGCAGCCTGGATGTCGACGACACCAGAGCTGGCCTCCATGAAAATGTCAACGATGGGGACCATATCCTTGTTGCGCAGCCACCTGATGGTGCCCCACCGGGAGGACTGCTTCGCCGTGTAGAGACCATGATCGGACGATGACCCGGTGCCAATGGACACCACCCGGAATTTGCAGCAGTCCACCTGCTTCCATGGGTAGATATTCTCGTTGCCTTTACTCATGATGTTGTTGACGATTTGTGTCATGGCAATCAATGTCTGCACACATAGGGAAATATAACAATCGAAGTCAGTGCTTGGCACGTATAGACACATCTTAATACCCAACAGACTTTTACCGGATCATTAGCGACGACACCACCGTCAATGAGATTGTACTCGCGCGTCTTGCCGTCGGCGTCACTGGTCTGGAAGTAGTGAGGTGGGAGGTAGGTCGGAGCAGCGGAGGTGCTGATACAGACATCCGAGAGCAGTGCATCCTTCAGAGGCATGCTCTTTGCCTATAAGCCATATAAACTTTGTTTATTTGAATATCCAGAAGTACAAATTAGTCGTTCAATACTCCAGATGAGCCAGGATCAATACCATCGGTCCGGCGAATCTAGCCCAAAAACATTGAGGGTAGTATAAATCTAAACAACAACAAGCTAAATTAGAGTGTGTGCACAAGCATGTGGTTCAACATGGGGTTAGAAAGAAAACATAAAAGGAGCAAAGCAGCAAGTAGGGATCTAAATGGGGTTAGCAAGAAAACATGCATGGAACAAGGCAGCAAGTAGGGTACTACATTGGGTTTGAAAGGAAATATGCATGGAACAAAGCAGCAAACAGCATGCATGAAGCAAGGCAGCAAGCAGGTTTGCATTCCCAGCTTTGGCCATCGATAATGTAAAAGGCTATGTCCAGCTGTTTTCTATCATTATGGGCTGATAAGATAGGTTTAGCTTCACCGAATACTAGTAATAAACCCCTGAAAAAACAGTACCAGCAACAACTGCCCCTTAGATATGCTCATATAATCGGATTATATGCCGTAACATACATCATATGTAGAGAAGATGATGGGATGGAGCAGCTGGATGTCGAATGTTGGTATAACGATGTTGGTGAGCGTATTGCGCATCCTCGTGTTTCCAAGCATGCTCTCAATCTTGCTGTGCAGATGCTTGCCATCATACTTCGGGCGCATCAGCGATGCCATAAACGCGACGAGCGTACTCCTCCTGCCGATATTAATAAACTCCCCGATCAATCACCAATTTCCATTAGATGCACAGTACATGAAATTAGTCGATCATATTCTCAAGGATCCTCGATCAACAATCAATTGTCCATACGGGCACACTTTTCTTCTTTTATAGAAGAGTTGCCCATCTAAAAATTTCTGAAAAACAGCTGGAAAAAACAGCGAACCTAAAACACGCCTAGAATTTGCAAGAGCCCTCTCGGACCCAAAAGGCTCGCGCGGCCACCTCCTGGGGCGGGCCTGGCCGATGCGGGCAGTGGCTGCCGTGACCCGTTGGCCCAGATCGGGCCCAGGGTGAGCCCGCTGCGGCCGCCGCGACCCGCCGGCCCGGATCGGGCCTAGGGCAAGCCCGCTGCCGCCGCCGCCGCACGCCATGGCAGCAGCCCTTTGGATGACCTCGCCGAGAACCGTCGCCAGGTCGATCTGCTCTCCCAGCGCCGCCACCTCGCTTTCTCCGCCACTCCACCTCGACGGGGACGGCCGGAGCACCTGGTTCTTGGACGAACTAGTAGTATGAATAGGAAGAAGAAGAATAGAAATTTGGGTCTGACAATGCGTTGGGGAACAAAAAAAAAACAACGGACATGCACCGCTATCCGCGTCTTCGGAGCCCGACGCAAACAACCAAAATCGGACGACCCAAAACCCTAACTGCCGAACAAGTTTAGCTGCTTGGCTGCTTCTAACTACCCGCAACGAGACAGAAAAACCAGGTAACCGTAAGGGTTAAAATCCTCAAATTTTTTTGATTTTGGGCTCGTGCATAGAAACTACTGTACCAGTCATGTAGCATGAGGGGGTTACCTTTGGAGAACCCCCGTCGGCCGTTTAGGGACGGGGCCCGCCGCCAACGCCACCGCGGCCAGAGCCGGCGGCAGCGGAGGCGGGGAGGGCTCGCCGCCGGGATAGGGTTTGTCGCTCCCGGGCCACCAGGGTGCAATCTCCTTAAATTTCCACATCATTTGTCTAAGCCAGGTTTCCGGCGGACGACAGGTTGGTCTACTCCGGCTGCCGGGACAACTTGGAAAGACGAGGGAAAGGAGTGGAGGAGTGGGCAGGGGAAGCGGCCAGCTGATGCGGCAGCGACTCGCGACTGGAGAAGAGATGTGGAGGTGCGGTACTACCCAGATTCAGACGGGTCATATGGACCTGATTTTCACAGGTGCGAACCGCACACCTGCATCATGATCTGTGAAGGACTAACTGCCGAACAAGTTTAGCTGCTTGGCTGCTTCTAACTACCCGCAACGAGACAGAAAAACCAGGTAACCGTAAGGGTTAAAATCCTCAATTTTTTTTGATTTTGGGCTCGTGCATAGAAACTACTGTACCAGTCATGTAGCATGAGGGGGTTACCTTTGGGGGAAAATAGCCGGGCCGTTCTCCATGTAGAACCCGTTGATGTCCTTGGCGGCGAACAGTGGGCGGTTGTCTTCGCTGGGTGCGGTCAGCATCGCAGCGATGAGGCCACCGGTGCTCGTGCCGGTAATGCAATCAAAGTAGTCTGCGAGCCTTGAGTTAGGCCCGTCGAGCTGCTGGAGTTGGCTTTCGAGGTCGGCGAGGATGGTACCTGGTATAATACCTCTGATACCACCCCCGTCGATGGCGAGGATAGTCATCATTGGTGACGGCGCCACCATTGTACCCGGCCAGGCGCCGTGACACACGTCCTCAATTCTGCCGCCTTCTGTTGGTGCGGTGGTTCCATCAAATGGGATGTTATGTGTGGCAGCCGGAATCAAAAATTGTGCAATTGTGATGATGAGAGTTGGCGCAAGAAGAATGCCTGCAGGTCCAGCGAGAGCCATCGCAGGACGCGAGAAAATGGTGGTTGGTGTGGCACCTACTTTGCTCGCCGCAGTCTCCTGCTTGCTTATATAGGCACAGAAGAATTTTGTGGCTTTGCCTTGACCCATCCGACTCACACGCTTCGATCTGGTTTGTTGGACCTGTTCAGGAGAAAGTGACAGGAGGATCGGAAATGGAGGTTGAATGCTCACAGCAAAAAGAATGAGGCAATGATGAGGCTTGTCCTGCTGCGTGTTTGTTTCCCTTGCACATTTTTTATTACTCCGTTCATTCGTGGAGTAAGTTCTTTGATTAAGTCGTTCAATTTCAGTCGGTAAGACAAGATAGTGAGTGAACGAAGAAACCACGTCAAAATAAGCGTCACTACTACAGTATGTTATAAACGAGATGCACAATAAACGAAGAACGAAAAGTAAAACACTGCAGGGGACACGAGATTTTAACGTGGAAAACCCTTGCAAAACACAAGGGAAAAACCACGGGCGCCAGCCAGCAAAACTTCACTATTTCGGTGGTGTTTACAAACGTCGTGGGTGTACAATGATGCGACAAAACCCTAGCGGCGGCTTACAGGGAATATATATAGACGGTGGCAACGATCCGTACGACGGGCCTCGCTCCGCTCGTCAGAAGTTAGCCTCCCTTTAGTATATGAATTTGGATCACAATATAACAAACTCCACCTTGAGACAAATTCCTTGTAGCATGAACTTCAACAATCACCTGAATCAACAAAGAAAACACTTGTTGGCGCCAATAGCCACTTGGGCTAAACAGTTATACCAACCAAAGCTCAAGCTTGGACACAGGGACATGCCATCATATCAGCAGGATTATCATGAGTACTAATCTTGCATACCTTCACTTTACCTTTTGCAACCACATCTCTGATTGCGTGGTACTTAATATCAATGTGCTTTGTCCTCTCATGGAACATCTGATCTTTAGTAAGATAAATAGCACTTTGACTGTCACTGAACAACTTAATGCAAGAATTATCTCCACAAAGCTCAGCATATAAACCTTTCAGACAAACAACCTCTTTACCTGCCTCAGCAATAGCCATGTACTCAGCCTCAGCAGTAGATTGTGCAATAACATCCTGCAAAGTAGCCTTCCAGCTAATAGCACATCCACCAACAGTAAACACATAACCTGTGAGGGACCTTCTCTTATCCAAATCGCCAGCATAATCTGAATCCACATATCCAGCGAGCCCCTCACCAATCCTGCCAAACCTCAAGCAAGCTTTTGATGTGCCGCGAAGGTACCTGAAAATCCACTGAACAGCTTTCCAATGTTCTTTACCAGGATTAGCCATGTATCGACTGACCAAACTCATAGCATATGACAGATCAGGACGTGAACAAACCATGGCATATACAGCACTAGAATAGGGAACTCGAGACATGTACTCAATATCATCTTCAGAGCTAGGACATTGCAAAGCTGACAACTTGAAATGAGAAGCAATATGAGTAGTAACTGACTTTGCATCATGCATATTAAAACGATGAAGAACTTTCTCAATGTACTTTTCACGACTAAGAAACAACAAACTAGACTTTTCTGTCCCTTTTAATTTCCATGCCTAGTATTTTCTTAGCGGGACCAAGATCCTTCATCTCAAACTCACTACTTAATTGATTCTTTAAAATAGTGATCTCTTTCATGCTCTTGGCAGCAATCAACATATCATCAACATATAGCGGCAAATAAATAGGTGATCCATTAACAAACTTGATATACACACGACTATCATGCCGAGATCTCTCAAAACCATGTGTAAGCATAAATGAATCAAACATTTTATACCACTTGTCGTGGCGGTACTGTTTCGGACCATAAAGGGACCTCTTTAATTTGCAAACAAGATCCTCCTTACCGGGCACAACATAACCTTCGGAGTTGGTCCATATATATCTCCTCCTCCAACTCACCATGCGGAAAAGCGGTCTTTACATCTAGCTGCTCAAGCTCAAGATCATGCATAGCAACAATCCCAAAGAAAGCACGAATAGAACTATGCTTCACAACCGGGGAGAATACATCATTATAATCAACACCTGGAATTTGACTGAAACCTTTTGCTACTAACCTTGCCTTAAACCGTGGAGGCTCATTAGGAGACAAACATTCCTTTCTTTTAAATATCCACTTGCAGCGGATGCTTGCACACAGTTGATGTGGGCGTAGTAGCTTCCTTGTGACGGTAAAGCACTCGTCCGTTGGGAACCCCAAGAGGAAGGTATGATGTGTACAGCAGCAAGTTTTCCCTCAGTAAAAAACCAAGGTTTATCGAACCAGTAGGAGCCAAGAAGCACGTTGAAGGTTGTTGGTGACGGAGTGTAGTGCGGCGCAACACCAGGGATTCCGGCGCCAACGTGGAACCTGCACAACACAACCAAAGTACTTTGCCCCAACGAAACAGTGAGGTTGTCAATCTCACCGGCTTGCTGTAACAAAGGATTAGATGTATAGTGTGGATGATGATTGTTTGCAGAGAACAGTAAAACAAGTATTGCCGTAGATTGTATAAGATTAAAAGAATGGACCGGGGTCCACAGTTCACTAGAGGTGTCTCTCCAATAAGATAAATAGCATGTTGGGTGAACAAATTACAGTTGGGCAATTGACAAATAGAGAGGGCATGACAATGCACATACATGACAAGATGAATATTGTGAGATTCAATTGGGCATTACGACAAAGTACATAGACCGCTATCCGAGCATGCATCTATGCCTAAAAAGTCCACTTTCGGGTTATCATCCGAACCCCTTCCGGTATTAAGTTGCAAGCAACGGACAATTGCATTAAGTATGGTGCGTAATGTAATCAATAACTATATCCTCGAACATAGCATCAATGTTTTATCCCTAGTGGCAACAGCACATCCACAACCTTAGAACTTTCACTGTCCCAGATTTAATGGAGGCATGAACCCACTATCGAGCATAAATACTCCCTCTTGGAGTTACTAGCAAAAACTTGGCCAGAGCCTCTACTAACAACGAGAGCATGCAAGATCATAAACAACACATAGGTAATAGATTGATAATCAACATAACATAGTATTATCTATCCATCGGATCCCAACAAACGCACATGTAGCTTTACAGATAGATGATCTTGATCATGTTAGGCAGCTCACAAGATCCGACAATGAAGCACATGAGGAGAAGACAACCATCTAGCTACTGCTATGGACCCATAGTCCAGGGGTGAACTACTCACTCATCAATCCGGAGGCGACCATGTCGGTGTAGAGTCCTCCGGGAGATGAATCCCCTCTCCGGCAGGGTGCCGGAGGTGATCTCCTGAATCCCCCGAGATGGGATTGGCGGCGGCGGCGTCTTAGTAAGGTTTTCCGTATCGTGGCTCTCGGTATTGGGGGTTTCGCGACGGAGGCTTTAAGTAGGCGGAAGGGCAACGCGGGGGGCCACACGAGGGCCCCACACGCCAGGGCCGCGCGGCCTAGGGCTTGGCCGCGCCGCCCTGTTGTGGCGGCGCCTCGTGGCCCCACTTCCTTTCCCCCTCGGTCTTCTGGAAGCTTCGTGCAAAAATAGGACCCTGGGCTTTGATTTCGTCCAATTCGAGAATATTTCATTACTAGGATTTACGAAACCAAAAACAGCGAGAAAACAACAACTGGCTCTTCGGCATCTCGTTAATAGGTTAGTGCCGGAAAATGCATAATAATAACATATAATGTGTATAAAACATGTGAGTATCATCATAAAAGTAGCATGGAACATAAGAAATTATAGATACGTTTGAGACGTATCAAGCATCCCCAAGCTTAGTTCCTACTCGTCCCGAGTAGGTAAACGATAACAAAGATAATTTCTTAAGTGACAATGCTACCAACATAATCTTGATCAATACTATTGTAAGCACATGTAATGAGTGCAGCGATCAAAACAATGGTAAATGACATGAGTAAACAGCTGAATCATAAAGCAAAGACTTTTCATGAATAGTACTTAAAGACAAGCATCAATAAATCTTGCATAAGAGTTAACTCATAAAGCAATAATTCAAAGTAAAGGTATTGAAGCAACACAAAGGAAGATAAAGTTTCAGCGGTTGCTTTCAACTTGTAACATGTATATCTCATGGATATTTGTCAATGCAAAGTAATATAACAAATGCAATATGCAAGTATGTAGGAATCAATGCACAGTTCACACAAGTGTTTGCTTCTTGAGGTGGAGAGAAATGAGTGAACTGACTCAACATAAAAGTAAAAGAATGGCCCTTCGCAGAGGGAAGCATTGATTGCTATATTTGTGCTAGAGCTTTTATTTTGAAAACAAGAAACAATTTTGTCAACGGTAGTAATAAAGCATATGAGTTATGTAAATTATATCTTACAAGTTGCAAGCCTCATGCATAGTATACTAATAGTGCCCGCACCTTGTCCTAATTAGCTTGGACTACCGGATCATCGCAATACACATGTTTTAACCAAGTGTCACAATGGGGTACCTCCATGCCGCCTGTACAAAGGTCTAAGGAGAAAGCTCGCATTTTGGATTTCTCGCTTTTGATTATTCTCAACTTAGACATTCATACCGGGACAACATGGACAACGAGATAATGGACTCCTCTTTAACGCATAAGCATGTAGCAACAATTGGTGTTCTCATATGAGATTGAGGATATATGTCCAAAACTGAAACTTCCACCATGATTCATGGCTTTAGTTAGCGGCCCAATGTTCTTCTCTAACAATATGCATGCTCTAACCATAAAGTGGTAGATCTCTCTTGCTTCAGACAAGACGGACATGCATAGCAACTCACATGATATTCAACAAAGAAATAGTTGATGGCGTCCCCAGGAACATGGTTATCGCTCAACAAGCAACTTAATAAGAGATAAAGTGCATAAGTACATATTCAATACCACAATAGTTTTTAAGCTATTTGTCCCATGAGCTATATATTGTAAAGGTAAAGAATGGAAATTTTAAAGGTAGCACTCAAGCAATGTACTTTGGAATGGCGGAGAAATACCATGTGGTAGGTAGGTATGGTGGACACAAATGGCATAGTGGTTGGCTCAAGGATTTTGGATGCATGAGAAGTATTCCCTCTCGATACAAGGTTTAGGCTAGCAAGGTTATTTGAAACAAACACAAGGATGAAGCGGTGCAGCAAAACTCACATAAAAGACATATTGTAACATTATAAGACTCTATACCGTTTTCCTTGTTGTTCAAACTCAATACTAGAAATTATCTAGACCTTAGAGAGACCAAACATGCAAATCAGATTTTAGCATGCTCTATGTATTTTTTCATTAATAAGTGCAAAGTATATGATGCAAGAGCTTAAACATGAGCACAACAATTGCCAAGTATCACATTATTCAAGATATTATACCAATTACCATATATATCATTTTCCGATTCCAACCATATAACAATTTAACGAAGAAGAAACTTTCGCCATGAATACTATGAGTAAAGCCTAAGGACATATTTGTCCATATGCAACAGCGGAGCGTGTCTCTCTCCCACACAATGAATGCTAGGATCCAACTTTATTCAAACAAAACAAAAACAAAAACAAACAGACGCTCCAAGTAAAGTACATAAGATGTGATGGAATAAAAATATAGTTTCAGGGGAGGAACCTGATAATGTTGTCGATGAAGAAGGGGATGCCTTGGGCATCCCCAAGCTTAGACGCTTGAGTCTTCTTGATATATGCAGGGGTGAACCACTTGGGCATCCCCAAGCTTAGAGCTTTCACTCTCCTTGATCATAGTGTATATCATCCTCCTCTCTTGATCCTTGAAAACTTCCTCCACACCAAACTCGAAACAAACTCATTAGAGGATTAGTGCATAATCAAAATTCACATATTCAGAGGTGACACAATCATTCTTTATACTTCTGGACATTGCACAAACCTACTGAAAGTCAATGGAACAAAGAAATCCATCTAACATAGCAAAACAGGCAATGCAAAATAAAAGGCATAATCTGTCAAAACAGAACAGTTCGTAAAGACGAATTTTTAACAGGCACCAGACTTGCTCAGATGAGAAAACTTAAAACTAATGAAAGTTGCGTACATATCTGAGGATCACTCACGTACATTGGCATAATTTTCTGAGTTACCTACAGAGAATTTCACCCAGATTCGTGACAGCAAAGAAAACTGTTTCTACGTAGTAATCCAAATCTAGTATCATACTTCTATTAGAGACTTTACTTGGCACAACAATGCAATAAAACTAAGATAAGGAGAGGTTGCTACAGTAGTAAACAACTTCCAAGACTCAAATATAAAACAAAAGTACTGTAGTAAAAACATGGGTTGTCTCCCATAAGCGCTTTTCTTTAACGCTTTTCAGCTAGGCGCAGAAAGTGTGTATCAAGTATTATCAAGAGATGAAGCATCAACATCATAATTTGTTCTAATAATAGAATCAAAAGGTAACTTCATTCTCTTTCTAGGGAAGTGTTCCATACCTTCCTTGAGAGGAAATTGATATTTAATATTACCTTCCTTCATATCAATGGTAGCACCAACAGTTCGAAGAAAAGGTCTTCCCAATATAATGGAACAAGATGCATTGCATTCAATATCCAAGACAACAAAATCAACGGGGACAAGGTTATTGTTAACGGTAATGCGAACATTATCAACTCTCCCCAAAGGTTTCTTTGTAGAGTTATCTGCAAGATTAACATCCAAATAACAATTTTTCAATGGTGGCAAGTCAAGCATATCATAAATTTTCTTAGGCATAACAGAAATACTTGCACCAAGATCACATAAAGCATTACAACCAAAGTTATTGACCTTCATCTTAATGATGGGCTCCCAACCATCTTCTAACTTCCTAGGAATAGAAGTTTCGGATTTAGTTTCTCTTCTCTAGCTTTTATGAGAGCATTTGTAATATGTTTCGTAAAAGCCAAATTTATAGCACTAGCATTAGGACTCTTAGCAAGTTTTTGTAAGAACTTTATAACTTCAGAGATGTGACAATCATCAAAATACAAACCATTATGATCTAAAGCAATGGGATCATTGTCCCCAATGTTGGAAAAAATTTCAGCAGTTTTATCACAGGCAGTTTCAGCAGTTTTAGCGGTTTCAGGCAGCTTTTCGCGCTTTGCATTAGAAGTGGAAACATTGCTAACACCAATTCTTTTACCATTATTAGTAGGAGGTGCAGCAACATGTGTAGCATTAGCATTGCTAGTGGTAGTAATAGTCCAAACTTTAGCTACATGATTCTCTTTAGCTAGTTTTTCATTTTCTTCTCTTTCCCACCTAGCATGCAGTTCAGCCATTAATCTTATATTCTCATTAATTCTAACTTGGATGGCATTTGCTGTAGTAACAATTTTATTTTCATTATCCCTATTAGGCATAACTTTCAATTTCAAAATATCAACATCAGCAGCAAGACTATCAACTTTAGAAGCAAGTATATCAATTTTCCCAAGCTTTTCTTCAACAGATTTGTTAAAAGCGGTTTGTGTACTAATAAATTCTTTAAGCATGGCTTCAAGTCCAGGGGGTGTATTCCTATTATTGTTGTAAGAATTCCCATAAGAATTACCATAGCCGTTGCCATTATTATAAGGATATGGCCTATAGTTGTTACTAGAATTGTTCCGGTAAGCATTGTTGTTGAAATTATTATTTTTAATGTAGTTTACATCAACATGTTCTTCTTGTGCAACCAATGAAGCTAACGGAATATTATTAGGATCAATATTTGTCCTATCATTCACAAGCATAGACATAATAGCATCAATCTTATCACTCAAAGAAGAGGTTTCTTCGACAGAATTTACCTTCTTACCTTGTGGAGCTCTTTACCGTGTGCCATTCGAGTAATTAATCATCATATTATCAAGAAGCTTTGTTGCTTCACCAAGAGTGATGGACATAAAGGTACCTCCAGCAGCTGAATCCAATAGGTTCCGCGAAGAAAAATTCAGATCCTGCATAAAAGGTTTGGATGATCATCCAAGTAGTCCAGTCCATGGGTTGGGCAATTTTTAACCAAAGATTTCATTCTTTCCCATGCTTGTGCAACATGCTCAGTATCTAATTGTTTAAAATTCATTATGCTACTCCTCAAAGATATAATTTTAGCAGGAGGATAATATCTACCAATAAAAGCATCCTTGCATTTAGTCCATGAATCAATACTATTCTTAGGCAGAGATAGCAACCAATCTTTAGCTCTTCCTCTTAATGAGAAAGGGAACAATTTTAATTTTATTATGTCACCATCTACATCTTTATACTTTTGCATTTCACAAAGTTCAACAAAGTTATTGAGATGGGCGAGCGGCATCATCGGAACTAACACCGAGAAAATTGCTCTCGCATAACAAGATTCAGTAAAGCAGGTTTAATTTCAAAGAATTCCGTTGTAGTAGCGGGTGGAGCAATAGGTGTGCATAAGAAATCATTATTATTTGTGGTTGTGAAGTCACACAACTTAGTATTCTCAGCAGTATTCATTTTAGCAGCAGTAAATAAAGTAAACTAGATAAAGTAAATGCAAGTAACTAATTTTTTTGTGTTTTTGATATTGCAAACAAGATAGTAAATAAAGTAAAACTAGCAACTAATTTTTGTGTGTTTTGTTTTAGTGCAGTAAACAAAGTAGTAAATAAAATAAAGCAAGACAAAAACAAAGTAAAGAGATTGGGATGTGAAGACTCCCCTTGCAGCGTGTCTTGATCTCCCCGGCAACGGCGCCAGAAAACGAGCTGCTTGCGCACAGTTGATGTGGGCGTAGTAGCTTCCTTGTGACGGTAAAGCACTCGTCCGTTGGGAACCCCAAGAGGAAAGTATGATGTGTACAGCAGCAAGTTTTCCCTCAGTAAGAAACCAAGGTTTATCGAACCAGTAGGAGCCAAGAAGCACGTTGAAGGTTGTTGGTGACGGAGTGTAGTGCGGCGCAACACCGGGATTCCGGTGCCAACGTGGAACCTGCACAACACAACCAAAGTACTTTGCCCCAACGAAACAGGTGAGGTTGTCAATCTCACCGGCTTGCTGTAACAAAGGATTAGATGTATAGTGTGGATGATGATTGTTTGCGAGAGAACAGATAAAACAAGTATTGCGATGAGATTGTATTCGATTAAAAGAATGGACCGGGGTCCACAGTTCACTAGAGGTGTCTCTCCCATAAGATAAATAGCATGTTGGGTGAAAAAATTACAGTTGGGCAATTGACAAATAGAGAGGGCATGACAATGCACACACATGACATGATGAATATTGTGAGATTCAATTGGGCATTACGACAAAGTACATAGACCGCTATCCAGCATGCATCTATGCCTAAAAAGTCCACTTTCGAGGTTATCATCCGAACCCCTTCCGGTATTAAGTTGCAAGCAACGAGACAATTGCATTAAGTATGGTGCGTAATGTAATCAATAACTATATCCTCGAACATAGCATCAATGTTTTATCCCTAGTGGCAACAGCGACATCCACAACCTTAGAACTTTCGTCCACTGTCCCGCATTTAATGGAGGCATGAACCCACTATCGAGCATAAATACTCCCTCTTGGAGTTACTAGCAAAAACTTGGCCAGAGCCTCTACTAACAACGGAGAGCATGCAAGATCATAAACAACACATAGGTAATAGATTGATAATCAACATAACATAGTATTCTCTATCCATCGGATCCCAACAAACGCACATGTAGCTTTACAGATAGATGATCTTGATCATGTTAGGCAGCTCACAAGATCCGACAATGAAGCACATGAGGAGAAGACAACCATCTAGCTACTGCTATGGACCCATAGTCCAGGGGTGAACTACTCACTCATCAATCCGGAGGCGACCATGGCGGTGTAGAGTCCTCCGGGAGATGAATCCCCTCACCGGCAGGGTGCCGGAGGTGATCTCCTGAATCCCCCGAGATGGGATTGGCGGCGGCGACGTCTCAGTAAGGTTTTCCGTATCGTGGCTCTCGGTACTGGGGGTTTCGCGACGGAGGCTTTAAGTAGGCGGAAGGGCAACGCGGGGGGCCACACGAGGGCCCCACACGCCAGGGCCGCGCGGCCTAGGGCTTGGCCGCGCCGCCCTGTTGTGGCGGCGCCTCGTGGCCCCACTTCCTTTCCCCCTCGGTCTTCTGGAAGCTTCGTGCAAAAATAGGACCCTGGGCTTTGATTTCGTCCAATTCCGAGAATATTTCCTTACTAGGATTTCTGAAACCAAAAACAGCAGAAACATGACAAGCTGGCTCTTCGGCATCTCGTTCATAGGTTAGTGCCGGAAAATGCATAATAATGACGTATAATGTGTATAAAACATGTGAGTATCATCATAAAAGTAGCATGGAACATAAGAATTATAGATACGTTTGAGACGTATCAGCGGACAGCCTTCTTTTGTTTAGGCAAGTGCACAACATCCCATGTGCCATTCTTTTCAAGCGATTGCATCTCTTCTTGCATCGCACCTACCCACTTCTCTTTATCAACCGAAGCAATGGCTTCAGTATATGTAGCTGGTTCAATATCATGCTCCACCTGTTCAGCACAACTCAAAGCATAGTCAACAATATCACATTCTTGAATTAATCGGGTAGGAGGTGTAATATTTCTCTTAGGGCGGTCAGCAGCAATAGACCGTCCTTGTCGCTGAACAATGGGTGGTGAAGGTGGAACATCATTATCATCATTGTTGGTTTCAGGAACCATATTTTCATTCTCCTTTGCGTGCTCCACCTGCACGCCAATTCTGTGCTGCTCATCATCAGAAACATCAGGAGAATCAATAGCATCGAAATATCGGTAGATGGACTATCATTAAACATAACCGCCTCATTAAAAACGACATTCCTGCTCAACACAATTTTCTTAGTTTCGGGATTCCATAATCTATATGCCTTAACTCCCGAACCATAACCAAGGAAGATGCACTTAACAGCCCTTGGCTCCAACTTTCCATTATCAACATGAGCGTAAGCAGTGCAACCGAAAACTCTCAAATCTGAATAATCAGTAGGCGAACCAGACCATACCTCAATTGGAGTTTTCTTATCAAGTGGAACAGAAGGTGACCTGTTGATGAGATAACATGCGGTGGAGGCTGCTTCAGCCCAAAAACTTATATGCATCTTTGCATTAGACAACATGCAGCGAGCCCTCGAAATAATGGTCCTGTTCATGCGTTCAGCCACGCCATTCTGTTGAGGGGTGTACGGAATGGTATGATGTCTTACCATCCCATCATTGCTGCAAAACTCATCAAATTCATTTGAACAAAATTCCATACCATTGTCGGTACGGAGTATCTTAACCTTCTTTTCAGTTTGGGTTTCTACCATAACTTTCCACTTCTTAAAAGCATTAAAAACATCAGATTTATGTTTCAGGAAATATGGCCACACTTTTCTTGAGTAATCATCAATAATAGTAAGCATGTAATTTGCACCACCATTAGAAGTTCTACGGGACGGACCCCAAACATCAGCGTGTACATAATCTAAAATGCCTTTGGTGGTATAAACGGAAGCATTAAATTTTACTCTCTTATGCTTACAAAAGATGCAGTGCTCACAGAACTCAAGCTTACCAAAATCGCAGCCATCAATTAGCTCTCTCTTTGCCAATTCTGCCATGCCAAGCTCACTCATATGTCCAAGACGCTTATGCCAAAGGTTAGTCTTACTAGATTCATCAGAACTAACGACAGCAAGCAATACCAGGGCAAAGTGCTACCTCTAAGGACATATAATTTCGCGAGAATTCATATCACCAATCATAATAATGAGAGAACTCGATGATACCTTCAAAAGTTTGTTCCCACCTTTGTACTTGTACCCGTCACAATCAAGGGTACTCAAAGAGATCAAATTCCTCGCCATGGAGGGTATGTGTTTCACTCCTGTCAACGTGCGTGTCATCCCATGATGGGTCTTGATCTGAACAAAACCAATGCCAACAATGCTGCACTGGTTGTCATTCCCCACACGCACAAAATCTCCACTCTGCACAGACTCATAAGAACTGAACCAATCTTTGTTACAGCAAATATGAAACGAACATGCAGTATCAAGAATCCATTCATCATCACGTGAAACACATGCAGCCAAGACAGCTAAGCAATATCCATCAGAACTATCACTACCAGCAACAACATCAGCCCCACCCTTACCGGTGACAACGGCAGCCTTACCATTACCATCATTATTTTTTGGTTGGTAAGTTCCGTTCCTTTTCTCCTTGTTCTGCAGCTTCCAACAATCATCAATATTGTGGTTAGATTTCTTACAATACCTGCAGAACTTGTCACGTCCTTTGGACTTTGAGCGACCTCTATCGCCCTTGCTCTTATCTCTGTTATTGTGGTAGTAGTTATCTCGCTGCTCAGGCCTGCCACGGACCTCTAATGCCTCCGCCTTGGAGGACGAACTTTCAGCCTGCACCGTAGATTTCATTTTCTCCTTTTGTTGGAGAGCATCATAAACTTCCGCGAGAGTTAGTTTGTCGGGCTCAATAATATGGTGTCACGAAAATTACTGAAAGAATTAGGCAGCGAGCATAAAAGAAGAAGACCTAAATCCTCATCCTCATACTTAACTTCTATAGACTGCAAATCAGAAACAATCTCTTTCCAGAAAGATAGGCGATTCATTACCGAACCTCCCTCTTGCAACTTATGCGAGAACATCTTCATCTTCACGTGCAATCTTCCCGTGAGATCCTTGGACAAACAGATCTCCTCTAGTTTGACCCCTAACTCGGCGGTGGTTTTCTCCTGCAGCACTTCCTGCAGAATATTATTGGACAGATGGAGTTGAATCAACGATAAAGCCTTACGATCTTTTCGCTTCTCCGCATCGGTCCAGGTATCCATCGCTTTCTCGCCGAAAGCATCGATCGCTTCATCTAGATCTGAAGATTGGGCGAGAATCGCCCTCATCTTCACTTGCCACAAAGCAAATCTCGTGGTGTAGTCTAGCTGCGGTAGATCGAACTTCAGTGACGACATCTCGTAAACCCTAGATCCAAAGAACACGGGCTCTGATACCACTTGTTATAAACGAGATGCACAATAAACGAAGAACGAAAAGTAAAACACTGCAGGGGACACGAGATTTTAACGTGGAAAACCCTTGCAACACACAAGGAAAAAACCACGGGCGCCAGCCAGCAAAACTTCACTATTTCGGTGGTGTTTACAAACGCCGTGGGTGTACAATGATGCGGCAAAACCCTAGCGGCGGCTTACAGGGAATATATATAGACGGTGGCAACGATCCGTACGACGGGCCTCGCTCCGCTCGTCAGAAGTTAGCCTCCCTTTAATATATGAATTTGGATCACAATATAACACAGTACCTCCTCGCAGTCGTATGTGGAGAAGAAGATGGGATGGAGAGCAGATGCTAGCCGGTTCAGCTAGAAAGATTAGGAATATTTTATTTGCCTTCATGTAAAGGAAACGTGACGTGAGAAGATTGATTTATTTGCCGAAGACCGGGCACCCTGTATGATAGCCGATTGAAAGTCGCCCAATCGATCTATCAAATACAACATTACTACTTTTTTACATTGGTTTTTCTATCCTTCCTCTCTTCTAAGCCTCTTTGTTGCTTTTCGAAAAGCAATCTCGACACGAAAACACGACAGTAGTGTTGTTGCACTGCAATCTTGCTTAACAACACTTTGAAAGGGGAGCTTCAGAGAATTGGGTTGAGCAGCCTGAGCTGCCAGAGAGCTTTGGGCGGCACTTCAAGAGGCTCCGCTCAACTTCTAACTGTTGTGTGTGACCTCGTTGGAATTGACAAAGTCACAGTCAAGTGGATGGTACGGAACAGGTGCTGTACTGCTGTCTAGCTGAGGTTGGTGTGGACTCTCCCCTCCACCAACCAACCCCAAAGCTCCTGGCCATAGCAATGAACCCATACCATGGTTACCCTTATAGATCATACTAGATAATGATTGCGGGCGTTGCCGCGCCCGTCCATATATGAAAATGTAGACATAAGAGCATCTCCAGTCGCGTCCCCCAAACCGTCCCCCAAAGGGATTTGGGGCGCGCCGGACAGAAAAAGCGTTCCAGCCGCGTCCCCCAAAGCCCTTTTTTGTCCGGCGCGCTCCTATACGGTGTCCGGCGCCCCGAGCCCGTCCCCGTCCCACAGGGGACGCTCCGGGGACGCCGGACACAACGAAAAGCGAGGCCAACCGACGTGGGGCCGACCCGTCAGCGGCACAGGGAAAATTCGTCTCACACTCCCGCCAAATCCCGCCGCTCCCGTCAAATCGCGCCTATACCGCCGCGCATAGGCCTCCCAAAACATATCCCGCCGCCGATTCATTTCTCCTATCCCGCCGATTTCTTTCTCCCTCTCGCCGTCCACCCGCCGCCGCTACCCTCTCCCCATTCCATGGCGCCGCCGACAGCCCCCAAAAAGATGGCGAAGAAAGCGGCCAAGAAGCCGCCGGGCAATGCGACGATAGGGGCGAAAGCGCCGTTCGCGAAGCCGCGGAAGGCGCCGGCCGCGAAGAAGAAGCCTGAAGGAATGACCGAAGATCAATGGCAGCAAGATTGCCTGCGCCGGAAGCTATCGACGGCGGAGCGGAAAGGACGGAGGGCGGTGGAGCTGGAGAAGAAGGCTCTGGCGGCGCGCCAGAACCAGCACATACTGGCCGGGTGCCTCGCCGCCACCAACGCGGGCCCATATAGTACGAACGTGCCGGTGTACGTTCCGGGAGTCTTCTCTCCGTCGTCATCCGCCTTCTACAACGACGGCCCCTCCGGCACTCCCGGGTGCGTGACGCCTAACTTGTCGCCGCACTACCAGGATGCGCTGCCGCACGGCGGCTTCAATCCCAACAACCTCTACTTCCCGGCGTACGAGCAGCGCGAGCCAGGACCCGGTCCGGACGGCGACCCTTTCACCGGCCGCAGGGGTCCGCTCGAATACGATGGCGCCGGTGCTGAGGGGGACGACGGGGTTGAGGAGAAGGACGACGAGGAAGAGGAGGGGGTGGAGGACGACGAGGAGGACGACGATGAGGACGAAGAGGGCGGCGACGAAGAGGACGACGAGGGTGCCGGTGACGATGATCTCGTGGAGGTAGACACGGACGGCGTGAGGACGAAGAAGAAGAAGAAGAAGAAGGCGTCGGGCGCACGAGGCCCGAAGTGGACGCCTCTGGAAGATCTTTGTCTGTGCGAGTCGTGGGCGACGGTGAGCCTTGACTCCATCATCGGCGCCAACCAAAAAGGCGGGAAGTATTGGGCGAGGATCAAGACCGAGTTCGATGAGCGCAAGCTCATCAACAGCGACTACCAGAAAGTGACAATGAAGAGGAGCCAAAAGGCAATGTCCACGCGATGGGCCATCATCCGAGGCGTCGGTGAACTCCTTCCATGGGTACCATCACGACTTAGAGACCGGAGGCGACGATGCGCGCCGACGTCGCCCAAGCCGGTACGGCTCGTTTCTTCCATAATCCGTAGCACCCACATTGTGTTCGATGAAATGACTCTGCTTCCTTTGGTTAGTTTGATCGGGCCATGGAATTGTACGCCAAGAACTCGGAAGGTCACAAGCCGTTCGCGCTGATGCATTGCTATGGCAAGCTCAAAGTGAATGAGAAATGGCGGCTGACGCGCCTGTCGCTGTCCAAGGGGAAGGACGCCATTGATCTGGACCCGCCCCTGGCAACTTCGACAGGGCGTCCTATCGGCAACAAGGCTGCCAAGGCCGCCTTGGCCGACGCTGCGTCGTCCGAGAAGACGCAGGCGTCGATCACGAAATGCCTCGCCGACGTTTCCTCGACCTTTATCTCCCGCGACAAGAAGGCCGACCAAAGGTGGGCCGAGCTGCTCAAGAGGCAAGAGGAGAAGGCTGGAGCTCAAGAAACGCAGGGACGACATGTCCCCGCCGAGAACGTCGACGAGAGGAATGTCTCCCCGGACGCGAGCGGCGCACAACTTCTTCAAAGGCCAGATCCTCGACGAGATCGAAGCCAAAATGGCGGCGGCGGACGCGGCGGCCCCGGCGGCGGCATCGGCATCGGCGGCAGCGCGGCGCGCAGCAAGAGCGGGCCGACGCGTCTTCTCCTGCTACACTCGCGTCGGCCTCCGCGTCGGCGACGGAGCGGACGCACCATGCACGGGAACATGCAGATCGCGACGAGGTCGTCGTGCTCGACGGGCCTGCGTCGACTCGGGACACGACGCCGTCGACCAACCCCTTCCCCTTCTTCTAATTTGCATGCACCACCGGTCTGTAATATGATCGCGCGCCCGATACTTTGATCGATCGCCGCTACTCCGATCGCGACGAACCGGCGGGAACGATCTCTTTTGAATGCATCTATTTGAATTTCTGATTGGGGGCGGCGTTTGGGGGACGCGGCTGGGGAGCGACGTCCCCCAAACGCGGCACGAACAAAACACGTCCCCAAACGCTCGATCCGGCGCGGTTTGGGGGACGGTTTGGGGGACGCGACTGGAGATGCTCTAATTTCATGTTATTATGTTAAAAATACAAATGAGAAGTATTTTTTATATGAGGTATAATGGGCTACAATTACTTTTGGATCTTCTTAAGCTTTCTGGCCTGTGAGCATCATCAGTAGAAAGGTGATGGTATATTAGTATTTCCAGTACCAAAGGTTATCTTTGGTAATTAATATAGATACTGTGTTGGGATTTTGGAATGTAGAAATAAGTTGCGTGGTCGTTTTTTATTTATAGCGAAATGTTCGTTGCTACAGTAGCCTGCTTGTTTTCTCTGGAATGGTTGATTGCATGGCAAGAGGTAATTGACTTGTTATTCAACATGTTGGTTCATACACAGAAACCTGGTGGTTGTTGCAACAGCTCCAGAGTTCACCAAAAGAAAGTCAAGCATCATTTGACAATTTCTGCTTGCATAAAGTCTAAGACTTATTCAGTGTAACTAATATAATAGTAAGCTTGTCCAACGAAAATATGGTGGAGCACCTGGGTGCCAGCGCACCTGGTTTCAAATTTTTTGAAAAATGCGATTTCAATATTTTAGAAAATTTTGAAATAATGCACGCGTGTATATGACACCTTGATACTTGGCTGTGCAATTTTTCAAGAAAAAATACGACCGTATGTGACCTACACAAAAAAGAGAAAACTGAACTTTGTTATACTGTAAATAGTGTACGTGTACTTCTTATACTGTCAACAGTATGATTTGTTATTTTTGTGTAGGTTACATACTTTCTTATTTTCGGTTCAAACTTGACATGCCCATACCTGAATACATTCTCTACACACATAATTTATGCCGATTTTTTATAAGTAATTTTAGTATTTTTTAAAAATTTATTGCTGAAAACGGGTTCTGGCGCACCCGAGAGCCAAAAATCTGCGTCCGCTTGTCCAACATCTTCTATATCAAAATCATCTACTTTCTGCTTGCCAAAACAACACCGACGCGACCACGTACAGTTTGTGTTGAAGTTGATCCCATATACAAAAAAAAAAAGAGGAAAGAAACCATACAACCATACAGGAAGTCCATGTCCAGGGTTCAGTTTTCTGTATCATGATTTTTCAGACGCACTGTACACCTACAATGCAAATTCATCCATCTAACATATGTGGGGCCAGCTATGCTAGCACAAATCCACGCCTTCAATTTACCAAAGCATGATTTCTGCCATGAGTAACAGGAAGGATCGGAACACTCAACTCAATACTTGTGTGAAAATGGCCCTCTTGAAACAGTCATATCACTACAGGAAAAAAGTCACGTAGAGACGCTGTCCATACGACGCTTTTGATTTCGTCTCTACTTCCCTGGTCAGGACGTGCGTTGAGACGTTTCTTAAGACGCAAGACCCATCGTCTAAACTTGGCTTTCTTTTATACACATGAAAAAAAATAACTCCAAGTCCCCACAAAGGAGGCTCACCCACGGTTTGCCTTTTACTATCTTCGTACTCCTTGTAAAACCTAGGACCGCCGCCACAACGCCCCCTGATCCGATCGCAACGCCTCCTCGATCCGATCGCGGCCTTCCTCTCCAGCAAGCGAACCACGACGGCTATCTCAGGACTAATTCTATGTCCCTATCGAGACCCAATCGGAAATGATTATGAGGATCCATCCGGCCGCTCGATTCAATCAACGCTGAATCTGGTGAGTTCCTTGCTGACTCGATGAATTTGTTCCTTGCCGCTGGAAGGGTGGACTCGATTAACTGATCCTTCTCGCATGACTCTATGAACTGCTCTTTCCTGCAGGACTCCATCAACTACTCCTTTCCCTGCCTCATTATTCCTCTCTGGAAGTAGGCACATCTTCCGCCCCTCCTGAAAGATCTCAGAGACTTGTTTTCGTATGTTGCAGATTGGTGTCCGTCCTTGTATTTGCCTACTGGTTGTGGATATTCTTCTGGATTTTGCATAGAAAATAATGATGGAGCCAAGTCCTGGAGGTGGTATTCACGGACGAGAGTATAAATTTCATCGACCAGCAAAAGTAATTAACTTGTATTTTCGAATTATTTTAAATGCACTTATCTTTGAATTATATACTGGAACTCATGCTCGATATTTTGGATGAATGGACAGGCATGATCAGTTTTTCCTATACTCATCTACTCTGAAGTAGTACATATACTCCATATGTGTTTATGTCTAGAGTTCCAATCCGTCTGCAACTCATGATCAGATAGAAGTAGTACGTATGTGTTTGTCTTCTATTAGACTGAAACTTTAGGATTTACTTTGAGATTATAAGAATTAAGATCTTGTATCTGTTAATTAGCTTACAGATTGCTTTTTTCTCGTGTAGATGTCCCTTTGCAGGATTCTTTTTTGAGAAGATTTTTCAAGCAGCATATAGAGAGCAAAGAAGTGTGCAGAAGCACTGAACCGGATAGCAGATGATTTCAAGATCTAATAGATTAATTCCCAGTAGTTAGGGCATTGCATACCGGAGTTCTATGAATTATTCATTATTCAATCATGTATGCAAACCTTTGTAAGGATGTACATTTCCTTTGTAAAATACAGTTTGCATCAAATAAATACAATAGATATGTTTGTAGTGCAACGATTGTTATCCTTATTCTTTTGATGGCTGGAATTTGATTTTGGTCATATGATGTGCAATTGTGTGCTACTTGATTCAAATATTTTAAGAATAAATTGATTTTACATAAGACAAAATAATCTATATTTGAAGATGGAATAAAGCGACTCAATGTTGGTAGAGATGACATGTTAAAACGTCTCATTTTATTTTTGAGACGCTAACAATGTGTCTTTATGATATTTGAGACGGTGCATAAGAAGACACTTCTACGACGCTTTACAACAACGTCTTTATAACCACTTAGACTGCTCATAGTGGGAGTAACATAGCTAGTAACATCACACATCTCAAGGCATTTTGGTGACATGGCATGCCAATAAATGAAGAAAGAGAGTGAGGTGGTAACTAGCTATGTTACCATAACATCACACACCCCAAGGCAAAATGAGTCTACAACATAATAAATAACACAATGCATGACACCACATATAAGTTACTACCCACTATGAAGGTAGTAACCTAGACTAGTAACATGGCATATGTTACTAGTCTAAGTTACTCCCCACTATGAGCAGCCTTAGAGATGAAATTTAGCGTCTCTAGCCAATAATTTAGGCGTCTCTACATGCTCTTTTTCTTGCCATAGCTCTTAATTTTAATCCAACGAATTTTTCAAGAAAGTATGGAACTGCTTTCTAGTGATGTAAGGCACAAACTTCAAATGGAGCAGTACGTCCAAGGCTACACAATCACAGGCCGATGCTTCGATGTTCCATGAATGCTTAAAGTACCCTGGAAAAGTCGGAAGGAGAAGAGATTAATATTAAATACATTGAAGCGTATTTACTATCTATATTAATCGTTAATCTTACTAAATACATCAATAAGGCTACCAGTGCACCTCCCTGAAGTGTCCATTCACGTGGTACTGCATACATGTGAATTGATAAAGCGAGTCAAACAGCAAAAGCTCTCTTTTTTTTCAGTTGAGTTATATGTGTGGCTTGTTTTCTCAAAAAGTCAACATACCTACATAACAGTTAAATGAGTACCCCTATAAGTATCTGATAAAAATATTGCTTGTTTTATCCCGAGCTTTCTAAAAGAGTGAATTTATAGTAGTTCCTGAAAATCGGGGAAATGCACTTTGGCTCATAGGAGCATATGCTCTTATTATGTGAATCCACATTTCAAATTGGCTCATAGATTCCAATTTTTCCTCATGATTCGTTGTTTGTAATTTTTATTTTCCCAAAGTTCATTTATACATACATTTCATGCCGTGACAATTTCTATAAAACATTGTTAGAAAAAGAAACCTTTCACGTTTGAACCGCTTTAACCAATCAGCAGCTTGTTTTAATTTTTTTCCTTTAAATGCCTCTATTAAAGAGGGCAAGTGGATCGTCATTTTAGCTCACTGCATGTGAAGAAAGCATTTCACAACCTAAAAAATAGGAGAGAGGCATGCATTGGGGCAAGTAGTAATTATAGGATGTGATTAATTAGCAAATTAAATGAAAGCAGGCTTTATTTGTTATGTGTTTTGGAACAAGTTCTTCACTGAAGCCCAGAATAAGTAGCCTTATTTGTTATGTGGTTTCTTAATGTTGTTTATTGGTTACTAGCATGCACAACATTTATAAGCACCTAAATCAAAGCATCTTCTTGATTAATGAGCAATTTTTTTGACAGAATAAGGTACTTTATTGATTAATAACTCATATCAATACAAAGGGTCTTCCGGATATGCAAGCCGGAGCATATAATTGGAAATAAAACCTAAAGACGCTAGATTACAGGATCTAGCTAAAATGTGTGCCGATTAATTCATAATTGGAGCGTTTAACACGCTAAACGATGCAACAGAGAAGTCTGCAGTCATTAGGTTGATGTAAAAATCATGTACAATGGAGTTTAGTCGCTGGATCAAGGCCAAGCAATCAGTGACGAACACGCATTTGAAAAACCCCTATCTCTAGTTATCAGCACCGCTTGTCGAACAGCAAAAGCTTCAGCAATCTCCGGAGAGGTAAATGATTGAACGAATGAGGGTTTATTTTTACAAAAAGTTTATGGTCTCTTCTAAACCACGCGCATCCGCTTATTTGTGGACAGAGGGAGTAGATCTACCTCGCAGGGCTCGACGAACTCGCGGACACAACAGCGGTTACCAGATCGACATAGCATCCACGCGCATCTAATAAATCGACATAGCAGCGGTTACCATATCTGAGAGGGGAGACAGAGCTTTACCTCGCAGGGCTCGACGTACTGACTGACTTCGTACAAGGCGTCGATCCGTAGCCGCCGCCGCTCCGCGGCATCAGCACCGGCCGGTCCCGCATCCGCCATCCACCACCGCACCGGCACGGGCGCAGCCGCTCCGCTCCTGCAACCGCAGCCGCTCCCGCAGCCGCTCCGGCTCCCGATCCGGCAGCCGCCCCCGCTCCCTCTCCGCCGTCCAAACCAGCAGCAGCCGCGGCCAAGTTCATGTCCATGCCCGGATCTGTGCTTCGACTAAGAAATGGGAGTGGAAAGAGAGGCTTTGGTCGAACTAGGGTTAGGGTTTTCTCTCCTCTGATTTTTGCCAGAAATGGGGATGGTGGGGAGAGGATGAGGCCGAGTGGGGTTAAAATAGGCGACTCTTTTGGACTGTGCGCGTGGGCGTGGACCCTTGTGTGGACCCGTGTGTACGCGGAAGAGAAACGGACGGTATTGTACGCGGGAGAGGTACGGGCATGTACGCGGAAGAGGTACGGGCGCGTACGTATTCTCGCGGTGATACGCGTACCCCTCGGCTAACGGGTCCTGCGGGTTTTGGAGCGGGCATTTCTATACCCAAATCAAAGTTGAAAAGACGATCCAGCCCCTCGCCGCGGAGTAATCTGGGTCGTCCTTGTGTTCCGCTCAACATAACTGTTCGACGTTGGGGGTCTATGGAAGCAGTCGCCTTTAGATAATGTTGATCTCTACCGTAGTGGGGAATTCATTTTTTTTAATTCTAGGCTATAGAAAGCTGACAAATTTGATAGATTTTGAAGTTTGAACCGGGTGCACTATTCGCGGCACCCAGATTGCCAGATCCACACATCTGTTACTATCTTTTTTTTTTGGAGAATAGCGTGATCTTTATTAGATCAGAGAGATAGAATTACAATCAGCCCTGAGGCTGTGAACTAAAAACTGAGGACTCGCCCCTTGCCAAACCTGCGACGCCACATTGTTGCATGCAAATTTTGCGCAATTGTGGGCCACGTTGTTGGCATTACGGCGGACTAACCTAATGCTAAAACCTTCAAACGATGAAACTAGCTCACGGATTTCATCTAAAATTGGTGAAATAACAGAACGATCTCTCCTTCCTTCCTTCCATAGACGTACCAGCTCGGCACAGTCCACCTCGAACACTACTCGGTGAAAATCCTTCGACACCGCGAAAGTCACCGCATCTCGCAGAGCTAAAGCTTCAATGGTCAGGGGATCAGCCAAACCTGGATATACTTTGCACCAGGCTCCCAAAAACTGGCCAGTGTCCCGTGCGACCCCGCCACCTCCTGCTGCTCCTTCTTCAGCAGATATAGCCCCATCCGAGTTGATCTTGATGGTTCCTGCTATAGGTAGTTTCCAGCTGCACGCTGGGCTCCTAAAAACCGGACTCTTTTGGACCGGCGGCAGCTCCAGAGATAACAGAGTATCTCGGATAAACTCCATAGCTATCTGAGGTTTGTAACCAACCTCTCCATGGGTCCACTTATTCCTTGAATCCCAAACAGAATACATGATAGTGATTATCTTTGGTTTATCTTCCTTTGCGATAAATTCCTCGCAGAGCAAATCCTTTGCCCATGTGTCTGGATGCAGCCGTGGGAGTTTAATGTTCAAAATATCCTTCGCTTCATTCCAAAACAGCTTGGCATGAGAACACTAAATCAGTGCGTGCATCAGGTTTTCAGAAGTAGCCTTGCAGATCCCACATGTACTATCTTCTACTCCCTCCGATCCTAAAAAAGTGTCCAGACGGTTAGCATATTTATGTTTTACACTTTAACCCTTCTAAAATTAGAAAAACATGGTCCGTTCTCTTCTTGTTGCTCCAGCATCCGAGCTCTCGCAACCAGCAGGGGGTGGCCCAAGTTTGTCGCAGGACGGCCACGTCCCCGCCTCCACCGCCCTCGCCGGAGAGCCGGCTCCCCGAACGCCGCTTCGCGCCGACGGCAGCCGCGCGCCTCCCCGTCGTCCGCTCGGGTGCATGGTCCCCGCCACCCTCGGCAGCCACCGTCGGCCATGGCCCCGGCGCTGCATGCTCCGGCGAGCTCTCCTCCTCCACGGTGGAGCACTCCTCTGCCTGTGCTCACTTGCGCCGGGCACCAAATCGGCGGCGGTCGAAGGGATCGGTGGGGGAGGCGACGGGATTGGGGATTTCAACCGCACCCAGCTTCTCCCTGGGTGAACGCGTGAGTGCAAGTTTGGACTGCGGGTTGAGGAAAAAACAAAGGCTAGGTCGTTTTTGCAAAGGCGCATGCTCCCCATCGGCCGACCGATCTGGGATCAGAAATCGGTCGTACGCGCGCCATCGGATGGAGATCTAACGTCCAGAACAAGCCGTAGCGTAGTTTTGCATTTTAGCCCTTAGTTTTTAAGAAATCAACCCGCAGTACTATATTTCTCAGATATTAGTTCAAATGCAGTTTTACATTTGCCACCCTCCTTTTTCAGGAAACCAACCCGCAGTACCCCTAATATGATGAGTATTACAACAAAAATCCTCTCTCCGCGTACAAAAAATATATACTATTACAACAAAAAGTCGCAACATTTTTTAAAAGTAATGTCACAATAAAGTGGTTAAACCAACAAATTGTTTTGTTGGAGATCAATTTACAACAAAAGTAGCCATTATTATTAACAAAAACCGGAGACTATTACAACAAAAATCCATATGTTTGCAAAAAAATAGAAGAAAATATTAATTTGTTACATATTGAATTACAACAAAAGTCACCAACTTTTTTTACAAAAAGTCACAAACGATTACAATAATAAATCAATATACTTGCAAAATGATGCAAAGTGGTCCAGCGACATTTAATTTGCTACAGATTGAATTACAACAATAATCACCTACTATTTTATCCAAAGTCACAAATGGTTACAACAAAATAAAAAATCACTTTATTATTAGCATCAACAAAAAATAAAAAAATATTGTCTCTTTACAACAATTGTTAACAACAAATCCTACAAAAATTACGAGTTGTTTACAACAAATAGTTCATCATCTCACTCCATGTGTTTGCAGGAAAACAATTGTTGGGCCGAAAAAAGAAGGCCCATTAAACGACGCGGGAGCGAGAGGCCGGATGACCGATCCGCGCGACGCGATCGGTCGCCGGATCGCAAGCATTTTCCTTTTGCAAAATGACTCGCCCGACATTTTTTTGGGACCGGAGGGAGTATCATTTTTCTCAGCCTAAAATGCAATGGATTTCGTGTACGTTTTTTGCACGCTAGTATAGATCTCATCACGTACAGTACTAGTGATGCAGGCAGAAGTTCGAAGTGTGGCACGCCCCGTGCTTCGGCGCCAAAGCGAAGCAGACCAGTCCACCGCTCATCGGCCGCCGAACCCGGCGCGCCGCTCGTCCGGTGCCCCGCGCAGGAACCCGGCGCCCGCGCGGCCGTGCCGCACAAAAGTAATGAGAAAACCCGCCGCTGTCGCCACGCCGACGCCGACGCGGGTCGCCGAGGAGGCGCGCGCCACAGTTCCATTCCACCGACGCCGGTCACGTCGTCTCCTCCCCAAGGAGGAGAAGGCGGCAGCGAAGGCGGAGAAGAAAGCCAGCCGCGACAAGCGCCGCGCCGAGTCCGCGGCGAGGAAGGCTGCGAGGGCCGAGAAGGCGGTGAGGAAGGGTCGTCCACCATCGTCCTCTCCTCCTCATCCTCCTTCGAGTGGACGACGACGCCGGTGTCGGAGACGACTCCGGGCACCCACTCCTCGGACTTCGACTGGGAGTCAGACGAGTAGTTTCGATCTGTATTTTCGTCCTCTATGTCGCGTTGTATCGTTGAACTTTTAATATATTCGTATTTTCGATCAAATTTTCATAGTTTGTTTGATTAATTTTGAAATGAACGGTCGAATTTAGCAGTTTGCGCCGCGCGCGCTGCAAAATAGAGCCTCCGGCGGAGGTGCTTTTTTCCCACACCAACGCGCGCTGCAAAATGAAGCATCCGGCGGAGAAAAATTCGGTATCACGCGCGCCAGCGGTTTATAGAGGCGGCGAAATAGAGGTTTAGCGCGACCGACTATTTGTGCGCTTGTTGGAGATGCTCTAACACTCAGTGCAGGTAACGAAACGGTGTGCAGAACGCGACGCGGAATTGGTTTCCACCGGGCCTAAACTGGAAAACATGGAAAAAGCACGAGAGCAACCAAACACGCCCTAGCTGATCCCACGCATAGTAGTGTACATGGATTCAAAGTTCGAACTAGGTAAAAAAGTTAATACCTGGGGCCTCTAGTAAAGTAGCGTGTCAAATCATAGTGAGCTTGGGCCAAATGGTCAAATCATAGTAAAGATAGGCCGAATATAGGCTATTTTAGTCAAAATTTTCCAAATATAAAAATATTTTTTTCTAAAAGGGTGCATAAGTATACGCGGAAACCACAAATATAGAAATATAACGTCGTTTTGCTTTCGATGTGAAAAAAGCTGCATGAGTATGTGCGGAAACCACAAATGAACTCCGAGCTCCATGGTGGCCTTTTTTTCTTTTCTAAAAGGGTTCGAGATTGACATTCACAAGTTTCAAAAATTTCAGAACAAAAGTCCTGGCTTTGGATAATGTTGAGCTCTACCGTAGTGGGGAATTCATTTTTTTAAAATTCTAGGCTATAGGAAACTGACAAATTTGATAGAATTTGAAGTTTGAACCGCGTGCACTATCGCGGCACCCAGATTGCCAGATCTAAAATTTGATAACGGACTGCACCTACGCTACGACACCTCGGCGTGGCACGCCCCGTGCTTCAGCGCCAACCAAAGCGAACCAGGCCCGCGCCGCATCACGCGGCACGCTCCGCTCACCGGCCGCCGAACCCGGCGCGCCGCTCGTCCGGTGCCCCGCACAGGAAACCCGGCGCCCGCGCGGCCGTGCCGCACAAAAGTAATGAGAAAACCCGCCGCTGTCGCCACGCCGACGCCGAGGAGGCGCGCGCGCCCCAGTTCCGTTCCACCGACGCCGGTCACATCGTCTCCTCCCCGTCCGGTGCCACTTTTTCTCCCCACCCACCCGAAGCACATCGAAAGTTCAAAACCCCGGGCGCTTGTCCCCTCTTTATATAACAGCCCCAGACGTGCCTGCCACGAGACGTAGCGCCTCCCGTCTTTTGACCTCCGTGCTTTTTCCGCCGCGCCGCGGCGGAAGGCAGAACTCTGGGACTCGGGCGCCCGCCCGCCACCGACGGATGGACCTCAAGGAGCGGATCCGCCGCTCGCCGTCGCAGCGGGAGGAGGAGGCGCTCGTGGCGGCGGCGGCGTCGCCGCGCGGGAGGAAGGGCGGGGCGGCGATGCTGCTGCTGCGGTGGTCCGTCTCGGCCGGCGCGCTCCTCGTCTTCGGCGTCCTCCTGCTCCTGCTCGCCGGGGGCTCCGCGGCGCGGAGGGGCCAGTTCCTCGGCGCCGATTCTTCCTGGGACGGTGGCCGCCACGATCTGCGCCTCGTCCGTCCGCCCGAAGGTACGCTGGCAACGTCGCTTTCCATTTCCGTGTTTCAGCTGCGCTAGGACCACCGTTCTTGTGACAATTCTGAAACCTACACATATAGATGGCGACGTTACATTTGGGATTACAAGCCTGGCGACTGGCGCCTTTAATGTTGTTTCGGCTCCATGACATTGTTCGCTGCGCTTTTCCCATTCTCCTTCGTTAGTGTAAGTTCTGCAGAAAAAAAAAATATTGACTACTCTTTTCAGAATTTTTTTGTCGCGTTTTATTCTCTTGAAGTTTGGATTGTTCCTACTAGCTGCTACAAAGGTGGATGATTATTCACTAACGCCTTCTGTCAGTGAAAATTGTGTTATAACTTCTCTGTACCAGAAATTTAAGGCAGACCTTTCTTCAGGGTTCAGACCACCATTTCTGTGCCAATTCTGAAATCTATTACTCCCTCTGATCCAAAATAATTGCCCAAAAATAGATGTATCTACACAATAAAACTTATCTACATACAACCACTCTTGGGCAATTATTCTGAACCGAAGGGAGTAGTACTAATAGTTGGATACTTGGATGGCGATGTTACATTTGGGGTGACAAGCCTGGCGCCCTTAACGTTGTTTGGGCTCCATGACACTGTTCACTGCGCTCATACTCCCTCGTTAGTGCAAGTTCTGCAAAAAAATAAAATATGAAGTACATTTTATAGAATTTTTTTGTAGCAGTTTCCTCTTGAACTTTGGGCTGTTGCGAGTTGCTACAAAGTGTGATGCTACTGTTGGCAGCGCAAATGTTCTGCAACTTCTCCGTAGCAGAATTTAGGAGCAGTGTTCTTCAGATCATTGTGTGTGTGTAGTATGAGGGTAATGATCACCACCTGCGTGCAGATTTGTGGGGTTTCGAATGCTTTACTAAGGTCTCGTTACATGTTTAGTACTCCCTCCGTTCCATAATTCTTATCGTGATTGTAGTTCAAATTTGAACTAAAACCATGACAATAATTATGGATCAGAGAGAGTATTTGTTTGTACTAGTTGCTTGGTTTACCGCCTAAAATTGTGACGACCTTAGCATATTACTCGCACCCGTACTACTACCTCCGATCCATAATAAGTGTCGGAGCTTTTATTCAATTTAGTCTAAATTATAACTAAAGCCTCGACATTTATTATGGATCGGAGCCTCGGAGGGAGTATTATTATTTGCCTTGGTAAACAGCCTCAACTTTGTCTAGTTTATGTTTTCATGCTACTGTTGTTCCGTGTCTTGTCTGGTTTATGCATGGTGCTATAATCTTCTTGTCATTTATTAATATGTCAACTTCGTAGTGGTTTAGGGGGGACCATCTGTATTCCTATCTGCATATGTTTATTGAACCGATGAGAAGTCCCCAGTGTCCAATTTGGCTAGTAGCAGGGTTGCTGTGCTAGGCAACCCAGGTTCTACTCTGCAGCAAAATAGTCTATCCGCCCTACAGTGTATATTTAACCGACAATTGAACTTTGAATAACTTTTACAGCTAACAGGCTTGAGTAATTCGTGCCTACCTCAGCTTTGTACTGGCATCAATGACTCTTCATCAGAAGATGAACTTTTTTTTTTTCATTTGCCTTCTAATTAAAGTATAATGCTTATTTATATACGAATGCTGACACAATGTTTTTTGTTGTTTTGTTTGGAGAAGGTGGCACTTCAGGATCTCCGGAAGTTGTCAAGGACAAACTACTCGGTGGTTTGTTAGTTCCTGGTTTTGATGAACAGGCTTGCCTAAGTAGATACCAATCAGCACTGTATCGTCGAACATCACCCCACTTTCCATCTACCTACCTCTTGGAAAGATTAAGGGAACATGAGGCTCTCCAGAAGAAGTGTGGTCCACATACTGAATTCTACAGGAAGGCTGTTGAGCAGCTTAAGTCTGGCCAGGATATTAAGGTTATGGACTGCAACTATTTGGTCTGGATAGCTTACAGTGGTCTGGGGAACAGGATCTTAACAATTGCCTCAGCATTTCTGTATGCCATCCTTACAAACAGAGTCTTGCTTGTTGATGGAGATAAAGGCATGGCGGATCTGTTCTGCGAACCATTTCCTGAAACTTCATGGTTCCTACCGTCAGATTTCCCTGCTCAGCAGTTCAAGAACTTCAGTGCTGGCTCTCCTGAGAGTTATGGAAACATGCTGAAAAGTAAAGTTCTTCAGTCTAGCCCTGCTTTTCTGTATCTTCATTTAGCTCATGACTACAACGACTTTGATAAGCTTTTTTTCTGTGAAGATAACCAGCAATATCTTCAAACAATCCCATGGTTGATCCTAAAATCAGATAATTACTTTGTACCTTCACTTTTCCTGATACCAGCATACCAAGAAGAACTTATGAAGCTTTTTCCCCAGAGAGACACTGTTTTCCATCACTTGGGACGTTACTTGTTTCACCCTAGCAATGTCGTCTGGGGCATGGTTACAAGATACTATGATTCTTATCTTGCAACAGCTGATGAAAAGTTGGGTATCCAAATCAGAGTCTTCGATACTGAAACTGGTCCATTTCAGCATGTCTTGGATCAGGTCCTTGCGTGCACGCTGAAGGAACACTTGTTGCCAGAGGTTAATACTCAAGAGCCAGTTGTCCCATCACGGAAGGCCAGGTCGAAAGCTGTTCTAGTTACTTCTTTGAACTCAGGATACTACGAAAAATTCAGAAACATGTGTTGGGAACATCCTACCACAAATGGCGAGACAATTAGTTTCCACCAGCCTAGTCACGAGGAACATCAGAACTCAGACAAGAAAATGCATAACATGAAAGCGTGGGCAGAGATATATCTTTTAAGCCTATCTGATGTTATGGTTACTAGAGATATATCTTTTAAGCCTATCTGATGAAAGTTGTACATGAAAGTTTCTCGGAATTGGATGAAACAAAAGCCCAGTCTTATTTATCCGGGACGAAGACGGAGCCAGAAGGACACGCACAGGAGAGCTGCCATGTGGCAGTACACAGGGTAGGCGCGGCCCCACCCTTGGCGGCGCCTGGCCCATGTACTGGCGCCTCGTGCGCCCCCTGGCGTCGTCTATTCGCCTATAAGACCCCTCTGGCCTAAAAACTCCGCGACATACCACCCTCTGTCCACGAAAAGTTCCGTAGCCACCGTCATCGCCGAAACCAAGGTTCGGGGGATAGAAGTCTCTGTTCCGGCACCCTGCCGCGATGGGGAAGTGCCCCCGGAGCCATCGCCATCGACTCCACCGCCTCTACTTCGACTCCATGATGGTTTGTGAGTAATTCCCGCAGGGACTATGGGTTCTTGGCTGTAGCTAGATGGTACTCTCTCTCATGTGCTTCAATACAATGATCTCATGAGCTGCCTTACATGATTGAGATCCATATGATGTAATCGGTGTTGTGTTTGTTGGGATCCGATGGATTGATCATTATGTTCAGTGTATCTTATAAGTTTGTGAAGTATTTGTTGCTGCAATATTGTTATGTTTAATGCTTGTCACTAGTGCACGAGTGGCATGATCTTAGATCTAGGCTCTATAATTGTTGCTTTTTTTTTTGAAGGGACAACTGTGAGGCAAAAAGCCCCACAACATTTTATTACCAACTTAAAACATATGTACAAAAGAGAGGAAAAAAGGGAAAGAAAAAACCCTACCTGTACAAACTAACATAGAAACCTATACATTACTGCAAGCTGCCTATCCAGGCTAGGAAGGTTTTGAGATGCTTTTTCTTGATCCTATGCTCAAGCAAGGATACATCAGACAAGAAGTTTCTTCTCCAGCCTAAGAAACTAGGGCGCTCTCCCTGAAAGATCAGACCATTTCTTTGCTTCCAAATGTTCCAGCAAGCTAAAATAACTATCTCCATGAAGAAAGGCTTAGCAAAACTTCGTTTAGCTTGTGAAAAAATTATCTGCACCTCCTGACCACCAGCCCAATCAATTTGCAAGTAATTCCAGACCCTTTGACTGAAGTTACATTCAAAAAACAAATGTATTCTGTCCTCATACTGCCTCCCCGGACACAGTACACAATGTGTATCCTCTGTAACCTTCCAATTCCTGCGTTTCAACATATCTCTTGTGTTTATTCTATCATTTAGAAGCAACCAGGCAAAAAATTTGTGCTTCATTATGCAAGAAGATTTCCAAATCCATTGAAAAGCTGGTATGACTATTATCTCTGAGAACAAAAACTGATAGTACTTAGCAGCAGAGAAAGATGGTCCCCATTTATACTGCCAGACATCATCAGCCACAGACAATGGAGACACCCTCATAATTTCAGTCACCCTTTGAAACTCTTCATAAGCCTGGACAGATAGAGGCAGATGGAACAACTCCGCAAAGATTGGACAATCATATACTTGCTTAGCTGTTAAGTTTGGATCTTTTGCATAAGAGTGTAATCTTGAGAATCTTTGCTCTAGAGGTTGCACTGAACCATCAAACAACCAAGAATCCTTCCAAAAAAGAAAGGTACTTCCCTTACCAGGCAAGACAGTAGATATAGCTCTGTATTTATCCATCAACTTGCAAACATCCCTCCACCAAAATGAACCACAATGCTTCTCAGACTGAGGCACAGATTCTTCATAATAAGCTTGCCAAATCAAACTTACCCAGGGCACATCAGCATGATTATAGAATTTATCAAGATGCTTCATCAGAAGAGCTTCATTATGCTTATGAAAATTTACTATACCCACCCCTCCCTTGTGCTTTGGCTTACATAACATATCCCATGCGAGCAAGAGATTGCTTAGGAGTATCAATGTTATCTCTCCACAGGCATTGTCTCAAGATTCTATCCAATTGCTTTATTATACCAGGTGGCAGCTCCAAAGAGCATAAAAAGAAAGTGGACATAGATGACAAAGCTGAATCCACCAATTGCAATCTGGCTCCCTGAGATAAAAAACTAGAGATAGATGTCAACCTTCTCTCCAATCTAGTCACAATGGGAGCAAGATCATTAATCTTTGGCTTTGTTGTTCCCATAGGTAAACCTAGGTAGGTAAAAGGCAGGGATGCAATTTGACAACCAAAAGCCTCAGATAGCTCCTTCAACACATCCATTGGGACATTAATAGGCACCATACTAGATTTATGATAATTGATCTTCAAACCAGTAGATAGGGTAAAATTATGAAGCACCTCCTTCAAACCAGGATCTGTGACAAATCAGCCTTCAAGATTAACAAAGTGTCATCAGCATACTGCACAATTGGGAAATCTGGATCATTATTTTGTATAGGTAATGAAATTCTCCCCTCCTGCAGCATATCATTAACCACTGTTTGAAGCAAATCAGACCCCAGTACATACAGAATGGGTGATAGTGGATCTCCTTGTCTCACACCTCTCTTACAAACAAACTGCTTCCCAGGCACCCCATTCAACAAAACAGAGGAAGAACCAGAAGAAAGTATGCTCTTCACCCAACCAATAGTTTTCTCATCAAAACCCTTATGCTCCATAACTTGCAAGATTACCTCATGCTCAATGGTATCAAAAGCTTTTGCAAAATCAAGCTTAAGAACCACTATAGGTTCCTTAGAAACATGACATTGGTGTAGATATTCAAAAGCCCAAGCCACACAATCATGGATTGTTCTGGACTTAATAAAACCATACTGATTCTTATGAATACACTTCATAATTTTCTCGCTGAAATCTATTGGCCACCAATTTGGTCAAAAACTTGATACAAACATTGGTTAAGGATATGGGTCTAAAATCATTTATCTGTTTCTGGTGACTGTACTTTTGGAACCAAAGTGATATAAGACCCATTAATATTCTGTAAGTTCAGAGTACCCTCATGAAACTCTTTAACTAGATCCAAGAATTGCTGCTTTATTATTGGCCAACATTTTTTCAGAAAATGGCCAGTAAAACCATCTGGCCCAGGTGCCTTATCAGGAGGCATCTGTTTGATTACCAATTCCATTTCCTCTTCCAAAAAGGGCATAGAAATTTCCTCCAAACCTTGGACTTTTGTTAACAAACTAGCAAGATCAAATTGCATGCTAATTCCCTCAGTCATTCCCATCCTTTCCTTATAACTTGACCACAGCAAACCAGCCATCTCCTCATGATCAGACACCTGCCTACCATCTGCAGCAGTAAGCATGGAAATTGCATTCCTTTTATGCCTCTGTGTAGCCATAGCATGAAAAAACTTTGTGTTATCTTCTCCAACCTTGACCCATCTGATTGTGCATCTCTTCCTCCAGTAATTACATTCAATCAAGAGGAGATTATCCAAATGAAGCTTCACAATCTGCCTAAAATTAAGTTCAGTTAGAAACAATGGCCTTTGCTCTTCTAGGGTATCCAGAATCAAGATAACCTTATTGCAATTCTGTATGTTGATTTTAAGTTTAGACAAACTAGTGTGCCATTTCTTGAGAGCATATCTCAAAGATTTTAATTTATCAGCCAACACAGCAGAACTGTAAGCTTTACTGGACTTGTTATTCCAAACCTCCTTTACACAGTCCAAAAAACCTGGTTGTTCAGTCCAAAAGTTCTCAAAACGAAAAATGTTTGCTTTTGGGATAACTGTATCAATGTTTACCACACAAGGGATATGATCTGAAGAAGTATTTGCTAGAGGCAACACCTCGGTATTAGGGTATGTAGCTATCCATTCAGTACTGGTAAAAAACCAATCAAGCTGCTCTAGCAGTGGTTGATTTTGCATATTAGAATGTGTACTTTCTCCCTTTAAGTGGTAATTCAAGCAGACCCAACTGACCAATAATCTCATTGAACAAAAACATGTCATTTACATCACCCCTGGCTTATTTCTATTTTCACTTGATCTAATGAAATTGAAATCCCCCAACAATAGCCAGTTGCTTCCAGATGGTATGTGCAGGTTATATAACCAGTTCACAAAACTATCTCTTAATTCACCCTGACAAGGCCCATAAACTGATACCAAATTCCAAGAATCACCATTATGTACAGAGATAAAGTTAACAATCACCCCATATCTTTGCAACTCAACTAATGATCCATGGAACACAGCAGAATTCCATAGCACCAGGATACCACCGAAGCACCAAGCTGGAGGAGAGTACACAAAACTATCAAACCTTTTTGGGCAACAACTTCTGATGAGTTTATGATCAATCACTTCACATTTGGTTTCTTGAACACAAATAATAGAACATTGACTCTCTTCAATTGTTGACCTCAGAGCCCTTTGATGCTTATCAGAATTCAAACCCCTAACATTCCAACACAGAATCCTCCATTTTCTAGTATGTTGTGTACTCATTGGTAAGCATTGAAAAAAGGAGGGCAAGCATACAGGCTATAAGCCCCATGCAAAAGACAGAACACTTATAAGCATTACAGAAGTTCACACATATGATTGACCCAGTACACTTATAATCACTTAAAAGGTTCTCAGTGACAAAAGAGCCAATACATGAAAAGCCCAGATACACAGAGCTTGCCAAAAGGAAAACCAACTTCCAGAGTACATATAGATATTGATTTAAATTCTCATCAACCCACCAAAACACTGAAACTGTGCACATTATCACTAAGACAAAAGCTAGAGCATTGAAAACAGGATGCCCCTCCCATTGCCTCTATAATTGTTGCTTAGATTGTATCTACAATTTGTATGCACATGTCTTTGTCCGGAACCCGATGTCCCAAAGTGATATCGAATTGGGATAATCGGAGGGGATGGTTTTGATATGAGGATCACATGTTTTCACCAAGTGTTAATGCTTTGCTCCGGTTCTATATTAAAAGGAGTACCTTAATTACCAGTAGTTTCCCTTGAGGCCCCGCTGCAAACAGGCTGGTAGGAGAAAAGATGTTATGCAAGTTTCTCATTGCGAGCATGTATGACTATATATGGAAAACATGCCTACGATATTAATAGACTGGATATTTTGTCTTAATGCTAAATTCAATTCTATCAATTGCCCAGCTGTAATTTGTTCACCCAACATTTGTTATCTGGAGAGTTACCACTAGTGTAGATCGTCGGGAACCCCGGTCCTTTATTTCATCATCATTGCTTTTCAATCAACTGCGCGCTGGGATATTTTCCAGTGCCATTTCCTCTGTGTTACTGAACTATTGTGTTAATATTGCTCTCATATTACTGCTGCATCACATTTCCCTGTCATCACGCCATCAAAGTAGTACCAACTATTTTCTAGAGCCACATCATATTACCACTGCTTTCACATCACCCTGTTGCTAGTGCTTTTCCAGGTGCAGCTGAATTGACAACTCCGCTGTCAAGGCTTATAAGTATTCTTTGGCTCCCCTTGTGTCGAATCAACAAATTTGGGTTTTACTTCCCTCGAAGACTGTTACGATCCCCTATACTTGTGGGTCATCAATGGGCATTGGGCACATTCGACCCATAGAAGTCCATAATGATGATGATCAAGCTAGTGGAGAAGAAATTACTCCTAGAGTAAGTGTTGTTGTCGATCTCCCAAAACCCATAGGATACATTGTGTGGCACCTGCCAATACCTTATAGACATTTCCAAATCGGAATTGCAAGGAGGCATCGAGGTAGGTGGACAGGATCTCACGCATGAAGATGAAGCTTGTGGGCATTGTCGGCTGCCCGTTCTGCAACTGGAGGAGGTCGAGGACCCCGCGGACACACTACCTGGTTAGGTTCAGAGGGTCAATCCATCGAGTTGCGCGTCTCTCCAGGCAACATGCGGAGGCACGGATGGAGGCAAGGTAAGGGTAGCAACTGGTGTCGAGGATGGAGGTGGTGGGGTAAGTGTGGCGACAGGAATCGAGGATGTACCGTTTTTTTGGCGGAGGAGATTGGGGACTCGAATCGAAGGTCGGGGAGGTGAAGGCTAGAGTTGATAGAGGAGGAAATGGATGACGTAGTTAGGGCTCGTGGCATTTAGAGCAGGTGGGAGGATAGTGGATGGAGGAGGGAATCACGGGGGCCGGAGCAGGTGGGTTTGAAGCTCAACGGCGTGGTCGATTGGGAGTCGGTGACGTGAGAATAGAGAGCGAGCTAAAAAGAACGTAGCTCTTTTTTTTTGACTGGGCGGTAGCACTTTCTGTGTAATTTCGGGCTGCTCCATCGTTTGCTGATCCTCAAAATTGATCATGTGTTGCTCCGAGTTTTGTACAACAAAATATTCCAGGTTGTCGAATATAGCTTCGTGGAGATTGGCACAACTCCACCATGAACTTCCAGGAAGTTGGAAGGTGAAGGATTGTTGAACACGTCCTAAGAACATCTCGGCAGACCCTGCAAACTGCCCGCATATGTGCAGATGCAGGGCATGGGGAACGCGCTTTGCCGCCCAAAAATTGCTCGCGTAGAACGTACCCTGAAAAACCAGATGACATACGAATATGCTGCTATGTTGTCGTCTGTTCTTGCGTTGTCAGGTCAGCCGCTACCCCTCCTCAAACCTGCAAATTCAATCGCAACACGGGGTTTTGCAAAGTTTTGATGACACCCGATAATATGCAATGCTTTGAACAACCATACTGACCCTTAATCTATGCAATCAGCCACTAAACCCGCCGCGTTAGTACTCGGCAAATCCAACGCGGATCAAGCATCACTGACACTCGCCGGATAGTCAACACCACCCCGGGCCGAAGCATCACCGCCACTTGCCGCTACACGAGCCATGGACCTTCTTCTTTCCAAGATTTCCATCCTCGCCAGCTGCCACCATTCTCTTGTGTAAGAATCCATGGTGCATGGAACCATCATCATAATATTGTTCTACTCTACAATGAGCTCTGCCATGAAACTCTTCTCGTGGGTACTTGCTCTTCTCTCCTCCACGGCGGCCTTGCACTTCTCATCTTCCCAGAGTAGTTCCCACTTGGCTTGCTTCTCTTGGCTTCTCCTCTCCATCATCACCATCTATACCTCCAACGTCTTGTTCACCAAATGTTTCTATCCGACCATTTCATCAAACTTATCCCTCAAACTAGATGCCTCGACTTGCTTTCTAAGCTTCTCTTTTTCACTTTTGTTTCTATCCGACCTTCCATTGTTCTTCTTGGCCGCGAGCTCATCATTGTCCAATTGAAAAAATCCCCCTTGCTGGTGGTGCTTCTTGTTCTCTCAACTTCCATTTGTCACTACGCTCAAGCAACTTGCAGAAATGTTGAAGCAAGAATGACCTTCCTTTCGAAGCCAACATTTGCTTGTACAATTCCATTGCAATTATATCCTACATGTTGAAAACAATGCAAAAGCATATGAAGATGCAACAATCATGGAAAACTAGAATGCAAAACAATGCATAGAGTGCAACTCACCCAATCATCAAGTTGGCTCCACTCATACGCGCATTCCTCATATGCTCAACACAACCGGTCCATCGTCTACAAGCATTTTTTATGACATCCCAACAGGGTCACCACGGTAGTGGGAACATTAGAAGTAGCGGTAGTGTCGATGGAGACAAGGTGGTTGCCCTGCCGCTTATGTTTGATGACACCGCTGCTCGGGGCGGCTATGGGGACAACCGCGAGCTGGGTGGCAGTGGAGGCAGCCGATCCAGATGCTGATACTGCGGGCGAGGTCGTTTGGACCGCCACATCGCGCTAGCTAACGTTGGCGGGTTGGGAGCATCCATGGCAGTGCTAGGGAGGTGCGGCGAGGCCGGAGCAGGGGGCGATGGGATCTACGACAGTGGGACGCACGAAGAAAAGTGAGTGTAATGTCCTTCGCGCCAACGCCTTGCACGGATGAGGATCGCGTTCAGTTTGGCTCCGGAATCCGCTCTTCTCCGGGTTGCGAGGCCGTGTATGCCGACGTCCACATAAAATTTTACAGGTTAGGCGAATATGCGGAGTATGATCTAGCTTTTTTCGGCCAAAACCGCATATAAGCAGTTTTTGTGCGGATTTGGCCCATATGCTGGGTTTGGTAGAGATGCTCTAAGATTTTAGAGCCCCATGTGGATTCCTCAACCAAAACCAACAAGCGTTTCATGTATGGTATTGGTGCTTAAATGACAACTTGTACTCCCACCGTTTTTATTTACCTTCGTTCTTGGTTTTTTCAGACTCAAAATTTATAAAGTTTGTCTAAATAAGTAACAAAAAATAGAACCATTCATAATACCAAATTTATATAATATGAAAATGCATTTTATGGTGGTTCTAGCAATACTGATATTGTATTTTAGATGTTGATATTTCTTTCTACATATTTGGTCAAACTTGACAAAGTTTGACTTTAACTGAATCTAGAATCGTAGGGTAAATAAAAAGGGAGGAAGTATAAGCTTGGTTTATTGCAGGACCCCTTTGTGTTTAGAAAATTAGATTATACTTGATTAACACGTTGAGAGGTTGGTGCAGATTCCTATCTCCAAATGGACCATTTTCATATGAATAGTCAGATTCTACTTGATTACTATACTGAGAAGTTTTCCATATCATATGATCGAGTCGTAAGATTTCTGACAGAGCGTAATAGGAAAATAAGAGCTTCCAATAATTTCTATTTGACTTGTAAAAATAAGTTGAGATATTTCAAATAGTTTTTTGACACGGATAAATTAAGGAGTGGAGGGGAGGTGGGGTTTTTTTCTAAACAAGTTAGCCACCAATGGTAACGTAGAGGCAGAGAATGATCACACGTGCCAGGAAGGGCAGTCGCTCCATAAATATCACGGAAGGGAGCAGATTGGTTACCAACTTATCAGTTATCACTACAAGCTAAGCTGCCTGCAATGGAGGTGGTGCCGTTAAGTTTCTGTTTCATAGTCCTAGCCACTCTGCTAGCCCTTTGGTTCCTCAAGCTCTCCGTCTCCCGCCGCAAGACCAAACACACGAAGCAGCAGCTTCCTCCTGGTCCATGGACTCTTCCCATCATCGGCGCCCTCCACCATGTCATATGCACGTTACCTCATCGCAGACTAATAGAGTTATCTCGCCGTTATGGGCCGGTGATGCTCCTCAAGTTAGGCGAGGTCCCGACAGTCGTTGTCTCCAGCGCCGAGGCGGCGGCGTTGGTGCTAAAGACTAACGACCCCGTGTTCGCTGAGCGTCGGAGCACCACGTCGCAGGACATGGCCGGCTGCGGTGGCAGGGGCATCGTCTTCGCGCCCTACGGCGACCACTGGCGCCAGATGCGCAAGGTATGTGTCGTGGAGCTCCTCAGCTCCAGTCAGGTGAGGCGCATGGAGGGCATCAGGACCGGGGAGGTGGGCAACCTCCTGCGCTACGTCGCCGACACCGCCTCCACCGGCGGCACAATCAACATCAGCGAGAAGGTGATGGCGCTAAGCAATGGTGTCGTGTCGCGGGCGGCGTTTGGCGGCAAGTTCGCAGAACAGGAAGAATACATCCGCGAGCTGGACGTGATGCTCACACTGCTAGGCGGCTTCTCCCTCCTCAACCTCTTCCCGTCATCGCGGATGGCACGGTGGTTCAGCATCGACGCGCGCCGCTTACAGAGAAGCTATGACCGCATGCAACACATCATCGGAAACGTCATCGAGGGGAAGCAGCAGGCCGAGCGAGCGGCCTGTGACGTCGCCTGCTGCGCCGACAACGAAGACCTGGTGGACGTGTTGCTGAGGCTGCAGAAGGAGGACTCGTCGGAATCGCCCCTAACCAGAGAGAGTATATTCGCCGTACTGATTGTGAGTATTTTCAACCATCTTTTCTTACGGTCGACAAAATTCATTTTAAGAACAGACCCACACATTTTGTTTGGGATAACCCATGATACTAGTAACGTGAAGAGTAATCGTACCTTCTAAAAATAATCAGTCCGGAGTATGTCATATCGCATGGTCATTCGGTCTTATCCATCAACAAGTTATCAGAGCATCCATACTCGTCTCCCCGAAGAGGTCTCCGAGCGACGTTTTTCTTATCCGGACGGTAAAAATCGGCCCAGCCGCGCCCCCGATTCCTCGTTTTCCTCCCGGATTTGGGCCTAAATCCATCCAGCGAGCCCACACCATCCCTGGTCCCCCGAGGCACGCTTGGGGACTCCGGACGAAGCGAAAGCGCGCGAAACGCCGAGAATTCTCTCCCGCGCTTTTGATTTGGCTTAGCCGCAGAGTTGGACCCGGCCAGTCACCGGCACACGCATCATCTTCCGCGCGCAGTAAAGGCTGCCGCCGGTCAGCTCGCCGCGGACGCGTAGCATCCAGGCGGCATTTAATCGCCGAGTCCAGCCCCGCCTACATAACTCGCCGCGACGCGTAGCACCGACGAAACCCCCAGCCAGAGACGAATCCTACTCCGCCACTGCTCCCTCGCCGAGATCCATGGCGTTCAACGAGCAGGACGGCGCGGCCAACAACGGCTTCCCCCGCCGGTCGCTCCACGCGTGGGAGGGCCACCTCATCCACCAGGCGGGGTACCCCTGCCCGCCGGATACGAGGCCTCCCGGCGGCGGTTGGCGGCTAAGTGCTGGCGGCGTGCCAATCTCGCCGCTGCCCCAGGGACACGCCCTCGACGTCGCCATCGAGGAGGCCCGTCTGACCTTGTCGGACCAGGAGCGCGCCGAGCCACGCTACCACCCCGACAACTACACGGCGTGGAACTCCTACTTCCTGCGGCGGTGGGAGCGGGAGCTCGCCTCCTACGATGGCCCGCCGCCGCCTCCGCGCAACAACTCCGCCGGACGCAAGCGTTGGTGGAGCGCGCCGGGCCGGACGCTCGAGGCCGTCATCGAGCACATCGACGGCGGCAACGCGCCTGTGCTGACAATGCCGCCACCGTCGAGGGCATTGGCCAGCCGCCGCCGGGGCAGCTGGCAGCCACGGCGCATGGCTGCCAGCTCCTCGTCGTCCGGATCGGCGACGAGGTCGACGCCGAGCTCCAGGTCGGCGCCAACCTTGGCGCCTGTGAAACGGGAGCCTCTTTCCCCATCCCGCAACCGTCAGCGCAGCGGCGGCGGAATCGTCATCCGCGAGTCGTCGACGCCACGTGGCCACCAACGCCTGGTTCGCCCCAAGCGCGAACCAGGCACCTCCGACGAGCGGAAGCGGAAGCCGGTGAAGGAGGAGGTCCACGACGCCGAGGAAACCGCGATCCTCGAGGCCGTCAAGGCGAGGTCCCTCCAGGACCTCGTCCCCGCCGGGAACACCATGCCCCTCGACCAGGCCTGCGCCTGGTCGAGGGAGCAGTGGGAGAAGGAGGAGGCGGAGCGGCAGGCTCGGCTCCTCGAGCAGGCCGCTCGCTACCGCCGGCCTGCGACTCCTCCGTCCGGTGTCCCCGTCCCATCATTGACCTCGAGGAGTCCGACGACGAGTGGTACAAGCCCTCGCCGTCCCCGCCTCGCAACAGTGGCCGGTGGGGAGACCCCGGCCAAGGAAGCAGCCCCGCCGCCGCATTTCGACGACGACGGCTCCGACGATGATGGCGGCGGCAGCGACAAGGACTACACGGTGTTCTACCACCATTTCGGCATATAGAGCGCCGTGTTTTAATATTTAAAGTTGTATCCCCCTGGCCGAATTCGAAATATATGCGAATTCGGACTCTATGTATGAACTTCGCCCTCTATATAGTAAATATTATTAAAGTTAGTCTAAATTCAATCGTTTTTTGCGGTATTTCGTCAAGTTTTCGTTTTTCAAAATTAAATAGCCGTCTACGACTGGGATCGCGGCTGGGAAACTGGCCCTCCCCACGCCATTTTTTCGTCCAATCGGGATGAAATTAACCCCGGATTTCGGTGTGGGGATGCCAAACGAGTGGAGATGCTCTTTGGCTCGTGCGCACCGAAATAGTAGGGTTTCTTTCGGGTGGTGACAATTTTCAACTCACTGAAAACGTGGAGGATAATATTGTTTGGAGGCTCATCTCAAATGGCTAATACACAGCGAAGTCCGTCTATGAAATGCAATTTTTGGGATCTACTCTCTCTAGCCTACAGAAGTCGGTGTGGAAAGCTTGAGCGTCACCCAACGTGAATTTTTTCACGTGGCCTGCAAACCAAAATAGAATTTGGACGACGGCCGACCGTTGGGCCAAATTGTAGTCTTTGCCCTCTATGTAAGCAATGTACGGAGTCTGTTAATCACCTCTTTGTGCAATGTTGCTTCACCCGTCGGCTTTGGATGAAAACCAAAGATTGGTTGGATATCTTTGAGCTTCACACTAACCTTTAGGACGTACGACCTCACTTTCCCCGAGTGGTGGAATATGATGACCACGGGGCAAAATGGCAAGGCCATGGCTTTCTCGCTGTGCTCATGTGTTGGGAGATTTGAAATGAGCGAAACGATAGGGTCTTCAAGAGCAAGCATGCGCCCTCACAATTCATCTTCAAGAATATTAGAAAGGAAGCTAGGCTTTGGGTTCTAGCGGGTGCAAAAAGATTGGGTAGTTTGATGCCGGGAGAGTAACTTGTAATATGGTTCTAGACTTTTACTTTCATGTAAACTCTCTTCTTAATTATATATTGGGCAAAGCTTTTGCCCACATTTCAAAAAAAAAATTGAAGTTTAGGATTAAAAATAATATGCCTACTTCAATATTTTTTTAAATACCACATATCATATCTCTTTGGTATTGTTTTTCACACGATAAATTGTTTTGGACAACACACACATATTTAACCTCTAACGATTTGTACCATATATAACCATTGTTTCCAGGATATATTCGCTGGTGCAACAGATACCACAGGAACTGTTTTGGAATGGGCCATGTCCGAGCTTGTTCGTCATCCTGATGTCATGACGAAGGCATATCTAGAGATCCGGAAGGTGCTAGGTGAAGATCGATCTTTCATTACAACCAGAGACATTCCCGAGCTACCTTACATGCGCATGGTCATTAAGGAGGTTCTTAGGCTACATACACCATTCCCTCTAATCCCCCGGATGACTAGAAATGACTGCAAAATTCTGGGTTATGACATGCTAAAAGGCACCACTGTCCTCATTAACGCCTTTGCAGTGTCCAGGGATCCAGCGTATTGGAAAAATGCTGAAGATTTTATTCCCGAGAGGTTTGAGAACAATAACATCCAGTATGTTGGGGCACACTTCGAATTCACCCCGTTCGGGGCTGGGCGAAGGCAGTGCCCAGGGATGATGTTCGCCACATCAACCTTGGAGTTAGCTTTGGCAAACCTTATCTACCACTTTAAATGGGTGCTTCCTGGCGAGGGCAGCCTGGAGTCACTAGACATGTCCGAGAAATTTGGGGTTACAGTAGGAAGAAGAAATGACCTATATCTGATTGCAGTCCCACGTGGATGCTTCAACGGCTGTACATATATGTAGACACAACAATTCCCCTGGATTTGTCTTCTTTATGAATAATCTCTCTCTATATCAGAAATATAATTCGGCTCCCGGATGCGTATGCTGCCTCTACCAAAAAATTATATTTCGAAATGTTAGAATTTTTTTTAGCATATGGTGACTTGGTTCAACCACAACCTAGGGAAGGAACATGGGAGGAGTTTGTGCATATGAACGTTCAAGTCTCTGATAGCCACATTTCCAAGGATTTGATTGATCATATATGGGCGTTCGGGGCGGATGTCCCTGGATGTGCGGCGGCAGCTGCTCCCTCCATGGCCTCTCCGGCGATGGGTGGTGGTGGTGGTTGCGGGTCTATTTCCTGCCTAGACACGTCGTCGGTTCTTCAGCTGACGGCGCGAGGAGGGGGCAGCGACCTTGCAAGGCGTGGATGGTGTGGTGCCGACGTCCAAGACCGCGTGGTGTGGCAGGGCCTATCTGAGATCTGGATCGCGTGGGTCTGGGATGCTGCATCCACCGATTTCTCCTTCGCTATCGCTAGTCAGCGGATGGCGGCGAGGGGGCATGCTCGTTCGTTTTGCAGTTTGAAGGTGGCGGTCCTATGGTTTCTTTTATGCGAAGATGGAGACCTTCCCGAGGCCTACCCTTCTTGATCTGGCCGGAGCGTTGAGTTCCGGAAGGGGCCACCGGTGAATTGATCAATGCTTCTATTGCCTGGAGTTTGCTGGATCGGTTGGTATTCGGTCTTGCGAACCCATATTTTATTCCGGCCGTTTATTTGGTTCTGGAAGGAGCGGCGCGAAGCTCTGTTCTGTGTTGACATCAAGAGACGTTTTAGTCCATGGTGAATTCAGAAGAAGAGAATATCATGAAGGCCGGATTGGAGGACTAGCTTTTTTCGATAAAGGGAATATATTAATATCGAAAGATACCAATTACACCCAGCCTCTGCAACAATGCACCACCCTAATGGCACTACGGATGCACACAGCCAAAAAAAAGAAAATAAAACTAAGAAACAAAAGTCCCGCTACAGTATCTCGGGCCTAACAACAGCAATACATCGACCACCAAGACAACACGTGAAATACAGACTCTCCAAAAATGACGCCTTCAAGAAGGGAACAATGCTCTAACACCGTCGTCGCCCGATCAAAATCTTAGGTTTTCACCTGAAGATAGTCCCCGCTCTCAAAACAATGCCTCCAACAAGGTCATTGCCAGACAACCAGTTAAGGCCAGACCTTGGGTTTTCACCCTGAAAGGTAGGACTCTGAACTTCACCTGTGTTGTCGCCCTCACTTTCATGCCGCTGCTGTGAAGCCCGGAACACCAAGCAAGTCCCTCAACAGCGCGGAGACTTGAACCTCCCTTAGCTAGTCCTCCCATCCGGCCTTCATGAAATTCTCTTCTTCCGACTTTCATAATGGATCCATAGTCACTTGATGTCAACACAGAAAAAGAGCTTCGCGTCGCTCCCTCCAGAACCAAACGGTCGGAATAAAAGCATGGGTGCGCGCGACCGAATACCACCCGATCCAGCAAACTACAGGCAAAAGATGCGCTGATGCATTCGCCGGAGGAGCCTTCCGGAACTCAACACTCCGGCTAGATGAAAAGGATCAGCATCCGGTAGGTCTTCATCTTCACAGAAGAAGAACCCTATGACCACCACCTTCAAAACCGAAGCAGACGAACAGGCCCCCACGCCGCCATCCGCTGACCAACGATGATGAAGGAGAATTCGGTGGATGGCGGAAGCCGCAACCACACCATCCTCGCCCCGCACATCTCCGCCCCCTTCCTCGCGCCGCCAGCAGAAGCCGACGATGGATCTCGGCGGGCACAAGATCCAACAGCCGCTGCCACCACCATCCATCGCCGGAGGCCGTGGTGGAAGAGCCACCACCGCACATCTAGGGACGCCGCCCTAGATGCGGACCACACCGAAGTCGGAGGTCGCCGCCCCAGCCGCCTTCGCCGGTCCTCGCCTCCAACAAACCCCCGGGCACTTTGGCGCCGGGGCCCGCCGCCACCGTGGGCAGCGTCGACGGCAGCGGTGGAGGGAGGGAAACGGAGGGAGGGGCGGCGGAAGGAGGGAGATCCCCCCCCGGCGGCGCCCTGGGGAGCGCCACGGGAGGGCCTTTCACGGGAGGGGTCGTATGTACTAGCTTCCATGACAGCTAGTAAGCTAAAGCAGCGTAGATGACCAATTCTTCCGCTGAGACGCGACCGTCGAAGATGGTACCTAAGGGAGGTTTAAGTCTCCGCATTGTTGAGGGAATTTCTTGGTGTTCCGGGCTGTGCAGTAGTGGTATGAAAGTGGGGGCGACAACACAGGTGAAATTCAGAGTCTTACCTTTTACGGTGAAAGCCCAAGGTCTGACCTTAACTGGTTGTGCCTGGCAATGACCTTGTTGAAGGCATTGCTTTGAGGGCGGGGACTATCTTCAGGGTGAAAACCTAAGATCTTTGATCGGGCGACGACGGTGCTGGTGCACTATTCCCTTCTTGGGTTCGTCACTTTTGGAGAGTCTGTATTTCAGGTGTTGTCTTGGTGGTGGATGCATTGTTGTTGCTAGGGTTGGGATGTTGTAGCGGGACTTTTGTTTCTTAGTTTTCTTTTTCACTTTTTTTGTTGTGTGCATCCGTACTACCATTAATGTATTACGTCGTTGCAGAGGCTGTGTGTAATTGATATCTTTTGATATTAATATATTCCCTTTATCGAAAAAATATGTGGGCTTTGGCAAGCCATGAAGAGAATGATGACTAGTCAATATCATCTCAATTTATTAATTAATTACGAACTATGCTCTTTCATTTTTAAACTTTGTTATTTGTTTGGGTGTAATGAAGTTTGTTAAACATCACACTAAAACATTTGTTATTTTAACATATGTATGTGCCATTTCGGGGAGAATAGGGTGAGACAAAATCTTAAGAGAATAGGGCTCAGTCCGCTAGGAGTATTCAAGACAGGGTTTGGAGGGCAAGACCTAAGAGACTCATTCTTTTTTGTTTTCCTTTGGTTAATCTTTGTGTACACTTTATGTGATCCATGAGTTGTATGAATTCTAAATTTTAAAACTTTTAATAAAAGGTTGTGTGCATCTATTGATGCAGAAGCCGGGGCGATGCTCCCATTTCGAAAAAAGGTGATGCCTTAGTTAGGACTATATATCTGATACGTCTCAAACGTATCTATAATTTCTTATGTTCCATGCTAGTTTTATGACAATACTCACATGTTTTATATACATTTTACATCATTATTATGCATTTTTCGGCACTAACCTATTGACGAGATGCCGAAGAGCCAGTTCATGTTTTGTGTTGTTTTTTGTTTCAGAAATCCTACAAAGGAAATATTCTCGGAATTGGACGAAATCAACGCCCAGGGTTTTATTTTTCCACGGAGCTTCCAGAAGACCGAAGAGCATACGAAGTGGGGCCACGGGGCGCCGCCACCACAGGGCCGCGTGGCCAAGGGGGGCCCGCGCCGCCCTATGGTGTGGGGCCCCCGTGCCTCCTCCGACTCTGCCCTTCCGCCTACTTATACTCTCCGTCGCGAAAACCCTATCACCGAGAGCCACGATACGGAAAAAGTTCCAGAGACGCCGCCGCCGCCAATCCCATCTCGGGGGATTCAGGAGATTGCCTCCGGCACCCTGCCGGAGAGGGGAATCATCTCCCGGAGGACTCTACATTACCATGATCGCCTTCGGACTGATGTGTGAGTAGTTAATCCTTGGACTATGGGTCCATAGCAGTAGCTAGATGGTTGTCTTCTCCTCTTCTGCTATCATGTTTAGATCTTGTGAGCTACCTATCATGATCAAGATCATCTATTTGTAAGGCTACATGTTGTGTTTGTTGGGATCCAATGAATATGGAATACTATGTCAAGTTGATTATCAATCTATCATATATGTGTTGTTTATGATCTTGCATGCTCTCCGTTGCTAGTAGAAGCTCTGGCCAAGTTGATACTTGTAACTCCAAGAGGGAGTATTTATGCTCGATAGTGGGTTCATGCCTCCATTGAATCTGGGACAGTGACAGAAAGTTCTAACGTTGTGGATGTGTTGTTTCCACTAGGGATAAAACATCAATGCTTTGTCTAAGGATATTTGTGTTGATTACATTACACACCATACTTAATGAAACTGTCTGTTGTTTGCAACTTAATACTGTAAGGGGTGCGGATGCTAACCCGAAGGTGGACTTTTTAGGCATAGATGCATGCTGGATAGCGGTCTATGTACTTTGTCGTAATGCCCTAAGTAAATCTCATATTACTCATCATGATATGTATGTGCATTGTTATGCCCTCTCTATTTGTCAATTGCCCAACTGTAATTTGTTCACCCAACATACTATTTCTTATTGGAGAGACACCACTAGTGAACTGTGGACCCCGGTCCATTCTTTTACATCTGAATACAATCTACTGCAATCATTGTTCTCTACTGTTCTTTGCAAACAAACATCATTTTCCACACCATACATTTAATCCTTTGTTTATAGCAAGCCGGTGAGATTGACAACCTCACTGTTAAGTTGGGGCAAAGTATTTTGATTGTGTTGTGCAGGTTCCACGTTGGCGCCGGAATCCCTGGTGTTGCGCCGCACTACACTCCATCACCAACAACCTTCACGTGGTCTTTTACTCCTACTGGTTCGATAACCTTGGTTTCTTACTGAGGGAAAACTTGCTGCTGTACGCATCACACCTTCCTCTTGGGGTTCCCAACGGACGTGTGCTTCACGCGATATCAAGCTCTTTTTCTGGCGCCGTTGCCGGGGAACGAACAGGAAAATTACACCACAGAGATTTCTAACTCCCACGTCAACTACGCGCTAGCAGCTCTTTTTCTGGCGCCGTTGCCGGGGAGATCAAGGCACGCTGCAAAGGGAGTCTCCCACATCCAATCTCTTTACTTTGTTATTGTCTTGCTTTACTTTACTTTATTTTCTACTTTGTTTGTTTTCTTTATATCAAAAACACAAAAAAATTAGTTACTTGCTTTACTTTATTTACTGTCTTGTTTGTTTCCTTTATATCAAAAACACAAAAAAATTAGTTACTTATTTTACTTTACTTTATTTAGTTTGCTTTACTTATTTACTACTGTTAAAATGAATACTCCTGAGAACACCAAGTTGTGTGACTTTACTAGCACAAATAATAATGATTTCCTATGCACACCTATTGCTCCACCTGCTGCTACAGCATAATTTTATGAAATTAAACCTGCTTTACTAAATCTTGTTATGAGAGAGCAATTTTCTGGTGTTAGTTGTTATGATGTTGCTGCCCATCTCAATAATTTTGTTGAACTTTGTGAAATGCAAAAGTACAAGGATGTAGATGGTGACATTATAAAATTGAAATTGTTTCCTTTCTCCTTAAGAGGAAGAGCTAAAGATTGGTTTCTATCTTTGCCTAAGAATAGTATTGATTCATGGACTAGATGTAAGAATGCTTTCATTGGTAGATATTATCCTCCTGCTAAAATTATATCTTTGAGAAGTAGCATAATGAATTTTAAGCAATTGGATAATGAGCATGTTGCCCAAGCATGGGAAAGAATGAAATCTTTGGTCAAGAATTGCCCTACCCATGGACTGACTACTTGGATGATCATCCAAACCTTTTATGCAGGATTGAATTTTTCTTCACTTTGGGCGCCGCAACAAAGCTTCTTGATGATATGATGATCAACTACTCTGAATGGCACACTGAAAGGACTCCACAAGGTAAGAAGGTAAATTCTGAAGAAACCTCCTCCTTGAGTGATAAGATTGATGCTATTATGTCTATGCTTGTTAATGGTAGATCTAATGTTGATCCTAATAATGTTCCTTTAGCTTCATTGGTTGCTAAAGAAGAGCATGTTGATGTGAACTTCATTAAAAATAATAATTTCAACAACAATGCTTATAGGAATAATTCTGGTAACAACTATAGGCCATATCCTTCTAATAATAGTAATGGTTATGTTAATTCTTATGGGAATTCTTACAACAATAATAGGAGTGTACCCCCTGGTCTTGAAGCCATGCTTAAAGAATTTATTAGTACATGATGTCTACTTCACGCTTCTTTTCCTGTAGACAGTGTTGGGCCTCCAAGAGCAGAGGTTTGTAGAACAGCAGCAAGTTTTCCCTTAAGTGGATCACCCAAGGTTTATCGAACTCAGGGAGGAAGAGGTCAAAGATATCCCTCTCAAGAAACCCTGCAATCACAATACAAGAAGTCTCTTGTGTCCCCAACACACCCAATACACTTGTCAGATATATAGGTGCACTAGTTCGGCGAAGAGATAGTGAAATATAGGTGGTATGAATGAATATGAGCAGTAGTAACGGCGCCAGAAAATACTTGCCGGCGTGCAATTGACGTGGGAGATATTGCAGGAAGTAGAGATGCAGTAAAACAGTAAACAAGCGATGATTGCAGTATTTGGAAACAAGGCCTAGGGATCATACTTTCACTAGTGGACACTCTCAACATTGATCACATAATAAAACCACTCTACACTCTCTTGTTGGATGATGAACACCACTAATTGTGTAGGGATACAAGAGCACCTCAATGCCGGAGTTAACAAGCTCCATAACATTCGATGTTCATATTAAATAACCTTAGAGTGCATGATAGACCAACGCAATTATACCGAGTACTAACATAGCATGCACACCATCACCGACAGACTATGAAAGGAGGAATAGATCACATCAATACTATCATAGTAATAGTTAACTTCATAATCTACAAGAGATCAGAATCATAAACTACGCCAAGTACTACATGATGCACACACTGTCAACATTACATCATGGAGGAGGAATAGAGTACTTTAATAACATCACTAGAGTAGCACATAGATTAATAGTGATACAAAGCTCATCATATGAATCTCAATCATGTAAGGCAGCTCATGAGATCATTGTATTGAAGTACATGGGAGAGAGATTAACCACATAGCTACCGGTACAACCCTTAGCCTCGATGGAGAACTACTCCCTCCTCATGGGAGACAGCAGCGTTGATGAAGATGGCGGTGATGTCGATGGAGATGCCTTCCGGGGGCACTTCCCCGTCCGGCGAGGTGCCGAAACGAGACTTCTGTCCCCCGGATCTTGGCTTCCCGATGGCGGCGGCTCCGGAAGGTTTCTCGTACCGTGGCTTATTCGTATCGAAGATTTAGGTCGGGGGCTTCTTATAGGCGAAGAGTCGGAGTCGGAAGGCCGACGGGGCCACCACACGGTAGGGCGGCGTGCATCGCTCCTTGGCCGCGCCGCCCACACGTGTGGGCCCCCTGTGGCCCTCCTCTGGTCCCTCTCGGGTGTTCTGGAAGCTTCGTGGAATTTTAAGATTCTGGGCGTTGATTTCGTCCAATTCCGAGAATATTTCCTTACTAGGATTTCTGAAACCAAAAACAGCAGAAAACAGAACTGGCACTTCGGCATCTCGTCAATAGGTTAGTTCGGAAAACGCATAAAATCATCATAAAGTGTGAACAAAACATGTAAGTAATGTCATAAAACAAGCATGGAACATAAGAAATTATCGATACGTTGGAGACGTATCAGCATCCCTAAGCTTAGTTCCTACTCGTCCCGAGTAGGTAAACGATAACAAAGATAATTTCTGAAGTGACATGCTACCAACATAATCTTGATCATACTATTGTAAAGCATATAAGATGAATGCAGCGATTCAAAGCAATGGTAAAGACAATGATTAAACAACTGAATCATATAGCAAAGACTTTTCATGAATAGTACTTTCAAGACAAGTATCAATAAGTCTTGCATAAGAGTTAACTCATAAAGCAATAAATTCAAAGTAAAGGCATTGAAGCAACACAAAGGAAGATATAAGTTTCAGCTGTTGCTTTCAACTTTCAACATGCATATCTCATGGATAATTGTCAACACAAAGTAATATGATGAATGCAAATAAGCAAGTATGTAAGAATCAATGCACAGTTAACACAAGTGTTTGCTTCTAAGATAGAAAGAAGTAGGTAAACTGACTCAACATAAAGGTAGAAGAAAGGCCCTTCGACGAGGGAAGCATGGATTGCTATATTTGTGCTAGAGCTTTTATTTTGAAAACAAGAAACAATTTTGTCAATGGTAGTAATAAAGCATATGCATTATGTAAATTATATCCTACAAGTTGCAAGCCTCATGCATAGATTACCAATAGTGCCCGCACCTTGTCCTAATTAGCTTGGATTTACATGGATTATCATTGCATAGCATATGTTTTAACCAAGTGTCACAAAGGGGTACCTCTATGCCACCTGTACAAAGGTCTAAGGAGAAAGCTCGCATTGGATTTCTCGCTTTTGATCATTCTAAACTTAGACATCCATACCGGGACAACATAGACAACAGATAATGGACTCCTCTTTAATGCATAAGCATTCAACAACAGATAAAATTCTCATATGAGATTGAGGATTGTTGTCCAAACTGAAACTTCCACCATGGATCATGGCTTTAGTTAGCGGCCCAATGTTCTTCTCTAACAATATGCATACTCCAACCATTTGATCATGATAAATCACCCTTACTTCAGACAAGACGAACATGCATAGCAACTCACATGATATTCAAGAAAGGTGTAATAGTTGATGGCGTCCCCAGGAACATGGTTATCGCTCAACAAGCAACTTATTAAGAAATAAGATACATAAGTACATATTCAATACCACAATAGTTTTTAAGCTATTTTTCCCATGAGCTATATATTGCAAAGACAAAGAATGGAATTTTAAAGGTAGTACTCAAGCAATTTACTTTGGAATGGCAGAAAAATACCATGTAGTAGGTAGGTATGGTGGACACAAATGGCATAGTATTTGGCTCAAGGATTTGGATGCACGAGAAGTAATCCCTCTCAATACAAGGCTTAGGATAGCAAGGTTGTTTGAAGCAAACTCAAGTATAAACCGGTACAGCAAAACTTACATAAGAACATATTGCAAGCATTATAAGACTCTACACTATCTTCCTTGTTGTTCAAACCCTCACCAGAAAATATCTAGACTCTAGAGAGACCAATCATGCAAACCAAATTTTAACAAGCTCTATGTAGTTCTTCATTAATAGGTGCAAAGTATATGATGCAAGAGCTTAAACATGATCTATATGAGCACAACAATTGCCAAGTATCAAATTATTCAAGACATTATACCAATTTACCACATGTAGCATTTTCTGTTTCCAACCAAATAACAATGAACGAAGCAGTTTCAACCTTCGCCATGAACATTAAAAGCTAAGAACACATGTGTTCATATGAACCAGCAGAGCGTGTATCTCTCCCACACAAGCATTTATTCAGAGAATGAAAATAACAAAAACGAAAATAAAAACACACAGACGCTCCAAATAAAGTACATAAGATGTGACGGAATAAAAATATAGTTTCAATAGAAGAACCTGATAATGTTGTCGATGAAGAAGGGGATGCCTTGGGCATCCCCAAGCTTAGATGGTTGAGTCTTCTTGAAATATGTAGGGATGAACCACCGGGGCATCCCCAAGCTTAGAGCTTTCACTCTCCTTGATCATATTGTATCATCCTCCTCTCTTGATCCTTGAAAACTTCCTCCACACCAAACTCAAAACAACTCATTAGAGGGTTAGTGAATAATCAAAATTCACATGTTCAGAGGTGACATAATCATTCTTAACACTTCTGGACATTGCCCAAGGCTACTGGAAGCTAATGGAACAAAGAAATCCATCCAACATAGCAAAAGAGGCAACGCGAAATAAAAGGCAGAATCTGTCAAAACAGAACAGTCCGTAAAGACGATTTTTTCTGAGGCACTAAACTTGCTCAGATGAAAATACTCAAATTGAATGAAAGTTGCGTACATATCTGAGGATCACGCACGTAAATTGGCATATTTTTCTGAGTTACCTACAGACAGGGCGACTCAATTTCGTGACAGTAAGAAATATGTTTCTGCGCAGTAATCCAAATCTAGTATCAACCTTACTATCAAAGACTTTACTTTGCACAAAAATGCAATAAAATAAAGATAAGGAGATGTTGCTACAGTAGTAACAACTTCCAAGACTCAAATATAAAACAAAGTTGCTGTAGTAAAATAAACACATGGGTTATCTCCCAAGAAGTGCTTTCTTTATAGCCATTAAGATGGGCTCAGCAATTTCAATGATGCACTCCCAAGAAATAAGAATTGAAGCAAAAGTGAGCATCAAAAAGCAAATTCAAAACACATTTAAGTCTAACCCACTTCCTATGAAAAGGAATCTTGTAAATAAACAAGTCATTTAAGCATAATGCAACAAGCATAGGAAAACTAGACAAGCTCAACTTCATGATTTTTAGCATATAGAGAGGTGTAGTAACATGAAAATTTCTACAACCATATTTTCCTCTCTCATAAAGATTTTCAGTAGCATCATTAACAAACTCAACAATATAACTATCAAATGAAACATTCTTATCATGAGTCTCATGCATAAAATTATTACTACTCCCAACATAAGCATAATCATTCTTATTAATTGTAGTGGGAGCAAATTCAACAAAGTAGCTATCATCAAATATAGGAGGCGTATTGTAATCATAATCAAATTTATCCTCCATAGTAGGTGGCACCAAAAGACTACTATCATTATAATCATCATAAATAGGAGGCAAAGTATCATCAAAGAAAATTTTCTCCTCAATGCTTGGGGGACTAAAAATATCATGCTCATCAAAACCAGCTTCCCCAAGCTTAGAATTTTCCATATCATTAGCAACAGTGGTGTTCAAAGCATTCATACTAATAACATTGCCATTAGCATGCAAATAAGGTTCCATAGGTTTTTTAATTTTTGCAACACACCATTTATGTCTTAACTCAGGAAATAGATTAAAAAGCTCATAGTTGCTTTCCATTATGCCAAACTAGTGATAATAAAAACAAGAAACAAAAAGATGCAATTGCAGGATCTAAAGGAAATAGCTTCGAGCACTCACACACTGGCAACAGTGCTAGGAAATAGCTTAGTAGTCGGAGGATGTGAATACCTTTTACCTTACCTCCCCGGCAACGGCGCCAGAAAATAGCTTGATGTCTACTTCACGCTTCTTTTCCTGTAGACAGTGTTGGGCCTCCAAGAGAAGAGGTTTGTAGAACAGCAGCAAGTTTTCCTTTAAGTGGATCACCCAAGGTTTATCGAACTCAGGGAGGAAGAGGTCAAAGATATCCCTCTCAAGCAACCCTGCAACCACAATACAAGAAGTCTCTTGTGTCCCCAACACACCCAATACACTTGTCAGATGTATAGGTGCACTAGTTCGGCGAAGAGATAGTGAAATACAGGTGGTATGAATGAATATGGGCAGTAGTAACGGCGCCAGAAAATACTTGCCGGCGTGCAGTTGACGTGGGAGATATTGCAGGAAGTAGAGATGCAGTAAAACAGTAAACAAGCGATGATTGCAGTATTTGGAAACAAGGCCTAGGGATCATACTTTCACTAGTGGACACTCTCAACATTGATCACATAATAAAACCACTCTACACTCTCTTGTTGGATGATGAACACCACTAATTGTGTAGGGCTACAAGAGCACCTCAATGCGGGAGTTAACAAGCTCCACAACATTCGATGTTCATATTTAAATAACCTTAGAGTGCATGATAGACCAACGCAATTATACCGAGTACTAACATAGAATGCACACCGTCACCGACTGACTATGAAAGGAGGAATAGATCACATCAATACTATCATAGTAATAGTTAACTTCATAATCTACAAGAGATCACGATCATAAACTACGCCAAGTACTACATGATGCACACACTGTCAACATTACATCATGGAGGAGGAATAGAGTACTTTAATAACATCACTAGAGTAGCTGATGACGCGTAAAGCACACGCCCGTTGGGAACCCCAAGTGGAAGGTGTGATGCGTACAGCAGCAAGTTTCCCTCAGTAAGAAACCAAGGTTTATCGAACCAGTAGGAGTCAAGAAGCACGTTGAAGGTTGACGGCGGCGAAGTGTAGTGCGGCGCAACACCAGGGATTCCGGCGCCAACGTGGAACCTGCACAACACAACCAAATTACTTTGCCCCAACGTGACAGTGAGGTTGTCAATCTCACCGGCTTGCTGTAACAAAGTATTAGATGTATAGTGTGGATGATGATGTTTGCGTAAAAACGATGAGAACGAGTATTGCAGTAGATTGTATTTGATGTAAAAGAATGGACCGGGGTCCACAGTTCACTAGTGGTGTCTCTCCCATAAGATAAATAGCATGTTGGGCACAAATAAAGAGGGCATGACCATGCACATACATGTTATGATGAGTAGTGTGAGATTTAATTGGGCATTACGACAAAGTACATAGACCGCTATCCAGCATGCATCTATGCCTAAAAAGTCCACCTTCAGGTTATCATCCGAACCCCCTCCGGTATTAAGTTGCAAACAACAGACAATTGCATTAAGTATGGTGCGTAATGTAATCAACAAATACATCCTTAGATATAGCATTGATGTTTTATCCCTAGTGGCAACAAGCACATCCACAACCTTAGAACTTTACGTCACTCGTCCCAGATTTAATGGAGGCATGAACCCACTATCGAGCATAAATACTCCCTCTTGGAGTTACAAGTAATGACTTGGCCAGAGCCTCTACTAATAACGGAGAGCATGCAAGATCATAAACAACACATAGATAAATTGATAATCAACATAGCATAGTATTCCATATTCATCGGATCCCAACAAACGCAACATGTAGCATTACAAATAGATGATCTTGATCATGTTAGGAAGCTCACAAGATCTAACAATGATAGCACAAGAGGAGAACACAACCATCTAGCTACTGCTATGGACCCATAGTCCAGGGGTGAACTACTCACACATCACTCCGGAGGCGACCATGGCGATGAAGAGTCCTCCGGAGATGATTCCCCTCTCCGGCAGGGTGCCGGAGGCGATCTCCTGAATCCCCCGAGATGGGATTGGCGGCGGCGGCGTCTGCGGAAGGTTTTCACGTATCGTGGCTCTCGCATGCGGAACTATTATCGACGAAGGCTTAAGTAGGCGGAAGGGTAGGTCAGGGGGCGCCACGAGGGCCCCACACGCCAGGGCCGCGCGGCCCAAGGCCTGGCCGCGCCGCCCTGTTGTGTGGGCGCCTCGTCGCCCCACTTTGTATCTCCTCCGGTGTTCTGGAAGCTTCGTGGAAAAATAAGATCCTGGGCGTTGATTTCGTCCAATTCCGAGAATATTTCCTTACTAGGATTTCTGAAACCAAAAACAGCGAGAAAACAAGCAATCGGCTCTTCGGCATCTCGTTAATAGGTTAGTGCCGGAAAATGCATAAATATGACATAAAGTATGTATAAAACATGTGAGTATCATCATAAAACAAGCATGGAACATAGGAAATTATCGATACGTTGGAGACGTATCAGCATCCCCAAGCTTAGTTCCTACTCGTCCCGAGTAGGTAAACAATAACAAAGATAATTTCTGAAGTGACATGCCATCATAATCTTGATCAATACTATTGTAAGCACATGTAATGAATGTAGCGATTCGAAGCAATGTAAATGCAATGGTCAAACAATTGAATCATATAGCAAAGACTTTTCATGAATAGTACTTTCAAGACAAGCATCAATAAGTCTTGCATAAGAGTTAACTCATAAAGCAATAAATTCATAGTAAAGGCATTGAAGCAACACAAAGGAAGATTTAGTTTCAGCAGATGCTTTCAACTTGTAACATGTATATCTCATGGATATTGTCAGCATAAAGTAATATAACAAGTGCAATATGCAAGTATGTAGGAATCAATGCACAGTTAACACAAGTGTTTGCTTCTTGAGATAGATGGGAATGGGTGAACTGACTCAACATAAAAGTAGAAGAAAGGCCCTTTGCAGAGGGAAGCATTGATTGCTATGTTTGTGCTAGAGCTTTTATTCTGAAAACTAGAAACAATTTTGTCAACGGTAGTAATAAGGCATATGTATCATGTAAATTATATCCTACAAGTTGCAAGCCTCATGCATAGTATACCAATAGTGCCCGCACTTTGTCCTAATTAGCTTGGATTTAGATGGATTATCATTGCATAGCATATGTTTTTACCAAGTGTCACAAAGGGGTACCTCTATGCCGCCTGTACAAAGGTCTAAGAAGAAAGCTCGCATTGGATTTCTCGCTTTTGATTATTCTCAACTTAGACATCCATACCGGGACAACATAGACAACAGATAATGGACTCCTCTTTAATGCATAAGCATTTAGCAACAAATAATATTCTCATATGAGGTTGAGGATATTTTTCCAAAACTGAAACTTCCACAATGAAGCATGGCTTTAGTTAGCGGCCCAATGTTCTTCTCTATCAATATGCATACTCAAACCATTCAACTCATGGTAAATCGCCCTTACTTCGGACAAGACGAACATGCATAGCAACTCACATGATATTCAACAAAGTGTTGATGGCGTCCCCAGGAACATGGTTATCGCTCAACAAGCAACTTATAAGAGATAAGATGCATAAGTACATATTCAATACCACAATAGTTTTTAGGCTATTTGTCCCATGAGCTATATATTGCAAAGATAAAGAATATAAATTTTAAAGGTAGCACTCAAGCAATTTACTTTGGAATGGCGGAGAAATACCATGTAGTAGGTAGGTATGGTGGACACAAGTGGCATAGTGTTTGGCTCAAGGATTTTGGATGCACGAGAAGTAATCCCTCTCAATACAAGGTTTAGGCTAGCAAGGTTATTTGAAACAAACACAAGTATGAACCGGTACAGCAAAACTCACATAAAAGACATATTATAAGCATTATAAGACTCTACACCGTCTTCCTTGTTGTTCGACCCTCCAAGTAAAGCACATAAGATGTGATGGAATAAAAATATAGTTTCACTAGAGGAACCTGATAATGTTGTCGATGAAGAAGGGGATGCCTTGGGCATCCCCAAGATTAGACGCTTGAGTCTTCTTGAAATATGCAGGGATGAACTACCGGGGCATCCCCAAGCTTAGAGCTTTCACTCTCCTTGATCATATTGTATCATCCTCCTCTCTTGATCCTTGAAAACTTCCTCCACACCAAACTCAAAACAACTCATTAGAGGGTTAGTTCATAATCAAAATTCACATGTTCAGAGGTGACATAATCATTCTTAACACTTCTGGACATTGCACAAAGCTACTGACAGTTAATGAAATAGAAAAATCCATCAAACATAGCAAAACAGGCAATGCGAAATAAAAGGCAGAATCTATCAAAACAGAACAGTTCGTAAAGATGTATTTTCCTGGGGCACTAAACTTGCTCAGATGAAAATGCTAAAATTGAATGAAAGTTGCGTACATATCTGAGGATCACGCACGTAAATTGGCATATTCTTCTGAGTTACCTACAGACGGGGCGACTCAAATTCGTGACAGTAAGAAATGCATATCTGCGCAGACAATCCAAATCTAGTATGAACCTTACTATCAAAGACTTTACTTGGCACAACAATGCAACAAAATTAAGATAAGGAGAGGTTGCTACAGTAGTAACAACTTCCAAGACTCAAATATAAAACAAAAGTACTATAGTAAAATCATGGGTTGTCTCCCACAAGCGCTTTTCTTTAACGCCTTTCAGCTAGGCGCGAAAAGTGTGTATCAAGTGTTATCAAGAGACGAAGCATCAACATCATAATTTGTTCTAATGATAGAATCAAAAGGTAACTTCATTCTCTTTCTAGGGAAGTGTTCCATACCTTTCTTGAGAGGAAATTGATATTTAATATTACCTTCCTTCATATCAATAATAGCACCAACAGTTCGAAGAAAAGGTCTTCCCAATATAATGGGACAAGATGCATTGCATTCAACATCCAAGACAACAAAATCAACGGGGACAAGTTTATTGTTAACCGTAATGCGAACATTATCAACTCTCCACAAAGGTTTCTTTGTAGAGTTATCAGCAAGATTAACATCCAAATAACAATTTTTCAATGGTGGCAAGTTAAGCATATTATAGATTTTTCTAGGCATAACGGAAATACTTGCACCAAGATCACATAAAGCATTACAATCAAAGTCATTGACCTTCATCTTAATGATGGGCTCCCAACCATCCTCTAACTTCCTAGGAATAGAAGCTTCGCGTTCTAATTTCTCTTCTCTAGCTTTTATGAGAGCATTTGTAATATGTTTTGTAAAGGCCAAATTTATAGCACTAGCATTAGGACTCTTAGCAAGTTTTTGTAAGAACTTTATAACTTCAGAGATGTGGCAATCATCAAAATCTAAACCATTATAATCTAAAGCAATGAGATCATTGTCCCCAATGTTGGAAAAAATTTCAGCAGTTTTATCACAGTGCGATTCAGCGGTTTAGCAGTTTCCGGCAGTTTTGCAGGCTTTGCATTAGGAGTAGAAACATTGCCAACACCAATTATTTTACCATTGATAGTAGGAGGTGTAGCAACATGTGAAACATTATCATTACTAGTGGTGGTAATAGTCCAAACTTTAGCTATATTATCTTCTTTGCGGCGCCAACGTGGAACCTGCACAACACAACCAAATTACTTTGCCCCAACGTGATAGTGAGGTTGTCAATCTCACCGGCTTGCTGTAACAAAGGATTAGATGTATAGTATGGATGATGATGTTTGCAGAAAACAGTAGAACGAGTATTGCAGTAGATTGTATTTGATGTAAAAGAATGGACCGGGGTCCACAGTTCACTAGTGGTGTCTCTCCCATAAGATGTTGGGTGAACAAATTACAGTTGGGCAATTGACAAATAAAGAGGGCATGACCATGCACATACATGTTATGATGAGTAGTGTGAGATTTAATTGGGCATTACGACAAAGTACATAGACCGCTATCCAGCATGCATCTATGCCTAAAAAGTCCACCTTCAGGTTATCATCCGAAGCCCCTCCAGTATTAAGTTGCAAACAACAGACAATTGCATTAAGTATGGTGCGTAATGTAATCAACAAATTCATCCTTAGATATAGCATTGATGTTTTATCCATAGTGGCAATAGCACATCCACAACCTTAGAACTTTCTGTCACTGTCCCAGATTTAATGGAGGCATGAACCCACTATCGAACATAAATACTCCCTCTTGGAGTTACAAGTAATGACTTGGCCAGAGCCTCTACTAATAACGGAGAGCATGCAAGATCATAAACAACACATAGATAAATTGATAATCAACATAGCATAGTATTCCATATTCATCGGATCCCAACAAACGCAACATGTAGCATTACAAATAGATGATCTTGATCATGTTAGGTAGCTCACAAGATCTAACAATGATAGCACAAGAGGAGAAGACAACCATCTAGCTACTGCTATGGACCCATAGTCCAGGGGTGAACTACTCACACATCACTCCGGAGGCGACCATGGCGATGAAGAGTCCTCCGGGAGATGATTCCCCTCTCCGGCAGGGTGCTGGAGGCGATCTCCTGAATCCCCCAAGATGGGATTGGCGGCAGCGTCTCTGGAAGGTTTTTAGTATCGTGGCTCTCGGTACTGGAACTATTATCGACGAAGGCTTAAGTAGGCGGAAGGGTAGGTCAGGGGGCGCCACGAGGGCCCCACACGCCAGGGCCGCGCGGCCCAAGGCCTGGCCGTGCCGCCCTGTTGTGTGGGCGCCTCGTCGCCCCACTTCGTATCTCCTCCGGTGTTCTGGAAGCTTCGTGGAAAAATAAGATCCTGGGCGTTGATTTCGTCCAATTCCGAGAATATTTCCTTACTATGATTTCTGAAACCAAAAACAACAGAAAACAACAACTGACTCTTCGGTATCTCGTTAATAGGTTAGTGCCGGAAAATGCATAAATATGACATAAAGCATGTATAAAACATGTGAGTATCATCATAAAACAAGCATGGAACATAAGAAATTATCGATACGTTGGAGACGTATCAGTAGCACATAAATTAATAGTGATACAAAGCTCATCATATGAATCTCAATCATGTAAGGCAGCTCATGAGATCATTGTATTGAAGTACATGGGAGAGAGATTAACCACATAGCTACCGGTACAGCCCTTAGCCTCGATGGAGAACTACTCCCTCGTCATGGGAGACAGCAGCGTTGATGAAGATGGCGGTGATGTCGATGGAGATGCCTTCCGGGGGCACTTCCCCGTCCCGGCAGGGTGCCGGAATAGAGACTTCTGTCCCCCAGATCTTGGCTTCGCGATGGCGGCGGCTCTGGAAGGTTTCTCGTACCGTGGCTTATTCGTATCGAAGATTTAGGTCAGGGGGCTTCCTATAGGCGAAGAGTCGGAGTCGAAAGGCTGACGGGGCCACCACACAGTAGGGCGGCGCGCCTGGCTCCTTGGCCGCGCCGCCCACACGTGTGGGCCCCCTGTGGCCCTCCTCTGGTCCCTCTCGGGTGTTCTGGAAGCTTCGTGGAATTTTAAGATTCTGGGCGTTGATTTCGTCCAATTCCGAGAATATTTCCTTACTAGGATTTCTGAAACCAAAAACAGCAGAAAACAGGAACTGGCACTTCGGCATCTCGTCAATAGGTTAGTTCCAGAAAACGCATAAAATCATCACAAAGTGTGAACAAAACATGTAAGTAATGTCATAAAACAAGCATGGAACATAAGAAATTATCGATACGTTGGAGACGTATCAGTACACAAACTGTTTTTAACAAATCTGTTGAAGAAAAGCTTGGTAAAATTGATATTCTTGCTTCTAAGGTTGATAGTCTTGCTGCTGATGTTGATCTTTTGAAATTGAAAGTTATGCCTAATGAAACTAAATATATTAAGTCATTTTCTACAGCAAACTCTATCCAAGTTCGAATTAATGAAAATATTTGATTGATGGCTGAATTGCATGCTAGGTGGGAAAAAGAAGAAAATTTTGCTAAAGAGAATAATGTAGCTAAAGTTTGGACTATTACCACCCCTAGTAATGTTGATGCTTCACATGTTGCTAAACCTCCTACTATCAATGGTAAAATAATTGGTGTTAGCAATGTTTCTACTCCTAATGCAAAGCGTGCAAAACTGCATGAAACTGTTAAAACTGCTGAAACTGTTTGTGATAAAACTGCTGAAATTTTTCAAAATATTGGGGACAATGATCCCATTGCTTTAGATCATAATGGTTTAGATTTTTACAAGAAGTTATTAAGTTCTTACAAAAACTTGCTAGAAGTCCTAATGCTAGTGCTATAAATTTGGCCTTTACAAAACATATTACAAATGCTCTCATTAAAGCTAGAGAAGATAAATTAAAACTTGAAACTTCTATTCCTAGGAAGTTAGAAGATGGTTGGGAGACCATCATTAATATGAAGGTAAATGATTTTGATTGTAATGCTTTATGTGATCTTGGTGCAAGTATTTCTGTTATGCCTAAGAAAATCTATAATATGCTTGACTCGCCACCATTGAAAAATTGTTATTTGGATGTTAATCTTACTGATAATTCTATAAAGAAACCTTTGGGGAGGATTGATAATGTTCGCATTACGGTTAACAATAACCTTGTCCCCGTTGATTTTTTTGTCTTGGATATTGAATGCAATGCATCTTGTCCCATTATTTTGGGAAGACCTTTTCTTCGAACTGTTGGTGCTATTATTGATATGAAGGAAGGGAATATTAAGTATCAATTTCCCCTCAAGAAAGGTATGGAACAATTCCCTAGAAAGAGAATGAAGTTACCTTATGATTCTATTATTAGAAAAAATTATGATGTTGATGCTTCATCTCTTGATAATACTTGATACACACTTTCTGCGCCTAGCTGAAAGACGTTAAAGAAGAGCGCTTATGGGAGACAACCCATTATTTTACTTCTGCACTTTTGTTTTATATTTGAGTCTTGGAAGTTGTTACTACTGTAGCAACCTCTCCTTATCTTTATTTTATTTCATTGTTGTGCCAAGTAAAGTCTTTGATAGTAAGGTTGATACTAGATTTGGATTACTGCGCAGAAACAGATTTCTTGCTGTCATGAATTTGATAGTTCCTTCTGTAGGTAACTCAGAAATATCTGCCAATTTACGTGAATGATCCTCAGATATGTACCCAACTTTCATTCAATTTGAGCATTTTCATCTGAGCAAGTTAAGTGCCGCTAAAAAATTCGTCTTTACGTACTGTTCTGTTTTGACAGATTCTGCCTTTTATTTCACATTGCCTGTTTTGCTATGTTGGATGGATTTCTTTATTCCATTAACTTTCAGTAGCTTTATGCAATGTCCAGAAGTGTTAAGAATGATTATGTCACCTCTGAATATGTGAATTTTTGATTATGCACTAACCCTCTAATGAGTTTGTTTTGAGTTTGGTGTGGAGAAAGTTTTCAAGGATCAAGAGAGGAGGATGATACAATATGATCAAGGAGAGTGAAAACTCTAAGCTTGGGGATGCCCCCGTGGTTCATCCCTGCATATTTCAAGAAGACTCAAGCATCTAAGCTTGGGGATGCCCAAGGCACCCCCTTCTTCGTCGACAACTTATCAGGTCACCTCTAGTGAAACTATATTTTTATTCCGTCACATCTTATGTGCTTTACTTGGAGCGTCTGTATGTTTTTATTTTGGTTTTTGTTTGAATAAAATCGGATCCTAGCATTCTTTGTATGGGAGAGAGACACGCTCCGCTGTTGCATATGAACACTGGTGTTCTTAGCGTTACTTTTAATGTTCATGGCGAAGGTTGAAACTGCTTCGTTCATTGTTATTTGGTTGGAAACAGAAAATGCTTCATGTGGTAATTGGTATATTGTCTTGAATAATTTGATACTTGGCAATTGTTGTGCTCAAATAGATCATGTTTAAGCTCTTGCATCATGTACTTTGCACCTATTAATGAAGAACTACCATAGAGCTTGTTGAAATTTGGTTTGCATGATTGGTCTCTCTAAAGTCTAGATATTTTCTGGTGAGGTGTTTGAACAACAAGGAAGACAATGTAGAGTCTTATAATGCTTGCAATATGTTCTTATGTAAGTTTTGCTGTACCGGTTCATACTTGTGTTTGCTTCAAACAACCTTGCTAGCCTAAAGCCTTGTATTGAGAGGGAATACTTCTCGTGCATCCAAATCCTTGAGCCAAAATGCCACTTGTGTCCACCATAACTACCTAGTACATGGTATTTCTCTGCCATTCCAAAGTAAATTGCGTGAGTGCTACCTTTAAAATTTCATTGTTTGTCTTTGCAATATATAGCTCATGGGAAAATAGCTTAAAAACTATTGTGGTAAAGAATATGTCGCTTATGTATCTTATTTCTTATAAGTTGCTTGTTGAGCGGTAACCATGTTTCTGGGGACGCCATCAACTATTACACCTTTGTTGAATATCATGTGAGTTGCTATGCATGTTCGTCTTGTCTGAAGTAAGGGTGATTTATCATGATCAAATGGTTTGAGTATGCATATTGTTAGAGAAGAACATTGGGCCGCTAACTAAAGCCATGTATCATGGTGAAAGTTTAAGTTTGGACATTAATCCTCAATCTCTTATGAGAATATTATCTGTTGTTGAATGCTTATGCATTAAAGAGGAGTCCATTATCTGTTTTCTATGTTGTCCCGGTATGGATGTCCTAAGTTGAGATCTATCAAAAACGAGAAATCAAATGTGATCTATCTCCTTGGACCTTTGTACAGGCGGCATAGAGGTACCCCTTTGTGACACTTGGTTGAAACATATGTTATGCAATGATAATCCATGTAAATCCGAGCTAATTAGGACAAGGTGCGAGCACTATTGGTATTCTATGCATGAGGCTTGCAACTTATAGGATGTCTTATGCATAACACATGAATTATTACTACCGTTGACAAAATTGTTTCTATGTTTTCAAAATAAAAGCTCTAGCACAAATATAGCAATCCATGCTTCCCTCTGCGAAGGGCCATTCTTTTACTTTATGTTGAGTCAGTTTACCTACTTCTTTCTATCTTAGAAGCAAACACTTGTGTCAACTGTGTGCATTGATTCCTACATACTTGCTTATTTGCATTCATCATATTACTTTGTGTTAACAATTATCCATGAGATATACATGTTGAAGTTGAAAGCAACTGCTGAAACTTATATCTTCCTTTGTGTTGCTTCAAAACTTTCTACTAAGAATCTATTGCTTTACGAGTTAACTCCTATGCAAGTCTTATTGATGCTTGTTGTCGTTGCCTAATCGACGGTACCTCGGAGGAGGGATCCTCACGAGGGGGAGAAGAAGTAGGGGCCATAGGGCGGAGTGCACACGGGACGGTGGTACGCGATTTACCCAGCTTCGGAACACCTGCACGATGACAGGGCCTACTGCTGCTTGTCTGGAATAATCTGGGCGCTTTCGCGATGTTACAATGAGTTGTGGTTGTGCCTCTAGGGCTCCCAGGATCCGGCTTATAAAGGCGCACGGATCTAGGGTTTACATGGAGAGTCCTAGCCGGATTACAGGTTTGCCTAACTACGGTACTATGTCTTGCCGTGTACGTCAAGGATCCTCCTCCCTCTATACGTCGTCCCGGATCCGGGTTCCTACTGGGCCTTCATGGATCCGGGTTCCTCCAAAGGTCGGTCGGATCCGGCTCCTCGCTCCCGGGCCGGACATCTTCCGTCGGGATCAACAACAGCACCGGGCCGCCCGATGGGCCACATGCCTCATCACCATCTGTGGGCCACCCGGGCTTGCCGGATCTAGGCACTGTCGATGGTACACCCATCAAGTATACCCACAACAGTAGCCCCCAGAGTTCTCCGTGTTTCGCCTGCTGTTTCCGCCTCGCTAGTCCATCTTGGTCTCCGAAAATATTGGTAACGCGGAGAAACTTGTAGAACTCCAACTTCACATTTTCTTCCTTTCCCAACTTTTAGTCGGAAAATGCTCCCATTCTGCGGGACTTCATCCATCGACGATTCGAAATACATTTCCGGGTTACTCCCCTGCTTGCGAATGAGAGCCAACTTATCTTCACGCAATTACCCGGAATCTTAAAAGACTCAAACGGTTCCGCCAATTCTGGCGCCATTTTCGCGCGATTTGCGCGGTAACTTATCCTGAGCCATTTTTACCGTTTAGGGTTTTGGACACGTGTCACGCATCTAACGGTGCGACGCTTGCGTTCCGACCACAGGATGCGGAGCACGAATCTCGTCCCCCCGGCCTATAAATATCCACCGTCAACCCTAACTTCTCATTCACCCCCCTTTCTCACCACTCTACGCAGCGCCGCTCGCGAGCTCCTCCTCCGCCGTGCCGGAACTCGCCGGAAAACTTGCCGGAGCATCACCGGAGCGATTGCACCACCGTGGTGTTCATCGTGTTCTTAACTCCGGCGAGCCACCGTACGAAAACCTCGTCACCGGCAACTCCGACCACCGTGGAACCCATTACGGTAAGTTCTCCGAGCTTCGATCCTTCACCGTAGCTGGTAGGGATGATCTTTAGGACGAAGACGCGGATCCGGCTAAGTTTTACTTTTCCGCGATCTTTTCTGTCTTCAGATGTCTTCCGCGACTCCGCCTCCAACCACTGAGCCGATCATGGCAACGCCTATCTCCTCTGCTCCGCCTCCCTTCGTCCCAGTCCAGCTGGATCCCACTAACGATTCCGGCAAGGACACCGAAGGCACCTCAGCTATCCCGGAGAAAACCTCCGAGGCGGAACAAGCGGAGAAGAAGGCGGAAGAGATCGCTGCCAAGAAATCCAAAGCCCGCCAGCGGGATTCGGAATCCAAAGGGAAATGGTGGCCCTGCACCACCACAGAGACTGAGCTGAAGAACTTGGAGGGGGAAGGCTTCCTGCAACCCGGAAGCTGGAGGACAGTGCCGAATGCCTTAGCTCCAGCCCCCCAAGACAACGAGATGGTGCTGACGAAAGCACTAGTGGAGCGGAGATTCTCATTTCCGCCTTCGGACTTCTTCCTAGAGATCCTGAAGGTTTATGGGCTCCAGCCCCATAACATCTCCCCGAATAGCGTGCTTGCGATCAGCAATCACGTCACCCTCTGCGAGGGCCATCTCCGGGTAACTCCCGAGCTCTCCCTGTTCCAATATTACTTCACTGTCAAGAAGGAGAGGATCCGGCAGTCCACCGAGCTAGCAACATGCGGATCCATCACCTTCATGATCCGCACGGGCCGCGTCTACCCCCACACCGACCGCCACGAATCCGCGCGGTACTGGTCTGGGGGCTTCTTCTACTTGAAGGACGTCTCCGACCCAGCGAGCAAAAGGAAATTGCCGCCGTTCAAGAACTGCCCCGCCACCGAGCTTCCGGCATGGTCGCACTGCCCCCACCTCTCCGAGTCGCTCCAGCTCACACACGCCGTTAGGCGGATCTACAAGCTAACGGAGGAGGGGCTGACAGGGAAGGACTTGACCCTTTCCTGGTTCACCAAGCGGATCCAGCCGCTCCAACACAGGGATCACCTGATGTTCCAAGCACACGTGGCGCGACGACCCAATGCGCGCCACAAAAGACAATCTTTCCGCCGACGACATCGACAAGAGGATCCGGCTCCTCATCAAGATTCCGCGTGAACTTCACGTTCACGTGTGCAACAAAGACATTCACATGAATGGTTCCGGAACCGCGGTACGTCGCCTTGACTTTAGTGCATTGTTTTTCTTCGCATTCAAACTTTTTGTCTAAGTGTTTAACTCTATGCATTAGCTCGAGGCCCTTGAAGAAAGTGAACTCGGAACTCTCCTCCGGGTTCCTTCCACCGGCAACACGGATCCGGAAGCTGCATCAGAGGCGGAAGCTCACGAAGCTCCGCGCCCTACTAAGAGGAAGAGGCCTGCTCCTTCCAGCCCCGCCGCTAAGCGCGCCCGCGAAGTGCTTAGCACTGCGGCTACCCGGAAAGCGGAGGCGGAAAAGAAACGCCTCAAGCTGATTAACACCAGCAACAAGGGGCAGCCCGCCATCCAGCACTTCTTCAAGCCTTCCGGGTAAGTGCCTATTTCCGAGATCCAAATTCTGGTTTCACAAGCAAACCCTTACTTAGTTGTTATACTTTTTTCTTTTTACTGAAGCTCCGGAAGCCAGCCCCCCAAGGCTCCAAGGGTCTTGAAGAAGAAGGTCAAGCCGTCTCCGGCTTCAATTCCTGTTACTCCTGAGGTGGAAGTCCCACCCAAAGCTTCGTCTGCCTCCAAGCCGGATCCCAAGGATGTCATCAATCTTGATGACCTTCCGGAAGATCCCGCTGACCACGGCGATTCCGCCAAAGGAGCCTCCTCGTCTGCTCCTCCGCAAGATCAACCAGGCGCCACTTTCGCGGAGCCCACAGAAGAAGAATATGAGGAGAAGGTAAAGCTCATTCAAGCCACCAACGCGATTCGGGTCGACCCTCGACCGACTCAGTCTTTGCAAAAGCTTACCCTCGCACAGCGCCACGCGGAAGTTTCCGCCATGCTGAACAAAGTTTGGGGGAAGCCAGACGAGGAGATGCGAGAGCTCGCCGACCTGGAGGACGGTCTGAAAGTGTTTTTTGCCAAGCACAAGGAAGTGCGGCAGGTAATACTAGCCCCCAAGCATTGGGTGAGACATTTCCGTGTAACATGTGTTAGCCGATGCTTTCTCAAGATGTACCTTAGGCGGAAATTTAAAATTTTATACCTCCAAGACTTTGAATTCCTCGCCGGCCCCCAAGATTTTAAATATCCGGCTAACTCCTCTCTGCTTCTCAGACCACGCGGAAATTGCACGAAGATCTACGCGTTCATGTGCTGGAGCAGATCACGGAGATCGAAGGGCTGCGTCAGAACGCTGAAAACAGCCAGAAGGCTATCCAGCTTCTTGAGACCCGCCTTCATGGTACGAGATCCGGGTTTTGATTTCTTGTGCTGATATAACTGCTCAGGATGCATAATATGTGCAACTTTCCGCCTACAGAAGAAACTGCCAAGCACTCCACATTCGATGAGCTATCCGCCAAGGTCCAGGTGCTTGAAGCGGAGAACGAGTCCCTCAAGACCTTCATCAAAGAATCCTCCGACAAGGAGAATGAGACGAGGAAGGAGCTCTCCGAGAAGCATGCCCGCGACCTGGCGGATCTGAATGATAAACTCAAGAAGAACCAGAGTCGTGTGACTTCCTTGGTGTCCAAAAACAAAGTTCTGGAAGCGGAGGCGGAGGCCATCGACAAACTTATCTTCCGTAAGCGTTTTTCCGTGTTGTTGCTCCGACTACCCTCATATGCTTTTCTCTCCGTAACGGAACTGGACCTCCTTCTTCCACAGCGAGCCTTGGCTTCGAGTGGTCACATGAGTCGAATCTGAAGAGGACAGAGGCATACGACGAAGTGCGGATTTCCATTGGCGCGTTATTTGAAGCCTGTCGCGGAATCGCCAAGACCCTGTCTTTGAAGAAGGCCAAAACTTCCATGATCGACACGATGACCCAGCTAATGGAACAAGTGCCGGACTTCATTAAGGATTGGCAGAAATCTTCCGCGCGCGGAGTCGCCTCCCTGGTCTTAGCCACCTGCAAGGCTCACTTCCCCGCACTCAACTTTGCGGATGTTGCGCGCGGAGCTCCAAAGGGTTCCGACATGGGCGCCATCCTCTCGGAAACCCAAGGATACGAGCAGTTGTTTGTCAGGCGGGTGAATCACTCGTTCTGGTATAGCAAGCATGCCCTGCCCAAGGGATTTTCCGATGCAGAGGAGGAAGAAGGCGAGTCGGAGTATTACGGGGAAGGCTCTGGGTCAAGCATCGAGCGTTCCGGAGAAGGCTCTGGTGATGACTCCGAGGCCGGCTCCGGCGACAGCGACGGCGATGGCTCCGCCTACCAGGAATCTGAAGAAGAGGACTCCGAGTAGAGTTCCTATTTGAACAATGAAACAAAGTTGCATCATTTTGGCCCCAAAGTGGGTTTGTAATAAGACTTTAAATTCTTAAGTAGCTAGGGACGAAACAACTATGCATGGGGCGGAAGCACTTATCCTGCTATCCTTTAATATTATGTGCATGTTTCGTTTTGTGTCGGAAAGCAAGTGCTGACTTCGTTGTTTTCCGGCTTGCCCGCTTGACCTTCCGCGAGCCGGAAGACCTTAGCCGGAAACACTCGCCAGCGGCGACGAAGCCCAATGGCAATCCGTCAATAACCGCGGAAACAAGCCCCCAAGCATAGGTGCCGGAAATCGCTACTAGGAATCCACGAGTTCGCAACAGATAACAATTTAATCAGAAAACTTAAGCTTACGTTCTAAAGGACGATTTTTGAAAATCACAACTTTTATACACGCCTAGGCGGAAATATCCAGCTCTGCGGTTTTAGTCGGAAAACATACATGATCTAAAAATGAATAAGTAAAGGAGGTAAAAGACTCAAAGAGTGTACCATAAGCTTTATTTCATTGATCATGTATAACTATTACAGAGTTTGTAACTCGGAAAAAATACGCTAAGTGTAGAAAGGATGTAGCTGTGCGATGTTCCAGGGGCGATCTGTCTCGTCGTAGATGTCATCCGGATCCTCACGCTTGCGTTTTCGGTGCCAATTAGCAGGTCTGTCCTTCAGCTCTCGGAAATCAACAAGGTAGTACGATCCGTTGTGAAGCACTTTGCTAACGACGAAGGGTCCTTCCCATGGAGACCGCAGCTTATGGTCTTTCACTCGCCGAAGGCGGAGGACCGGGTCTCCTGTCATGAAAGAGCGATTCCGAACTCGACGACTGTGATAACGTCGGAGCTTCTGCTGGTAGATGGCGGAGCGCTGGTCAGCTAAATTCCGAGCTTCCTCGATCAGGTCCATAGATAGCTGTCTGGCCTCGTCAGCTGTTTCTTCCTTGAAGGCGGAAACTCGCGGCGAATCGTGGATGATGTCGGAGGGAAGCACGGCTTCGGATCCGTATACCAGGAAAAATGGGGTAAACCCTGTTGACTCGTTAGGGGTAGTTCGCAAACTCCACAAGACACCTTCCAACTCGTCGGCCCAAGCTCCAGCTGCTCGTCGCAGCGGTTCTTCAAGGCGTGGCTTAATTCTCGATAATATTAGACCGTTAGCCCTTTCAACTTGACCATTGGATTGTGGGTGAGCCACGGATGCAAGGTTCGGTCGAATCCCTACTGTCTCACAATAATCCTTCAATTCTCCCTGTGCAAAGTTTGTGTCATTATCTGTGATTATGCTGTGTGGGATGCCGAATCTCATCACGAGGCTGCAGACAAATTTTAGTGCCGTAGCACCGTCGGCTTTTCTCACTGGCTTTTCCTCGATCCATTTGCTGAACTTGTCAACAGCGACCAAGAGGTATTCAAAACCGCCGGAGATGATCTTTTTAACTTACCAACCATATCGAGCCCCCGCACCGCAAACGGCCAGGTGATAGGTATGGTCTTCAGCTCTTGGGCTGGAGCGTTTGGTTGAGTAGCGTAGTATCGACAACCTCGGTAGGTCTTGACTATCTTGTCGGCATCTTCTTTAGCTGTGAGCCGCAAAAGCCTAGCCGAAAAGCTTTTGCAACGAGTGACCGGGGAGCGGCATGATGCCCGCAATCCCCTGCGTGGATCTCTCTGAGGATTTCAATGCCATCTTGATTAGAGACGCATTTGAGAAATACCCCTGTTGCGCTTCGTTTGTAGAGCTGTCCATCAACAATTGTGTAGGATCTTGCTCGTCTGATGATCTGACGCGCGAGGACCTCGTCTTTTGGCAACTTCTGATCGATGAGGTAGTCCAGGAAAGGCTGCGTCCAAGCCGGAATGATAGCCATCACTTCTTTAGCCAGAGATACTGCCACATCTGGGTTTTCCGGGTTAGCGCCCTTTACAGAGGGTATCCGTAGGTGCTCCAGGAAAATACCAGGCGGAATTGGTTTTCTGCCGGATCCGAGCTTGGATAGCATGTCTGCCGCTGCGTTGTCGTCTCTCCGGACGTACTTGACTTCGTATCCTAGAAAGCACTTGGCGATCTCGTCAACTTCGTCTCTGTAAGCCGCCATGACGGAATTTCTGGCGTTCCAGGTTCCGGCTACTTGCTGTGCCACCAGGTCGGAATCTCCGCAGCAAATAATGTGCTTGATCCCTATTTCCTTAGCGATGCGCAGTCCGTGTAGTAGAGCCTCGTACTCCGCCATGTTGTTTGTCGCTTCGAAGTGGATCTGCAAAACGTATTGCAGTTCTTCTCCGGTAGGGGATTTCAAGGTGACTCCGGCTCCTGAGCCTTGATGCTGCTTGGATCCATCGAAGTGCATAACCCATGTCTCTGGTTCCGGCTCCAGATTTGCATCCGGAGCTTCGTCCAATCTGCGACGAAATCTGCCAAGACCTGGGATTTGACCGCGGTCCTAGCTTTGTAGTTGATGTCGAAGGCGGATAATTCAATGCCCCATTTTGCTGTGCGTCCTGTTGCGTCAGCGTTGTTGAGAATCGTTGACAGCGGAGCCTTGCTCACGACTGTTACTGGATGCTCTTGGAAGTAGTGTCTCAGCTTCCTGCTGCCTAGGAATACTCCGTAGGCTAACTTCTGAAAGTGAGGGTAGCGCTGTTTGGACTCCGTAAGGACCTCGCTAATATAGTAGACTTTCCTTGGACTCCATATTCGTGACCTTCTTCCTGTCGTTCCACCACGATGACGAGGCTGATGACCCTGTTGGTAGCTGCCACGTAAAGGAGCATAGGCTCTGACTCTCCTGGAGCTGCTAGGATAGGTGGGGAGGTGAGTATGTCCTTCAACCCTTGAAGAGCTGCATCCGCTGCCTCGTCCTAGACAAACTTGTCTGTTTTCTTCAATAGCTTGTACAGGGGAAGTGCCTTCTCGCCAAGACGGCTAACAAACCTGTTGATTGTTGCGACACAACCAGTGAGCCGTTGCACATCTTTGAGACAAGTTGGCCTTTTTATGCACAAAATTGCCTTGATTTTTTCCGGGTTTACTTCAATGCCCCTGTTAGAGACAATGAAGCCAAGGAGTTTTCCAGCTGGTACGCCAAAGACGCACTTTAGCGGATTCAACATCATCTTGTGCCGACAGAGATTCTCAAAGGTTTCTGTGAGATCCCTGATCAAGTCAGATCCTTTCCGAGTCATGAATGCGATGTCGTCGACGTAGGCGTGTACGTTCCGGCCAATCTGGTCCTTCAAGCACCGCTGCATCGTACGTTGGTAGGTGGCACCTGCGTTTTTCAAGCCAAAGGGCATAGTAACATAGCAGTAAGTGCCAAATGGGGTGATGAATGAGGTCGCCTTTTGGTCAGACTCCTTCATCCGGATCTGGTGATACCCGAAATACGCATCAAGAAAACATAGAAGCTCCGCCCCTGCCGTCGAATCAATGACTTGGTCAATGCGCGGCAGGGGAAACGGATCTTTCGGGCAATGTTTGTTCACGCCAGAGTAATCGATGCACATTCTTAGTATTTCAGAATTCTTTTTGCGTACAAGGACGGGATTTGCGACCCAATCAGTGTGGATTACTTCTATTACAAAACCTGCCTCTAGTAACTTTGCTAATTCCATTCCTATGGCGCGGCGCTTCTTATCTCCAAAGCGTCGGATAGCTTGCTTCACCGGTTTAGCCCCCGGGTTTATGTTGAGGTAGTGCTCGGCGAGTTCCCTTGGTACTCCGGACATGTCAGAAGGTTGCCATGCGAAGATATCCATGTTAGCGCGGAGAAACTCGACGAGCGCGTCTTCCTATTTGGGGTCCATGTTGGCTCCGACTGAGACCTGCTTGGTAGCGTCATCTTCCTTGAAGTTGACTTTCTTGGTCTCTATCGCGGCCCTGAAGGAGTTTTTCTGTTCGGAGATCTGCTTCTTGGTGGTCTGCATTTCAGTCGGATCCACCGCGGCTCTGTAGCCTTTCAGCTCTTCTCCGGATATCACAGACTCTGCGAAGGCGGCTTCGCCCAACTCGCACTCATGAGCCTTTTTGTAGTCTCCGGATACGGTAATCATACCCTTAGGACCCGGAATCTTGAGCTTGTTGTAGATGTAGCACGCTCTCGCGTGGAACTTGTGGTAGGTGGGCCTGCCGAAGATGACGTGGTAGGAGCTCTTGAAGGGCACAACTTCAAACGTGATCTTCTCTTCACGGAAATTGTGAACATCGCCGAAGGCCACGGGAAGTGTGATGCTGCCGAGGGAATTCGCCTTCTTACCCGGAACCACGCCATGAAACTCAGTGTTGCTGTGTTTGAGCTGTTCCTTGGTGAGGTTCATCCGCTCTAGAGTCTCCAGGTACATGATGTCCAAGCTGGCTCCACCATCCATGAGGCACTTGGAGAAGTCATACCCGTCTATGCGGGGACTTACAACCAAGGCATAGCATTCTTTTGGCACAATGGCAGGGTGATCCTCCCTGTCAAATGTGCACGGGACTTCCGACCACCTGACATACTGCGGCACAGTCGGAACTGTGGCGTTTAGGATCCGGGTAGCTGACTTGGTAGCGCGGACTGTTGGGGTTCCGAGGAAAGTGTGGTAAGCCCCCACGCTCTTTTTCTCGAATGGGTTGGATTTACCTGCGGACCCTGCCTTGGGATCTGTTATCACCAGATTTTGGCCAAATCAGGAGGTGGGCCGTAAGGGAGATGGGCTTAGAAGATTACACGTGGAAGATCTCTGAAGCGGCCTTACACGAAGAGTTTGGGCTAGATTGCCCGTGTATCTGTAATATAGTAGGTCGCATCTTAGATTAAAAGTTAGAGTTTGTCTCGTGCACGGTGGGGATTATTCCCTTGTTAGAAAGTCCCCTGGACTATAAATATGTATCTAGGGTTTATGAAATAAACAACAACCAACGTTCAACCAACAAATCAATCCTGGCGCATCGCCAACTCCTTCATCTCGAGGGTTTCTACCGGTAAGCATCATGCTGCCTAGATCGCATCTTGCGATCTAGGCAGCACAGGCTTATGTTGTTCAAGCGTTGCTCGTACTGAAGCCTTTTTGATGGCGAGCAACGTAGTTATCTTAGATATGTTAGGGTTAGCATTGTTCTTCGTATCATATGCTATCGTAGTGCAACCCTTGCATATCTAGCCGCCCTCACACCTATCTTAGGTGTGGGGGCGGCACCCGCTTGATCATAATTTAGTAGATCCGATCCGTTACGGTTGCTCCTTGTTCTACAAGGATTAGTTTAACATCTGCAATAGTTAGGCCTTACAAAGGGTTGGAGGATCCAGCGGCACGTAGGGTGTCGTTTTCTAGTCCTAGACAGGATGTTCCGGGGACCAACCTCGTGTTGGTTTTTAGGCCCTATCTAGGATCGGCTTACGATCACCGTGCGTGGCCGCGAGGCCCAATCGTGAGTAGGATGATCCGATTATGCGGTGAAAACCCCAGATCGTCGTAGATCGTTTTAGCTTTATCTTGATCAAGCAGGACCACCATATATTCGTGCACCTCGTACGAATCATGGTTGGATCGGCTCTTTGAGCCGATTCACAGGACAACCTGAGAGCCGATCGAGGCTCGTATTTAATGTTTACGTGTATGCCATGCAGGAAACTAAGCGCGACATCTCCATCACCTTCCTGACCAGGTATACGTCAGGTGGCACGCCCTTGCATCAGCATCGGACGTGTGTACCAGAGGCTTTGCGGGCCGTCGCTCGGAGGGACCAGGGCCAGCCGCAGCCCTAAGTTGTTCCCGGCTCTCTCGTGTTGCCCGTCGCTGCCCGCCGGTGGGTTTTGACCGCAACACATTCTGGCACGCCTGGTGGGACAATCGTCTACATCAACCACATCGCCATCTACATCTGAGATGGCGGACGGCACGCCAGTCACGTACGAGGAGCTGACCGACGAGCTCAAGAAGAAGTATGACGAGGTCAAAGCCATCCTCGAAGCCGACCTCATCGGCTCTTTCCATAGAACCCGTTCACATGGCATCAGGTGGAAGGGGTTCACGCCTGATGGTGCACTCGATGGGATAGACCTCTCTGCCCCGTCAGAAGAACGCACCAGGTCCCTGCGGCAGGAGATCAACTACTTGGTGGCTCACTCGCTACACCACCACTCTGAGAACCTGGTAAACACGTTGGAGCGTGTCGCTCTTCGCGTGATCCAGGAGATCATGAGGCACCAGTACTCGCCGTCAGGACCAGCTCTCGAGACGCATCAAGGAGAGTTGCCACTCCAGTCCCGTCCACCACTGCCATTTGCGTTGGCAGCACCAGAAGTGCCGAATTCACCGGCATTCGTCGTCTACAAGATCGGTGGTGACCCTAGTGACTGCCAGTTCTTGCATGAGGCGCCTAAGGAGATCCCTCACGGGTACATGTGCACGTATGTGCCGGATTGCGGTAGCCGGGCGCTCACAAACCAGGCCGCGACATCGGGGACTTCGGGAAAGTAGGAGGAACGTCGGCAACGGATCTTGAGAAGCGGACGTGGCTAACTAAATATGCCACCCCGACGAACCTCCGGAGCTCAGCTCCTGCAGTTGGCTCAGAGCTGGAAAAGCAAGCATGGCTGGCTAAGTACGCCACCCCGGCGAATCTTCAGAGTTCGACTCCTGCAGCCAGCACAGCGGATCAGATCAGTGCTATACTGAGAGACCAGTTCGGCATGGTGCCGAAAAGGAGGGCAATCGGCTATTCCAAGCCGTACCCCGACGAGTACGAGTTGATCCCGCTACCACCTAAATATCGGCTCCCTGATTTCTCCAAATTCAGTGGATCGGATGGTTCCAGCTCCATCGAGCATGTGAGCCGATATTTGGCACAGCTAGGAACGGCCTCAGTGTCGGATCCACTACGCGTGAGGCTCTTCTCACAGTCCCTCACGGGATCGGCTTTCGGGTGGTACACCTCGTTGCCACCAGACTCGATCCGAACTTGGAAGCAGTTGGAAGGACAGTTCCATACACAGTACCACTCAGAGGCTTCCGAGTCTGGCCTTGCCGATCTAGCACAAATACGTCAGAAGCGTGGAGAAACTGTGACAGAATACATCCAGCGCTTCAGGAATCTTAGGAACCGATGTTATTCGGTTCGTGTGACTGAAAAGGAAGCAGTCGAGTTGGCGGTAGCGGGCCTTGCAGCACCGCTCAAGGACATGGCCTCCCAAGCAGACTACCCCTCACTGGCGCACATGGTTCGAAGCCGTCGGCATATGAACAGGCGCCACCCGGACTTGTACCAGGACAAATTCAAGCGTGCAGTAGTCCTGGTCGAGGCAGAGGAAGACGAAGTTTCTGCGGGAGATCAAGAGGTAGCAGTGGCTGAATGGACTCGGGGGGCAACCCCCGTGTCCTGCAAATGGATTAAGCCACCAGGTCCACCCAGGGGTTTTGATTTTGACGTGACCAAAACTGAGCAAATCTTCGACCTCCTGCTCAAGGAGAAGCAGTTGAAGATACCCGAAGGTCTCAAATTCCCCACGGTACAAGAGCTGAACGGAAAGCCATACTGCAAATGGCACAACTCGCTCTCCCATGCCACCAACGACTGCAGGGTGTGGCGTCAGCAGATCCAAATGGCGATAGAACAAGGACGTCTGATTTTCAACCAGTACGCCATGAAGGTCGACACCCAACCCTTTCCCGCTGTTAACATGGTGGAATGCACTTACCCTGAAGGTTGCCAGCCAGGATCCTCGTTCAGCATCAACATGGTAGGACTTGGACACCACTCTGGCAAGGATGGAGACGAGGGCAGCTGCTCTCGTAGCAAGGACGTAGAGGAGGCCGCTCCACGCGATCGGCTCCGTCATGATGGCAAGCGCTACGTCACAGAGGGAGAAGTGAAGAACATAAGATATCAGCGACCCCTCTCTGATCACCTCCTCAACAAGTACGTGAGTCAGTATGCCCAACGCCGACGATCCAGCGATGATGATGAAAGGGAGCGTCTGGCTAGAGAAGCTAGAAGACATCGTCGGCATGATCGCGATGAGGAGGAGTGCGAGCGCCGTGCCAAGGAAAAGACAAGGGAGCAAGGCGACGAGGACAGGCACTGGGACTGTCCCTTCTTCAGACACTGCTGGGATTCAGGAATGAGCCGATTGCCCACAATCGGCAACTGCCCAGAATGCAACCAGAAGAAGAAGGAGGCAGCCAACGTGTCCGTATTCAAACGTCTAGGGCCTCTCCCAACGCAAAGCAAACGCGCTGAGTCCCCTTGGTTGGAAGATCTCGAAGATTCAGAAGACGAGGGAGAAGAAGAAGAAGACAGTACCACCGTCCAAGGTGGTGCCCCGATGGACTCAGCCGTTCTCAAAAGCGCGGGGTTCAGCGATTGCGCGGCTTGGAGGAAGCCGAAAGGTTATACCTGCATACGCTAAGGAAGGCACGACCTGATCTGGCTGCGAAAGTTCAGCGAACCCTGGACGAAGAGGGTCGTCCACGGAAAATGGAGTGGCGCCCCAAGCAAAGGAAAGCCGATGATGAAACATCGGCTGGCACAAACATGGTGCTCGTCCTTCCGACGGAGCTTAGTGCTCCACGATTACACGATGCACTCGAGGTGGACGACAGCAAGCGCATCAACATGATAAAGTCAGAGGTTGGGCTGGTTTTATCCACTGGCCTAACCATGTAGCAGGAGCAAAACAATGAGCAAACGTGGCAAGGCCGATCCCTGAGGATCGGCCCCCCAATGATCTATGAAGGAACGTTACGAAGCCTTCATTGAGCGCTTCAGTCAATATGGAGGCCGATTCCAGCAATCGGCCAAAATTATCTTCACCACAGGTTTTGCTTACGTTCAGCATTGATCTATTGGGCAGCGGTCACATCGGCGGATGAGAGTCAATACGAATCCTAGCGGAGCCGACGTGCAAATACAGTGCCTTGGCTAACCACAAAGCCGATATCTGCAGTCACCTGGCAGATTCGGCTCGGGGGGGCATCTAAGCAGATGAACCTGTGTGCAGTAAAACATTGGGGGCCGATAGAAAAATCGACCCCGTAAAAAAAAAATATCAAGCCCGATGGAGCAGTTGTTGAGTTACAAGGAGAAGCTCTGCTGGATAATTTCCTTCTCAAGACTTCCAACTCCTTCTGCAAAGTGTCCAATGCAAGCATACAGATCGAGAGGCTCGGGGGGCAGCTTGCCCTGAAATATCTTTGTTCTAGAGAGCCGATTTATTTGGAATCGGCTGGTTCTGCATTATAACTTGGAAACCGATGGCGACGCATTTGGCTCGTTTCGGGTGAGGCTTGGGGGGCAACTCGCCTGAGAGGTTCTTGGCTTTGGGAGCCGATTTTGTCGAAATCAGCTGGCTCTACATCGCGACTGTTCTGAAGGATGGTGCTTTTGTTACAGAGTTATCAGTTTCAGCATCCGAGTTGATTCAGCAACAGTTCCGGGGCTCTCTTAAAGACGCCCGCTCAAGCTCAAATCGCCGGTCTGCTGCAGTCGGCTGCACCCAGTGCTATCATCGGCAGAGCTGACTAATTTGGAAGGATGACTGAATTGGCCTGTCTTGCAAATTATCGTGAGAGACCGAGGCGTGGCCCCATCTGGTCATCGAGCATCGGTTAGGCTAACATCGGCAAAATCAAAGGAAATTTTTCATTGATAATAAGATTTCTTACAAAGAGAAGCCGATTGTTCGACAAAAAGGGACAGATTACTACTGCTAGCCCTATGCTAGTAGATCCCTATTCTAAGGGCTGTTGCTGTCTTCGCCATCGTTGGGGTAGCCGCCGTCATTGCTGCTGTCGACGAGTTCCTCGTTGCTGCTACTGTGACCTTCAGCAGAGGCTTCTTCCTCGTCATCATCATCGTCCTCGTCTGACCAAGCCCAGCCCCGGATGCGCTTTGGTGGTGGTTCGTCGGAGGAGGTGTCGTCCTCCTGTTCCTTCTTCAGGTCGGAGGAGACATCTTCGTCTTCGTCATCCTCTTCTTCTTTGGTGACGGAGGTGAATTTACCCCGGAAGGGAGGGTCGTCGTCGTCGCTCTCTGAAAAATCGACCCCGTAAAAAAAATATATCAAGCCCGATGGAGCAGTTGTTGAGTTACAAGGAGAAGCTCTGCTGGATAATTTCCTTCTCAAGACTTCCAACTCCTTCTGCAAAGTGTCCAATGCAAGCATACAGATCGAGAGGCTCGGGGGGCAGCTTGCCCTGAAATATCTTTGTTCTGGAGAGCCGATTTATTTGGAATCGGCTGGTTCTGCATTATAACTTGGAAACCGATGGCGACGCATTTGGCTCGTTTCGGGTGATGCTTGGGGGGCAACTCGCCTGAGAGGTTCTTGGCTTTGGGAGCTGATTTTGTCGAAATCAGCTGGCTCTACATCGCGACTGTTCTGAAGGATGGTGCTTTTGTTACAGAGTTATCAGTTTCAGCATCCGAGTTGATTCAGCAACAGTTCCGGGGCTCTCTTAAAGACGCCCGCTCAAGCTCAAATCGCCGGTCTGCTGCAGTCGGCTGCACCCAGTGCTATCATCGGCAGAGCTGACTAATTTGGAAGGATGACTGAATTGGCCTATCTTGCAGATTATCGTGAGAGACCGAGGCGTGGCCCCATCTGGTCATCGAGCATTGGTTAGGCTAACATCGGCAAAATCAAAGGAAATTTTTCATTGATAATAAGATTTCTTACAAAGAGAAGCCGATTGTTCGACAAAAAGGGACAGATTACTACTGCTAGCCCTATGCTAGTAGATCCCTATTCTAAGGGCTGTTGCTGTCTTCGCCATCATTGGGGTAGCCACCGTCATTGCTGCTGTCGACGAGTTCCTCGTTGCTGCTACTGTGACCTTCAGCAGAGGCCTCTTCCTCGTCATCATCATCGTCCTCGTCTGACCAAGCCCAGCCCCGGATGCGCTTTGGTGGTGGTTCGTCGGAGGAGGTGTCGTCCTCCTGTTCCTTCTTCAGGTCGGAGGAGACGTCTTCGCCTTCGTCATCCTCTTCTTCTTTGGTGACGGAGGTGAATTTACCCCGGAAGGGAGGGTCGTCGTCGTCGCTCTCCGCCTCCAGTGCTCCATCAACCAGGTACCGGAGGTCATTTTCCCCGTCGGTTAGGGGCATGGCCCCATCTGACCAGACGAGGTCCTCACCCTCTGGCACGAAGTCGAAGTCCCACTCTCGCTTGTCCTAATGCTTGGGAGCACGACGGTTGTACGCCTCCATCTGGTCGTGCTCTGGAACCGACTCGCTTGAGGAAGTGGATTGGAGAGAAACGGAAGAGGAGGAAGAAGACGACATGGCTATGGAAAAGGAGGGTTTTTGGTGCCGATGGCTGGAACAGAAAAGGGGATGAAGAGGGCTAATCAATTGGCACAGCTAAATAAAGGGGAGCCTAGTAGAGATTTAATGCCGTTGCAGTTTCCGAGGGGATGGAGCCAGAATTTTCAAATCATATAGAGAAGGTGAGAAGGCAAACCATCATGATGAAGAATACTGCGATGGTCTGCTCTACCACGACATGACCCTTCGAAGGAAAAGCAGAGTGGTTTTGGAATTATCATTACCAAAACCAGGGGGGCATGTGTTATCACCAGATTTTGGCCAAATCAGGAGGTGGGCCGTAAGGGAGATGGGCTTAGAAGATTACACGTGGAAGATCTCTGAAGCGGCCTTACACGAAGAGTTTGGGCTAGATTGCCCGTGTATCTGTAATATAGTAGGTCGCATCTTAGATTAAAAGTTAGAGTTTGTCTCGTGCACGGTGGGGATTATTCCCTTGTTAGAAAGTCCCCTGGACTATAAATATGTATCTAGGGTTTATGAAATAAACAACAACCAACGTTCAACCAACAAATCAATCCTGGCGCATCGCCAACTCCTTCATCTCGAGGGTTTCTACCGGTAAGCATCATGCTGCCTAGATCGCATCTTGCGATCTAGGCAGCACAAGCTTATGTTGTTCAAGCGTTGCTCGTACTGAAGCCTTTTTGATGGCGAGCAGCGTAGTTATCTTAGATATGTTAGGGTTAGCATTGTTCTTCGTATCATATGCTATCGTAGTGCAACCCTTGCATATCTAGCCGCCCTCACACCTATCTTAGGTGTGGGGGCGGCACCCGCTTGATCATAATTTAGTAGATCCGATCCGTTACGGTTGCTCCTTGTTCTACAAGGATTAGTTTAACATCCGCAATAGTTAGGCCTTACAAAGGGTTGGAGGATCCAGCGGCACGTAGGGTGTCGTTTTCTAGTCCTAGACAGGATGTTCCGGGGACCAACCTCGTGTTGGTTTTTAGGCCCTATCTAGGATCGGCTTACGATCACCGTGCGTGGCCGCGAGGCCCAATCGTGAGTAGGATGATCCGATTATGCGGTGAAAACCCCAGATCGTCGTAGATCGTTTTAGCTTTATCTTGATCAAGCGGGACCACCATATATTCGTGCACCTCGTACGAATCATGGTTGGATCGGCTCTTTGAGCCGATTCACGGAGACAACCTGAGAGCCGATCGAGGCTCGTATTTAATGTTTACGTGTATGCCATGCAGGAAACTAAGCGCGGCATCTCCATCACCTTCCTGACCAGGTATAGGTCAGGTGGCACGCCCTTGCATCAGCATCGGACGTGTGTACCAGAGGCTTTGCGGGCCGTCGCTCGGAGGGACCAGGGCCAGCCGCAGCCCTAAGTTGTTCCCGGCTCTACTGTGTTGCCCGTCGCTGCCCGCCGGTGGGTTTTGACCGCAACAGGATCCGGCGAGTTATCATCCTCATCCATCGCCTCGGAACAGTCTTCCTCTTTATCCTTGTTCTTGCCCTTGCCTCCCTTGCCGCGTGGGCGGTGCTTTCGGGCTCGCTTGTATCCTGCCTCCGGGTCGTTCTTTAGATCATTGACCCACTTGCAGTTGCGGTTGGTGTGAGTGGACTTCCCTGTAACCGGATCTAGGTGGGCCAGGCAGGGCATGTCTCTGTACTCCTCGTAGGTTTGCGGAGCGCGGGATCCGCCAGCTGTGACCTCAGTGCCGTGCTGCTGACCCCTGCCGGCTCCGCCTCCACGACCGCGTCCTCTTCCTCCTCCTGAACCTCCGCGTTGGAACACCATGGCGACCATGTCGGATCCGCCACTCTTCTGGTCATCAGGGTTCTTGCGTTTATGGCTACTGCTATTGCCGTTATCATGGTTCTTCTTTTGTTGATGTAGGGGGATTGCTGTAGCTGCGAGATCACCGCCTGCATCATCATCGGCGGCAGTATGGTCACTGGCAATGGAGATCATCTCATCCAAAGTCAGTTTATTTGCGTTAGCCAAACAAGTGAGCTTATGCCTCAGCAATCCTCCTCTCTGTAGTCCACCAATGAAGGCGTACATGGCAGTGGTGTGGTCGACATTTTCGCACTCGTTCCTGCATGCCAACCATCGTGTGAGGAAGTGTCTTGAGGATTCTCCCTTCTTCTGGATACAAGCTTGTAAGTCGCTTGCCGTGGCAGGTCTTTTGTAGGTGCCTCTGAAGTGCTTCTCGAAAGCGGTCTTCAGGTCAAACCAGCAAAAGATGGAGTTCTTCTCGAGGTTGCTGAGCCAGATCCGGGCTGGACCTACAAGGTATAACTGGAGCATGCGGCAGGCGATATTAGGGGTTCCTCCGGCAAAGCTTACTGCATTATAGTAATCCTCAATCCAGGTATCCGGCCTTTCGGTGCCATCATAATGCTTCAGGTTTCCGGGTAGCTTGAGGTTCATCCTTGGCTTTGGTTCCTCTCGAATCATCCTGCCAAAGCACTTCAGACCGATGTAGTCGATCTGTATTCGTTGAGGCGTTCCCGCGCGTCGCGCGAGCCGTGGCGAGGGGACTGTGAACGAGAGCGAGATCTCCGGCCGCCGCCTCCACCTCCGCCGCCACCGCTAGGTGGTGGTGAGGGAGACCTACGAGGGGGTCGATCCGACTTCTTGCTTCCGCCTTCAGATTCTCCTCGGCCTTCCCGGTGCTAGCTCCGGCTTCTGCGGCTACCTTCGCCATGGCGCTGGCTGCCCTGGTCGTTCCGGCTCCGGCGAGGTTCCGGGTCGCGCTCCTCATTCCGACTCCTCCTAGGCTCGGGCTCTCGACCGTTGTTCTGGTTCCGGCGAGGTTCCGGCGTGCGCTCCCTGTTTCTGTTTCTTGAGGGCAGCATGTTGTCGCGGATAACAATTCCACCATGCCCCTGGGGCCTGGTGTTTCCGGCTGGACTACGGCGGCGAGGGGGACGCGGGAAACCATTGGGCGGAGGAGAGGGGTTGCGGTACTTGTCCCGTCCAGAGTACATTGCATCCTTTCCCTTTCTTGGATCTGACGGAGGCGTCCTTGATGGGACTGGGATTGGATTTGGGTGTTCTCTGGCTTTCCTTCTGCGTTCCGAAGATCCGGTTCGCGATTCGTCATCGTGATGACGATTGTCGTAGGCGTCCTTCTGCGCAGTGGAGACGCAATGCTCCGGGTTAGATTCCAACTTGCGCGAAGTGTATGCCTTGCTTTGCTGCCTCATTGCTGAAACGACGAGCGTGCGAACGTAGTCGATGTCGATCTCCTCGTTCTTTTTCTTCAAGATCTCGGCAGCCTTCGTCATATTGTCCTTTGGGGTTGCGAACGGCTGCTGCTCCATTGGAGTTGCGAAGGTGATCCTGCGGGGAGCTATCAACTCACGCCGGGCCCTTTCGACCTCATGATGAGCTTCAACGATCTTGTCCTCCCAATGCTTTCGGAGTTCCTTGACCTTTGCCAGTCCTTCGTCCACCTCCTGCTCGCGCTGGATGAAGTCTTCCACAAAAACTACGGCGTGCTTCCTTTCCTCCAGCATGGCGGCTGCGGTGTCCTTAAACTTCTTGGCTGTGGCCAGCATCTCCAGTCTCTTAGCTTCTAATGCTTCTACGTCTTCGGGAGTGATGGGTTTGTTTAGAATATCCGAGCGATAAACTGCATCCATGCCTGCTTGTGCAACCATCTCTTCAGGCGACAGGAGGTCCTCCGAGGAAGAATCCTTGCGGGGTCGCTCCCGCGACATTGGGGATCCCTGATGGGATGGCTAGGGGTCGGATTGGGTGGTTGCCCCTTCTGATCCATGTTCTCCCAGCGCCGCTACAGTCGCAAGTACCTGCTTTGGCTGGGCGGAGTCAACTTCAGGCTGATCACCGTATCCATATTCCTTCACCTTGCGATCGAACTCTTCAGTGTCCATGGATTGGGTATCTCCGGAAATTGGGCTTAGGTTGCCCAAAATCGACTCTTCAACCGGAGCTCCGCTTTCTCCGACAGCCTCTTGCTGATCCTGAGCAGCGTTGTTTTCCGGGGCCTCGACCTGCTCGGGACCAGCTCCGGCTTCTAGAGGGGTGGTTCCGGCGGTATGGGCCAAGAAGTGCACGAAGTGACACCTTTGCCTCTCTAACTCCTGGGAGACCCAGGCGGATCTGCATTGGTCTTCCACCTTTATTTCCTGCTCAGGGGCGGATTGGGTGGGTTTTGATTTTTTCAGATCTAAGGCGGGATCTTCGCTAGGAAGTTCCTGCGTCTCAGATCGGATCTTCGCGACTGCGTCCCGCTCAGCGGCGGTCGCGTCAGCGCTACTTACCAGTGGGTTTCCGTCGGAATCGACGGTTTCCCCGATGAAGATGTGTATGCCGCCAACTGGGACGATGGAGAGCTTGACGGGGTCGGTTTTAGCCGGAATCCAGCACTCATCCGGAGGGACGATCGGCAGATTTCCGGCGTAAAGGACACGCCCCACAGCGATGGTGTCGTCGTAGCTTCCCATGGCGGAACCCTCCCGGTTCCGGCCTCCAGACGCCGCAGGCCCCACGGTGGGTGCCAACTGTCGTTGCCTAATTGACGGTACCTCGGAGGAGGGATCCTCACGAGGGGGAGAAGAAGTAGGGGCCATAGGGCGGAGTGCACACGGGACGGTGGTACGCGATTTACCCAGCTTCGGAACACCTGCACGATGACAGGGCCCTACTGCTGCTTGTCTGGAATAATCTGGGCGCTTTCGCGATGTTACAATGAGTTGTGGTTGTGCCTCTAGGGCTCCCAGGATCCGGCTTATAAAGGCGCACGGATCTAGGGTTTACATGGAGAGTCCTAGCCGGATTACAGGTTTGCCTAACTACGGTACTATGTCTTGCCGTGTACGTCAAGGATCCTCCTCCCTCTATACGTCGTCCCGGATCCGGGTTCCTACTGGGCCTTCATGGATTCGGGTTCCTCCAAAGGTCGGTCGAATCCGGCTCCCTGCTCCTGGGCCGGACATCTTCCGTCAGGATCAACAGCAACTGGGCCACCCGATGGGCCACATGCCTCATCACCATCTGTGGGCCACCCGGGCTTGCCGGATCTAGGCACTGTCGATGGTACACCCATGAAGTATACCCACAACACTTGTCTTGAAAGTACTATTCATGAAAAGTCTTTGCTATATGATTCAGTTGTTTAATCATTGTCTTTACCATTGCTTCGAATCACTTCATTCATCTCATATGCTTTACAATAGTATTGATCAAGATTATGATAGCATGTCACTTCAGAAATTATCCTTGTTATCGTTTACCTACTCGAGGGCGAGTAGGAACTAAGCTTGGGGATGCTTGATACGTCTCAAACGTATCTATAATTTCTTATGTTCCATGCTAGTTTTATGACAATACTCACATGTTTTATATACACTTTATGTCGTCGTGGTGAACAGACAGATGCCATAGGATGGCTTATACTGGGGCCGAATGGACGCAAGAGGATTCGGGGGAGGGTTTGCGATTAGATGGGAAGAACTTCCGGATGCTTTCCTCAAGAACACAGCCAGAGACCGGTATACAAGAAGAGAGACAAGAGGAAGAACTCTTTACTAGATCGCTAGCTTCATTGATCTCAACACGGTTACAAGTTCTGTCGTCTAATTCCCTCTGTAGTCTCGCGCCTGTAAGAGGCAGTACCCCCTCTCCTTATATAGGGGAGAGGGTGGCTTACAGAACAAGAAACCCTAATGGCATCTTTGACTGGACAAACTACTTTACAAAGCTACTTTAATCATGGATGACGCCGGGGTCCTCTTTAATCGTGGAGGCCGACGTCCTCCGGCTTCTTTCTCCGTCACCTCTCTCTTTGGCGCCGGGGCTCGAATAAAGTTACTTTGCTTAGCTCATCCTTGTCTTCTTGCTCGAAGAGAATCTTTGACCAGTCCTGCCGACAGCCCACCTTTCCGATATCTTCTTTACCGGGTTACGGCATACCCCTTTGGGGATACCGGCTTAGCTTCGCTTTCCCAAATTCCTACCGGGCTTCCGGTAAGAACGTTAATCCGGTATCTTGATGGCTCAAACCATCCGGTTTGGCATGCCTTTGGCATACCGGGGTTATCCCCCCAACATTAGTCCCCGAAGCTGGTATAGCCTGGAGGATTCTATCCTACAGACCATGCCAGGTTTTCATCTTTTTAAGATACCGGTTTAATCACTCATGCCTTGAGCTTGGTTCCGGCACCTTTACCCTTGTTCTTTTTCTTCTCTTTGCAAGGCACGTTCCGGCATCTCTCTTTTCCGGTATCATGTGTCTTTACTCCTCCCTCGGCGAAGTCGAGAATATTTTGGGCCCCGCGCCTGTCAGTGACATGCGCACTGTTAACTGCCACGCCAGTGTCAGTTGTCCTTTCGCTTCGGCTCCCGCGCGCTCATTAAATGCACCGCTGCGGATCCCACTAGCCGTTTTGGATCCCGTGTGTGCCTCCGTGTGGCGTCCCCTTTCTCGCGTGTACCTCTTCGCCACGTGGAGGCCCAAGGCGCGAACCGTCGCGGGCCGCGAGGCGAACCGCCGCGGCCCAGCGGTTTTCTGCCCACCTTCTCTCTCCTTTATAAGCACAACCGCCCCTTCTTCTTCATCTTCTTCGCATTCCCCATTCTTCGCGCACAGTGCTCCTTGCCTTTGCGCTTCCGCCGCTCTCCGTCCGCCGTCGCTCGCTCAAGCTCCGGCGCCCGGCGAACTTACACCGTGCTTCCGCCGGACCTTGCTGTGCGGGAATCTCCAGCAGCACCTTCACCGTGCCCGCTGCATTCGCGCCTCTTCGTGAGCTTCTCCGCCTCGCCGTCGACGGTGCTCGCCGGCGACCGCAGGTCCGCTCCACCAACGGCAAACGCTTCCCTCAGCGACCGCGGCGCTCAAGGTTGGTACCAATTTCGTTTTGCTCGCCATCTGCTTGCTTTTCAGATCTTGGCCCTACGGTGTTCTTATTTCCTCTTTTTTCTTTGGTTTTCTTCTTACTCGTAGATCTTCACGCGGGGTTCAAGTGTGGGATTCCTGTTTTTCTGCCTAGCCATCCAATGTCTGACGAGGAGTCTTCCTCCGCATCTTCCTCTTCTCTTTCTGTTAAGCGCCGTAGACAATCTCCCGGCGAATCCACGGCTTCAGATCCGATGGAGACCGATTCCGGCAACCAGCAGGAATCCGGTAGCCTCCAAGAGTCCGGCGGCCATTTAGAATCCGGTAGCTTTAGCCAAGCTTCCGGTAGCCAAGAAGCGAGTAGCTCTGGCCAAGCCTCTAGTAGCTCCAGCCAATCTTCCGGCGAGGAGCCTTCCCCAATCACCCGCGGAGCCTGGATGGGCTCCAATGTTACTGAGTTTGAGATCGACTGGTTATACCGGTCCCGCCGGATTCCGGAAGGAGTTACCTGCCGGATTCCTGGTGACGAAATCGAACCGGACCCCGAAGCCGGTGAATATGTTGTTTTTCTCGCTCACTTTGAGCGCGGCTTCGGCCTTCCTGCCTCCCCTTTCTTCCGGGAGTTTTTAGATTTCTATGAACTCCAACCTCACCACCTTCCTGGCAACGCCATCTTCTATCTTTCTTGCTATGCCACCTTCATGGAGGCCTATATCGGCATTCGTCCCACTCGTGAGACGTTTGCCCGGTTTTTCAATTTGCGGATTAATTCCGTCCAGGGCAAGGAAATCCCTAAGCCCAAGCCGCCCGTGGAGTGCGGATCTTGTATCGTTGGCTCCCGCCAAGGGAGCACTTTTCTTAAGTTTACCGGCCTCGAGTCCTGCCGCGCCTGGCAAGGAACTTTTTTCTATGTGAAGAACAGCGGCCGCGCCAATCTCATCGACCTTCCTCCATACCAAGAGGGGCCCCCTAGCAAAACCAACTGGAGCTACAACCCGAAGGTGGATCACGCCGAAACCAACCGGGTAGTACGCTTCTTGGCTTCTTTGAAGAAAGAGACCAACATCTGCTCTGATGATATCATCCGCACCTTTATTTCACGCCGGGTGCTTCCTCTGAAGCGCCGTGCGCATAGGATGAGCGAGATGTATGGCCCTGGCGATCCTACCAAGATCACAGGCCGTCCCCTTAGCAAGAAGGATGTTGTTCGCAAGGCTAAGCAGATTTGCCAAACTGCTATGCCATTTGCTTGGGAATGGGGCCTCCTTCCCCTCAGCTCTACTAACCCTCCGACTCAAGAAGTAAGAGATTACGCGATTGGGGTTGTTTTTTGCCGGTAACTTTCCGCTTTTGTTAACCTTCCTTTTTATCTTGTTTCAGGCCAAGGACCGCTTCCCCCTCATCCAAGCAGAGCGGCGAGGAACTTGCCGGAAGCGCGCCCTTGACTCCTTCGACCCAGACCCCTACATCTTTTGGAAGGATCTGAAGATGGGCAAGACTCCGGCAGCGCGCCTTGGCCGGGACCCGCCGGAGCCAACCGGGACCTCCGATGACCTGACCGTGCTCGAGGTACCTTCTTTTTCGGTTTCCTGTACTCTACAGCTATTGCTTTCTTGCGAATTGCTTCTTAGCCATATTCAACTTATAGATCCACGAGCGCGTGCCACCCCTGCGCGCCGAGGCCGGTTCTGAATTTGTGGACAAACTCATGGCCCAGGGCCAGAAGAACAAACAACCGGCATCTGACGCCGGTTCCAGCCAGGCCCCTCCCTCCAAGCGCTTCCGAACCGAGCCCATGGGGGAGAAGCAAGTGGGCATGCGTCGCTACAAGCGAAAGCAGATGCCAACCGCCTCCGGGTAAGTTTTTATCTTCTTGCTTGCATCTTTTTGCCAAGTTCTTTTTCCGGTAGCTTTTCTCCAATTGTCTTTCTTTCTTTTTCTCAGCCCCGCGCTCAAGCTTGGCTCAGGGCCAACGGGCTCTGAAGGTTCCGGAAGGACTTCAACCCCTCCTCCTCACTCAAGTCCGGCATCTTTTGGTGCCGGCAACACCTCTGCCTCCCTCTCGGGGGGCACAACAAATTCGGGTCGCGCGGCCCCAACACCTCCTGATCACCGCGCGGAGGAGGACTTCACCTCCCCTCCAGAAACTCAAGACGCTGGCGCCATCAACATCGGCGCCGGAGAAGAAGAAGCTGCCGGGCGGGCGGAGCCTCAAGCTCCACCCGTCCTTGAAAAGACTACAACTTCCGCGCCGGAATCTTCCGCGCCGGAATCTTCCGCGCCGGAAGGCCCCGAATCGGGTGACGCGCCCAGCGCTCCCCCTTCTCCACGAACTATCCTCATGCCACCGCCAAACGCTCCTCGCACCAAGCCCTCCAAGGCTGCTCCGTCTGCGCCGCCGCCCAAGACCTCCGGGGCCGGTTCTTCCGCGCCGCCGCCCAAGACTTCCAAGCTCGTTAAGGGGAAGGCGACGGCCTCCAGCGCCCTTTCCGCCGGCCAGCAGCCTCTGGTGCTGCACGTCTCCAAGGCCGCCAGAGATACCGCCACGAAGGCCACCGGTCTTCTTGGCCGTATCACTGAGTTCCAACGCCAAGGCCGGGACCTGGGGCACCTCCTGCCCTACGCCGAAAAGTGGAACGCCGCGGACGTGACTCCGGCGACCCGCGGCCTGGGCAAGGACAGGCTGCCGGCACCTGACCCTGTCGGGGACCGGTCTTCCGAGGAGCACTTCATGCGGCTCCGCAACGCCATGAAGGAGCTCGACAGCGCGTGGTACGATGCCACGAACAATCTGATGGTATGTTTTACTAACTTTTCTCAATCTTTACCGGTTTCTTCGTTTCCGGCTTTGTTCTATCTTTTCTTTAGTTTCATGCCGGTTTCTCTCTTGTCTATCTCCCTAGTCCCCGAGTTTTGTGATGAGAGCGCAGCTCTCAGCGCAAAACTCAACTTAAAAACTTAGTGTGAAACCGGCACTGCCAGTACCCGAGTTTTGTGATGAGAGCGCAGCTCTCAGCGCAAAACTCAACTTAAAAACTTAGTGTGAAACCGGCACTGCCAGTACCCGAGTTTCGGGTTAAACACCTTCTTCTTAGCGCACAACTTACCTTAGAAACGCGCAAAACCGGCACTGCCAGTCCCCGAGTTTCGGGTTAAGAACTTTGTTCTTAGCGCAAAACTTATCTTAAAAACGCGCAAAACCGGCACTGCCAGTCCCCGAGTTTCGGGTTAAGAACTTTGTTCTTAGCGCAAAACTTAACTCATTTCTTCTTTTTCTTGAACAGCTCACGGCTGACGCCCGGAAGGCCCTCTTCGAGGAGCTTCTATGGGAGCATCGGGAGCTTGCTGAGGCACACGATAAGTGCCAAGGTAACTTTGTACGACCGGCATCTTTTTACCGGAAACTTTTTTTCCTTCTGACATTTACAATTTCTGTTTAACAGTGATCCCGGAAGCTTCCATCGATGCTCTCAAGGAGCAGCTCGCCGTCGCCCAGCGTACGATTTTCTCCTTTCTCCTTTGAACTTGATTTCTTTTCCATTTTTTACTAGCATAACCTTGTTAACATCTTCCTTTCCGGTTGCAGGGGAGAAGGACCAGCTCATCCAGCAGCACCAGGAGGAGCTGAACGCCCACAAGGCCAGCTACCAGGAGCTCAAGTCCCAGCTCATTCAGCTGGGGCTTGACCATGCCAAGGCCCTCAAAGCCGCTGAAACTGACGCAGCGGCCAAGATGGACGAGGCTCTGGAGGACGCCAGCAACGCCACAGTGGTGCTGCGAGCTGAGCTGGAGGAGCTGGCCAAGGCCCGGAAGGGTGCTGAGGAAAAGGCCGCGCGGCTGGAGGAGGAGCATAAGGAATGCAACCAGTTGATCCTGCAAACCGACACACTTGCCTACCGTGAGTTCTTTTCTTTTACATACTCTGACTACCGCATACGAGCCTTTTTTCCTCCGCTCCCATTTTCTTTTCGTTATCTTTCCTTCCGGTCTCTTTTTCTTCCGGATTCTTTTCTTTCCGGTCTCTTTTTCTTCCGGATTCTTTTTCTTAACCTTCTTCTTTCTTCGCACAGGCCTCTTTCCGGACTCGCAGAAGTACGCTGTCAAGAAGGTTGACGCGCGCCGCAAGGACCAAGGCCGAGCGGATCTTACCGTGCCATGGACGCCCAACGACCATCTGGTCGCGCTTAACGCGCGGGTGTCCCACATGCGCGCCATAGACCGCAATCTATCGGACATCCCTGATGTAGCTACCCAGCTCTTCAGGACTTTATGGCCTGGCGAGGAGGTGCCGGATACCTTCTCCCTCATCAGCGACCGTCTCAAGGGCGCCGGTAGGAGGATCCGCGAGTGGCAGTGCTCTGCTGCTCGCGCTGGAGCGGACTCCGCCCTCCGCGTCGCTTGCTCCTGGTACCCGGAGCTGAACCTGGACGCCCTTACCGGCGTGCGCGAAGGCGCAGAAACCGATCTGGACCCGATCCTCACCGCTAAGCGGCAGGATCGCGCGTACCACATTGCGGAGTACGCCGACATGCGCACCTTCATCCCTCCCCCTCCTGACGTCAAAGATTATCTTGATGAGGAGGAGGATGAAGCCGAGGAAGAGCTCCTGGACGACGCTGATGCTGGCGATGCTCCTCCGGAAGCTCCTGCTGCCTGATGATCTTCCACTGAAAGTCTGCCTTTGATATATCTGTTGGTCCTGTTTATCTTAAAACAATGCTTGTTAAATTCTGCCCCGGTATGCCGGGGCTTATGATGTAAATCTTTAAGTCTGCTTTTGGTTGTGGCACAACATTTTATGCCGGTAAGTTTTACCGGTAGCTAATTATCTTAAGTTTGCTTTAGCACATTGCTTTTGGTTTTGATTTTATCTTGCACTGCAAAGATTTCCAAATTGTTTCCGCATCCAACTTGATGCACACTTGGCTCTTTTGCCTTGGCTCTGCCTGCCTTCTCTGGGCGTTCTTTGGCGTATGAGCACAAGGTTCTTTCACCAAACAAGCATCTTCTTGAACTTAGAAATAACTTTGAAATTTTGCAAAAAACCGGTTTAACCAGGGTTAGTTAAATTTTCCGGATTGTTCTTTCCTGCTCTCCCTTTTCGCAGTTCATGTGCTTATCCCCTACCGGTTTATCTTGCTTGCCATGAAGCCGGTTTGCGGACAGCAGCGAGTCGAAGACTCCGGTAGGATTTAGCACACTACTAAACCGGAAAGAAAAAACATTCAATAAGCAACCGGTAAACTGAAAAAATAAACAAGTTACATGCAACCTTATTGGGGTAGTCCCCGAGATTTATTCAAGGTTCCGACATCTTTTATTCATAGCATATAAGGTACAAAAAAGGAACTTCTTACACCACAACTTCAAGAGTAGAAAGGACGCAACAGAGCTACGTTCCATGGACGCTTGCTCTCTTCTCCGGACCTGTCCGCCTTTCCTTTTTTCCATTCCTGTGCATCAATCAAGTAGTATGCATCATTGTGAAGCACCTTGCTTACAATGAAGGGACCTTCCCATGGTGGCAAAAGCTTATGCCGGCCTTCAGTGCGCTGCACTAGGCGAAGCACGAGATCTCCTTCCCGGAAAACTCTCGGGTTAACTTTCCGGTTATGATACCGTCTGAGGTTTTGCTGGTAAACGACTGTTCTTGCCAAAGCTAGCTCTCTTGCTTCTTCTAGCAAGTCCACATCATTTTCTCTGGCCTCTTTGACCTCTTGCTCAGTATAGAGCTGTACTCTTGGTGAATCATGAATGATATCGGTTGGTATGATCGCTTCTGCTCCATAAACCATAAAAAATGGAGTGTATCCGGTAGACCGGTTTGGAGTTGTTCTTATACTCCACAGTACTGATGGTAGCTCATCGAGCCAACATCCTGGTGACTTTTCCACTGCATCAATGAGTCTAGGCTTGATACCGAAAAGTACCAAAGCATTCATTCTTTCCACTTGGCCATTGCCTTGTGGGTGTGCCACTGAGCACAAATCCAACCGGATGTTCTTGTCCTCACAGAACCTTTTGAACTCACCTTGAGCAAAGTTGGTTCCATTGTCAGTGATGATGCTGTGCGGGTATCCATACCGCAAAATGACATCTTTTATGAACTTCACCGCTGTGTGCCCATCACATTTTGCGATAGGTTTCACTTCTAGCCACTTGGTGAATTTGTCCACCATAACCAAGATGTGGGTCATGCTGCTTCTTGCAGTTTTGAATGGGCCAACCATGTCAAGGCACCAAACGGCGAACGGCCATGTTAACGGTATTGTCTTTAAACCGGATGCTGGGGTATGATTTTGCTTGGCGTACCTCTGGCAGCCGTTGCATTTTCTTACCAAATCCTCAGCGTTTTCCAAAGCAGTGGGCCAATAAAACCCATGCCGGAATACTTTTGCTACTAGCGCCCTTGATGAAGCATGATGCCCACATTCTCCTTGGTGAATTTCCTCGAGCATTTCTTTTCCTTCCTCCGGTTCCACACATCTTTGAAGGACACCTGTAACGCTTCTCTTGTACACCTCACCGTTGATGAAGGTGTAAGCTTTGGACCTTCTTTGTATCCTTCTTGACTCATTTTCGTCAGCCGGCAAGGTGCCGTTGATCAGGAATTCCTTAATAGGTTTAACCCACGACGGTATCTCTCGAACCAGAAACACCGGTGCATCTATCTCCATGCTATCTACCAGCATCATTTCTTCCGGTACGTAGTCCGCGAGCCACGGTCACGTAGTCCGCGAGCCAATCTTCCGGCTTCATAGTGCCATCGTACGTTTTTGTGTCACGGGGCAACGCAAAGTTGCGAACCGGTGGTTTTTCTCTCATGATCCTTGGGCCAAAGCACTTAGGGCCTGGAGGACCTTCCTCCTCGATCATTTCCGACAAGTACACTCTATCCAGACGGTGCCTTGCATCCCGTTCCGGTAAGTATCTCTCTCCCAAACGTTCTCCCAATGGGTTCCGGTATGCTGCCGGTCTTGCAGAATCAGCTTCATCATAACATTCCGGTACCGCGGCCCTTGCCTGCCGGTACCTCGGGGGATCTATTTCCTCCTCACCGTACGCTGCCCTTGCAGCTCGATAATTTTGCCCGGTCTCATATCTACCGGCATGATTGTTTCCGGCGTAATCTCCTCTGGCGTAGCCTCGCTCTGCCCCTTGGCTTTTTCTACCGGCATCACGTTGCCCGGCTTGTTGCTTTCCGGCAAGAACCGGATCGTATACAGTCATCTGCTGCGCATTCACTTCTTTTTCTCTTCTTCGGTCCGGATGGGGGGACGAAGCCTGCCCATGGGACTTGCTACCGGCATTCTTTGTTGAACGCGCGGATTTTGAGGCCGCTGCCTTGTTCAGCCTTAGCCAGCCTGCTCGGCGTTCGCTGCTCAATAGTTTCCAGCAGCTCTCTAACGCGCTCTTGCTGTTTTGCCAAAGCATCTCCGGAAAGCGACTCACATAGCTCTACCGCAGCCTTAGCAGCTTTTATCGTTTTATCCGGACCATCTGTACTTAGGTTTCTCCACGATGCTAACAGATGCAGAGGCGCTCTTGCCGGTAAGAATCTCCTTGCGCAAATCTTGATCTAGGTTACGAGCTTTTAGCCGGTTTTTCGGCACCCTAGCAGCATGCGCGCTAACAGAAGCAAAGCCATGGGCAGCGTTGTACTCACGTAGGGTAAGGTTCAGCTCGCGCTGCGCCCGGAGGATGTCCTTGCCGCTCTCGAGCACCTTCGGCGCTGCGCCTCCGGCTCCGCCCGAGCCGCTGCCGGATCGACGTTCTGCGCGATGGGGGTGGCGAGGACGTTCATCGCTGCTTGGAGCGGCGTTTCTGGTGGCGCGGATGATGCTCCCGCTGCGCCTGCGTCGCGCTCCAGCGGTGGCTTAGCCGCACCGGTCGAAACCGCGCGACCAGCACCTTCTCCCACAGCTTCTTTTCCTGCACCAGCCACACCGGTCATCATTACCTCGACGCTGCCGGCGGCGCGGCCAGCACAGAGCCATCTTGGTGGGTCCGGTGCCACCAGCACCGGCGAGAGGCGCTGGCGCACAGGGACGGTGCCGAAGTAGACGCGGTGGCTGCCAAATTCGATGACGCGGCCGTTCTTGGGGAAGACGCCGCCGTTGGCGAAGCAGCCCGCGTTGTCGTTGATGAAGTCCATGGCGTAGATGCGCTGCACCAGCGCGGACACCGTACGTTCGCCGGCGACCTCAAGGATGCCCGCCCGAATGTGAACTCCTTCAAGCGCCACTTCATGCCCCACGGTGGGCGCCAACTGTCGTCGTGGTGAACAGACAGATGCCATAGGATGGCTTATACTGGGGCCGAATGGACAAAAGAGGATTCGGGGGAGGGTTTGCGATTAGATGGGAAGAACTTCCGGATGCTTTCCTCAAGAACACAGCCAGAGACCGGTATACAAGAAGAGAGACAAGAGGAAGAACTCTTTACTAGATCGCTAGCTTCATTGATCTCAACACGGTTACAAGTTCTGTCGTCTAATTCCCTCTGTAGTCTCGCGCCTGTAAGAGGCAGTACCCCCTCTCCTTATATAGGGTAGAGGGTGGCTTACAGAACAAGAAACCCTAATGGCATCTTTGACTCGGACAAACTACTTTACAAAGCTACTTTAATCATGGATGACGCCGGGGGTCCTCTTTAATCAGGGAGGCTGACGTCCTCCGGCTTCTTTCTCCGTCACCTCTCTCTTTGGCGCCAGGGCTCTGAATAAAGTTACTTTGCTTAGCTCATCCTTGTCTTCTTGCTCTGAAGAGAATCTTTGACCAGTCCTGCCAACAGGCCCACCTTTCCGGTATCTTCTTTACCAGGTTCCGGCATACCCCTTTGGGGATACCGGCTTAGCTTCGCTTTCCCAAATTCCTACCAGGCTTCCGGTAAGAACGTTAAACCGGTATCTTGATGGCTCAAACCATCCGGTTTGGCATGCCTTTGGCATACCGGGGGTTATCCCCCCAACACTTTACATCATTATTATGCATTTTCCGGCACTAACCTATTGACGAGATGCCGAAGAGCCAGTTCCTGTTTTGTGCTGTTTTTGGTTTCAGAAATCCTACAAAGAAATATTCTCGGAATTGGACGAAATCAACGCCCAGGGTCTTATTTTTCCATGGAGCTTCCAGAAGACCAAAGAGCATACGAAGTGGGGCCACGGGGCGCCGCCACCACAGGGCCGCGCGGCCAAGGGGGGCCCGCGCCGCCCTATGGTGTGGGGCCCCCGTGCCTCCTCCGACTCTGCTCTTCCGCCTACTTATACTCTCCGTCGCGAAAACCCTATCACCGAGAGCCACGATACGGAAAAAGTTCCAGAGATGCCGCCGCCGCCAATCCCATCTCGAGGGATTCAGGAGATCGCCTCCGGAACCCTGTCGGAGAGAGGAATCATCTCCCGGAGGACTCTACATCACCATGATCGCCTCCGGACTGATGTGTGAGTAGTTCATCCTTGGACTATGGGTCCATAGCAGTAGCTAGATGGTTGTCTTCTCCTCTTGTGCTATCATGTTTAGATCTTGTGAGCTGCCTATCATGATCAAGATCATCTATTTGTAATGCTACATGTTGTGTTTGTTGGGATCCGATGAATATGGAATACTATGTCAAGTTGATTATCAATCTATCATATATGTGTTGTTTATGATCTTGCATGCTCTCTCGTTGCTAGTAGAGGCTCTGGCCAAGTTGATACTTGTAACTCCAAGAGGGAGTATTTATGCTCGATAGTGGGTTCATGTCTCCATTGAATCGCGGGACGATGACGGAAAGTTCTAAGGTTGTGGATGTGCTCGTTGCCACTAGGGATAAAACATCAATGCTTTGTCTAAGGATATTTGTGTTGATTACATTACGCACCATACTTAATGCAATTGTCTGTTGTTTGCAACTTAATACTGGAAGTAGTGCGGATGCTAACCCGAAGGTGGACTTTTTAGGCATAGATGCATGCTGGATAGCGGTCTATGTACTTTGTCGTAATGCCCTAAGTAAATCTCATATTACTCTCAATTGCCCAACTGTAATTTGTTCACCCAACATGTTATTTCTTATTGGAGAGACACCACTAGTGAACTGTGGACCCCGGTCCATTCTTTTACATCTGAATATAATCTACTGCAATCATTGTTCTCCACTATTCTTTGCAAACAAACATCATTTTCCACACCATAGATTTAATCCTTTGTTTACAGCAAGCCGGTGAGATTGACAACCTCACTGTTAAGTTGGGGCTAAGTATTTTGATTGTGTTGTGCAGGTTCCACGTTGGCGCTAGAGTCCCTGGTGTTGCGCCGCACTACACTCCATCACCAACAACCTTCACGTGGTCTTTGACTCCTACTGGTTCGATAACCTTGGTTTCTTACTGAGGGAAAACTTGCTGCTGTACGCATCACACCTTCCTCTTGGGGTTCCCAACGAACGTGTGCTTCACGCGTTATCAATATCCTAGTCGGTTAATTAGAATTTCCCATGTAAACCCTATGTCCGGTCTCCTATGTAAGTCGGCCTTCACATAGACTTAAAGGCCGAACCTTGCACATGTGCCACTATAATAATAAATTCTAGATGGAATAGAGATCCGCTACATTCGTCGATCTTGAACCTGGGCAACTCGTGTGTATCACCGTCCTAGATTTCCACCTAGCTTAGAGCATCTCCACTCGTTGGCGCTCTCCACGCCCAAATCCGGCGAAATTTTCGTTCGGATTGGAGGAAAATTTGGCCTGGGGAGCGCCGAAGTTCCAGCCGTCCCCCCGGCAGGAAACCCCCAACCTCGCCCATTTGACATATTTCAAACAAATTGGCCATAAAATTTAACAAGTTCGACGAACAAGAATCAGAAAATTGCTGAAACAAATTCGGCGAAAATCAGTACAATGTTTAACAAATGCTGAAACAAATGAAGCACACAATTTCACAAGTTTTGAAACAAATTAAGACAGACTAGTCGGCGTCGGTGTTGGCGTTGCCTCGGAGCGTCCATATGTGCTCTACCAGATCATCTTGCAGCTGTTGATTGATACGTCTCCGACGTATCGATAATTTCTTATGTTCCATGCCACATTATTGATGATACCTACATGTTTTATACACATTATATGTCATATTTATGCATTTTCCGGCACTAACCTATTAACGAGATGCCGAAGAGCCATTCGTTGTTTTCTCGCTGTTTTTGGTTTCAGAAATCCTAGTAAGGAAATATTCTCGGAATTGGACGAAATCAATGCCCAGGGGCCTATTTTCACACGAAGCTTCCAGAAGACCGGAGGACTAATGAAGTGGGGCCACGAGGTGGCCAAACACTAGGGCGGCGCGGCCCAAGCCCTGGCCGCGCCGACCTAGTGTCTGGGCCCCTCGTGACGCCCCTTTACCTGCCCTTCCGCCTACAAATAGCCTTCGTCGCGAAACCCCCAGTACCGAGAGCCACGATACGGAAAACCTTCCAGAGACACCGCCGCCGCCAATCCCATCTCGGGGGATTCAGGAGATCGCCTCCGGCACCCTGCCGGAGAGGGGAATCATCTCCCGGAGGACTCTTCACCGCCATAGTCGCCTCCGGAGTGATGAGTGAGTAGTTCACCCCTGGACTATGGGTCCATAGCAGTAGCTAGATGGTCGTCTTCTCCTTATGTGCTTCATTGTCGGATCTTGTGAGCTGCCTAACATGATCAAGATCATCTATCTGTAATGCTATATGTTGTGTTTGTTGGGATCCGATGGATAGAGAATACTATGTTATGTTGATGATCAATCTATTACCTATGTGTTGTTTATGATCTTGCATGCTCTCCGTTATTAGTAGAGGCTCTGGCCAAGTTTTTGCTCTTAACTCCAAGAGGGAGTATTTATGCTCGATAGTGGGTTCATGCCTCCTTTAAATCTGGGACGATGACGAGAAAGTTCTAAGGTTGTGGATGTGCTCGTTGCCACTAGGGATAAAACATTGATGCTATGTCCGAGGATGTAGTTATTGATTACATTACGCACCATACTTAATGCAATTGTCTCGTTGTTTGCAACTTAATACCGGAAGGGGTTCGGATGATAACCTGAAGGTGGACTTTTTAGGCATAGATGCATGCCGGATAGCGGTCTATGTACTTTGTCGTAATGCCCAATTAAATCTCACAATACTCATCATATCATGTATGTGCATTGTCGTGCCCTCTCTATTTGTCAATTACCCAACTGTAATTTGTTCACGCAACATGCTATTTATCTTATGGGAGAGACACCTCTAGTGAACTGTGGACCCCGGTCCATTTCTTTTAATCGAATACAATCTACTGCAATACTTGTTCTACTGTTTTCTGCAAACAATCATCATCCACACTATACATCTAATCCTTTGTTACAGCAAGCCGGTGAGATTGACAACCTCACTGTTTCGTTTGGGCAAAATACTTTGGTTGTGTTGTGCAGGTTCCACGTTGGCGCCGGAATCCCCGGTGTTGCGCCGCACTACATCTCGCCGCCATCAACCTTCAACGTGCTTCTTGGCTCCTACTGGTTCGATAAACCTTGGTTTCTTACTGAGGGAAAACTTGCCGTTGTACGCATCACACCTTCCTCTTGGGGTTCCCAACGGACGCGTGTTGTACGCGTATCAAGCTCTTTTTCTGGCGCCGTTGCCGGGGAGATCAAGACACGCTACAAGGGGAGTCTCCACATCGCAATCTCTTTACTTTGTTTTTGTCTTGCTTTATTTTATTTACTACTTTGTTTGCTGCACTAAATCAAAACAAAAAAAAATTAGTTGTTAGTTTTACTTTATTTGCTGTCTTGTTTGCCATATTAAAAACACAAAAAAATTAGTTACTTGCATTTACTTTATCTAGTTTGCTTTATTTACTATTACTAAAATGAGTAATCCTGAAGTTGAAGTTCGTTCGTTTAAACAACAAGGGGGAGAATGTTTAAAAGATGCTTGGTATAGAATTAGTGATGCCCATAATAGGTGCACTAAGAAACACTCCACCACTATCCTACTCAGGAATTTTTACGTTGGTATCTCTAGCTGGAATAGGTATGTTCTTGATTGTCTCGCAGGAGGTAACTTCCTAGGCGCTCCTCGCTTTAGAAGCCGCTTGCATTATTGAGAGTCTATTTGGAATACCACCTGTTAATGAAGTTAAAATTGAAACCTCTCTTGAAGATGTCATGAAAAAGTTGGAAACCATAGAGCAAAACCTTCCAAGTATTAATACTAATTTGGGAGCATTACTTGATAGCACTGATAAACTTGATAAATCTCTAGGAGAAATTAATGAGAAAGTTTCCATCTTAGAATCTTGTGTTATTCATGATAATCAAACCCAAAGGATTAGTGAACTTGAAGAGGCTATGGGAACATAGGGTTCAACCTTTTCATCTATAAAGTTTAGAGAGAAAGCTTATGTGGGTAAGGAGCAAAAGTTCATGTATGTCTCTAAGGGGCCTAAACCAAAAAGCTATTATAGGCCTAAAATTGATAAAGCTCTTAAAACCACTATAGATAAGGGAGCATCTAAGATACCTAATGGGATAAATTTTGAAAATGATGTTGACACTTCGTCTCTTGATAATACTTGATACACACTTTCTGCGCCTAGCTGAAAGGCGTTAAAGAAAAGCGCTTATGGGAGACAACCCATGTTTTTACTACAGTACTTTTATTTTATATTTGAGTCTTGGAAGTTGTTACTACTTTAGCAACCTCTCCTTATCTTAGTTTTGTGCATTGTTGTGCCAAGTAAAGTCGTTGATAGTAAGGTTCATACTAGATTTGGATTCTCACGCGAAACAGATTTCTTTGCTGTCACGAATCTGGGCCTAATTCTCTCTAGGTAACTCAGAAAATTATGCCAATTTACGTGAGTGATCCTCAGATATGTACGCAACTTGCATTCAATTTGAGCATTTTCATTTGAGCAAGTCTGGTGCCTCAATAAAATTCATCTTTACGAACTGTTCTGTTTTGACAGATTCTGCCTTTTATTTCGCATTGCCTGTTTTGCCATGCTTGATGGATTTTTCGATTCCATTGACTTTCAGTAGCTTTGTGCAATGTCCAGAAGTGTAAAGAATGATTGTGTCACCTCTGAACATGTAAATTTTGATTGTGCACTAACCCTCTAATAAGTTGTTTTGAGTTTGGTGTGGAGGAAGTTTTCAAGGATCAAGAGAGGAGAATGATACAACATGATCAAGGAGAGTGAAAGCTCTAAGCTTGGGGATGCCCCGGTGGTTCACCCCTGCATATATCAATAATACTCAAGCATCTAAGCTTGGGGATGCCCAAGGCATCCCCTTCTTCATCGACAACATTATCAGGTTCCTCTAGTGAAACTATATTTTTATTCCATCACATCTTATGTACTTTGCTTGGAGCGTCGGTTTGTTTTTGTTTTTGTTTTGTTTGAATAAAATGGATCCTAGCATTCATTGTGTGGGAGAGAGACACGCTCCGCTGTTGCATATGGACACATATGTCCTTAGACTTTACTCATAGTATTCATGGCGAAAGTTTCTTCTTCGTTAAATTGTTATATGGTTGGAGTTGGAAAATGATACATGTAGTAATTGCTAAAATGTCTTGGATAATGTGATACTTGGCAATTGTTGTGCTCATGTTTAAGCTCTTGAATCATATACTTTGCACCTATTAATGAAGAAATACATAGAGCATGCTAAAATTTGGTTTGCATAATTGGTCTCTCTAAGGTCTAGATAATTTCTAGTATTGAGTTTGAACAACAAGGAAGACGGTGTAGAGTCTTATAATGTTTACAATATGTCTTTTATGTGAGTTTTGCTGCACCGCTTCATCCTTGTGTTTGTTTCAAATAAACCTTGCTAGCATAAACCTTGTATCGAGAGGGAATACTTCTCATGCATCCAAAATCCTTGAGCCAACCACTATGCCATTTGTGTCCACCATACCTACCTACTACATGGTATTTCTCCGCCATTCCTAAGTAAATTGCTTGAGTGCTACCTTTAAAATTTCCATTCTTCACCTTTACAATATATAGCTCATGGGACAAATAGCTTAAAAACTATTGTGGTATTGAATATGTACTTATGCACTTTATCTCTTATTAAGTTGCTTGTTGTGCGATAACCATGTTCCTGGGGACGCCATCAACTACTCTTTGTTGAATATCATGTGAGTTGCTATGCATGTTCGTCTTGTCTGAAGTAAGGGAGATTTCCCACTAAAATGGTTAGAGCATGCATAATGTTAGAGAAGAACATTGGGCCGCTAACTAAAGCCATGATCCATGGTGGAAGTTTCAGTTTTGGACAAATATCCTCAATCTCATATGAGAAAATTAATTGTTGCTACATGCTTATGCATAAAAGAGGAGTCCATTATCTCGTTGTCTATGTTGTCCCGGTATGGATGTCTAAGTTGAGAATAATCAAAAGCGAGAAATCCAATGCGAGCTTTCTCCTTAGACCTTTGTACAGAGCGGCATAGAGGTACCCCTTTGTGACACTTGGTTAAAACATGTGCATTGCGATGATAATCCAGGTAATCCGAGCTAATTAGGACAAGGTGCGGGCACTATTAGTATACTATGCATGAGGCTTGCAACTTGTAGGATATAATTTACATAGCACATATGCTTTATTACTACCGTTGACAAAATTGTTTCTTGTTTTCAAAACCAAAGCTCTAGCACAAATATAGCAATCGATGCTTTCCTCTTTGAAGGACCTTTCTTTTACTTTTATGATGAGTCAGCTTCACCTATCTCTCTCCACCTCAAGAAGCAAACACTTGTGTGAACTCGTGCATTGATTCCTACATACTTGCATATTGCACTTGTTATATTACTTTACATTGACAACTATCCATGAGATATACATGTTACAAGTTGAAAGCAACCGCTGAAACTTCATCTTCCTTTGTGTTGCTTCAATACCTTTACTTTGAATTATTGCTTTATGAGTTAACTCTTATGCAAGACTTATTGATGCTTGTCTTGAAGTACTATTCATGAAAAGTATTTGCTTTATGATTCAATTGTTTACTCATGTCATTTACAGAGTTTTGATCGCTGCATTCATTACATATGCTTACAATAGTATGATCAAGGTTATGATGGCATGTCACTCCAGAAATTATCTTTGTTATCGTTTACCTGCTCGGGACGAGCAGAACTAAGCTTGGGGATGCTGATACGTCTCCGACGTATCGATAATTTCTTATGTTCCATGCCACATTATTGATGATACCTACATGTTTTATACACATTATATGTCATATTTATGCATTTTCCGGCACTAACCTATTAACGAGATGCCGAAGAGTCGATTCTGTCGTTTTCTGCTGTTTTTGGTTTCAGAAATCCTAGTAAGGAAATATTCTCGGAATTGGACGAAATCAATGCCCAGGGGCCTATTTTCACACGAAGCTTCCAGAAGACCGGAGGACTAATGAAGTGGGGCCACGAGGTGGCCAAACACTAGGGCGGCGCGGCCCAAGCCCTGGCCGCGCCGACCTAGTGTCTGGGCCCCTCGTGACGCCCCTTTACCTGCCCTTCCGCCTACAAATAGCCTTCGTCGCGAAACCCCCAGTACCGAGAGCCACGATACGGAAAACCTTCCGCAGACGCCGCCGCCGCCAATCCCATCTCGAGGGATTCAGGAGATCGCCTCCGCACCCGCCGGAGAGGGGAATCATCTCCCGGAGGACTCTTCACCGCCATGGTCGCCTCCGGAGTGATGAGTGAGTAGTTCACCCCTGGACTATGGGTCCATAGCAGTAGCTAGATGGTCGTCTTCTCCTTATGTGCTTCATTGTCGGATCTTGTGAGCTGCCTAACATGATCAAGATCATCTATCCGTAATGCTATATGTTGTGTTTGTTGGGATCCGATGGATAGAGAATACTATGTTATGTTGATTATCAATCTATTACCTATGTGTTGTTTATGATCTTGCATGCTCTCCGTTATTAGTAGAGGCTCGGCCAAGTTTTTGCTCTTAACTCCAAGAGGGAGTATTTATGCTCGATAGTGGGTTCATGCCTCCATTAAACTGCGGGACGAGTGACGTAAAGTTCTAAGGTTGTGGATGTGTCTGTTGCCACTAGGGATAAAACAATGATGCTATGTCCGAGGATGTAGTTATTGATTACATTACGCACCATACTTAATGCAATTGTCTCGTTGTTTGCAACTTAATATTGGAAGGGGTTCGGATGATAACCTGAAGGTGGACTTTTTAGGCATAGATGCATGCTGGATAGCGGTCTATGTACTTTATCGTAATGCCCAATTAAATCTCACAATACTCATCATATCATGTATGTGCATTGTCGTGCCCTCTCTATTTGTCAATTGCCCAACTGTAATTTGTTCACCCAACATGCTATTTATCTTATGGGAGAGACACCTCTAGTGAACTGTGGACCCCTGTCCATTTCTTTTAATCGAATACAATCTACTGCAATACTTGTTCTACTGTTTTCTGCAAACAATCATCATCCACACTATACATCTAATCCTTTGTTACAGCAAGCCGGTGAGATTGACAACCTCACTTTTTCGTTGGGGCAAAGTACTTTGGTTGTGTTGTGCAGGTTCCACGTTGGCGCCGGAATCCCTGGTGTTGCGCCGCACTACATCTCGCCGCCATCAACCTTCAACGTGCTTCTTGGCTCCTACTGGTTCGATAAACCTTGGTTTCTTACTGAGGGAAAACTTGTGGCTGTACGCATCACACCTTCCTCTTGGGGTTCCCAACGGACGCGTGCTGTACGCGTATCATTGATGCATTGTAGAGTCTCGAATCTCCTGGCGCATAGCAATGAAGGCGGCCCATGATGTCGGGACCTGGTGATTAGGCTGTGCAAGAGGACCATCTCTCTCATATGGTGCTTCTTGCTCACTAGAGGAACCGGATGTTTTCGCTCATTTTCAATAATCATATTGTGTAAGCACACACAAGAGTTCATCACCTCCCACATCTGATCTTTCGACCAAGTCATAGCGGGGAACCGGACGACAGCAAATCTCTGCTGGAGGACACCAAATGTGTCACACCCCAATTTTTGAAACCTTGATTTATTGTCCTTAGTGCAAAAATTAGGGGGAACAAAAACTTTTTCTTTAGACTAATTAAGATGAATTGTCTTGATCTGTTTGTTATGATGAATTGCCTTGATACGTTGGTAGATGAATTGTCTTGATTTGCTTGTTGAGTTTTGTCTTGAGCTGCCTCATAGATCAACACCTCTAGTGGTCAAACAAACAACTCACCAAAATAAAACACATATGTGACTTAGGAAAACTTGTTTTCCTTTTTACTACATCAAACCCTTGTCCTAATGGCAACATGAGTGTGTCATCTTAATATTCCTCTTTGTGAAAATCTAGCTCAAATCATCCTTAATTCAAAACTTGGTATCATCTACCCTTGAGAACACTCCTCCCTAACTTGGTATCATCTACCCTTGAGGCACCGCACAACTATACAAGGGTACGGTTACCACCGAGTCCGGGTTGTCATGGTTGGGACAATAGTATAACGGGAGGCCTTCGGGGCTGACCCGTCCGGAAGACACTATGGGTCTCCTCGGCTTGGCGGTGGAGCCACGCTCTAGAGGAGGTGAGCTGCCACGGTGCCGGGGAGGTACATACTCCATAGGGTAGGACCTCGTGTTAAGTCGAATGGGCGAAAGGTTATGTCCGGGTATCCGTCGTGGCATATGTCGTTATGCGGGGATGATGCCCACACGATAGGTATCCGGATAGTTGTGGTGAAAGTGTGCAAACTCTGCAGAGTCAAAACTATTCGAATAGCCGCGTCCGCGGTCATGGACGGTTGGGATGGCCGTTACGTAGCCGTGTCGAGTTTTGGTTTTGAAAATGATTTCCAAAGGAAATGTGTGTTGGAAGTACCGGAAGGGTACGGGAAAGATGGTGTGCGGACCATGTGGAGATGGTCGAGGAAAATGAAACAAAAGAGGGTGACCCTTCCTAGTGTTTTCATGTAGAGGAACTCTTCTTCAATAAAGATATAGAGATGTCATAGGACCACCAAAGTGTCCGCATCACTTGAGATGCCGGCATGCTTTATCCACAAGAGAAAATGATTCTCTTTCACATGCTATATCCACAAGAGAAACTATTCTTCCTCCCTTGTCTCTTTTAGTTAGCTCTGTTAGCATCTTTCTTGATGGTTTGCGAGTACAATTCCAAATGTACTCACGGCTTTGTCCCTGGCAATTTACTTGGCCAGACTTGAAGGAACTCGACAAACGAAGAAGGAGTTGGCGACGTCTATGCGAGCTAGGAACGTCTTCCCGCTCGGTTGCTCCGTAGGGTTATGGCGGATGACTTGGGTACTGCGCTGCTGAAGTGATGATGCTACTCTGATGTTTAGTTAGGCCCTTCGAGGCTATTATGTACGTATTGGTCATGTGACCATGTTGTAATTTTCTTATTCCGCTTTGTAATGGATGGTGTAATTTGATATCAGTTCGGTTATGTGTTCACGGCGCACTGATCATGGGATCGTGAACTGTATACATAACAGGGAATTTCGGACAGCTGGTCCGGGGTCCCCACAAAATGCACGCTCGACGTCTTTTTGGCAAGCTTCTTGTTTCTTGACAAACTCGGAAAGTTTGGGGGTGCTAGGTTTCGAGATAGTCTTCACAAATGTTGCCCACTTTGGATATATACCGTCTGCAAGGTAGTATCCTTTGTTGTAGTGCCGACCATTGATCACATAGTTCACCGGGGGAGCATGACCCTCAACAAGCTTGGAAAAGATCGAGGAGCAGTTTAGGGAGTTGATGTCATTGTTGGATCCAGGCATACCAAAGAAAGAGTGCCAAATCCAGAGATCATGGGTAGCCACTGCTTCAAGTATCACAGTGTAGCCGTTTTTGTGACCCTTGTACATTCCCTGCCACGCAAACGGACGAGTTCTTCCATTTCCAATGCATGCGATCAATGCTTCCAAGCATCCCTAGAAAACCCCTAGCTTCATTTGTTGCAAGGATCCTTTGAGTGTCTTCGACGAGTGGGTGATCTCAAGTAAAATTCCCCGAACACTCGCTATGACGGCCCCGTGAACCGGTAGAAACAATCAAGGGCGGTGGACTCCGCCATCCGAAGATAGTCATCTGCACCATCACCGGGAGCTCCATACGCCAGCATCCTCATAGCCATTGTGCACTTCTGCAGTGACGAAAATCCAACCAAGCCAGTGCAATCCGCCTTGCATCTGAAGTAGGGGACAAAGTCTCGGATGACATACACAATTTGCAGAAATAGCTTTCTGCTCATCCTGAAACGACGCCTGAAAACAGTCTCACCGTGCAATGGATTGTCGGCGAAGTAGTCGGCGTACAACATGCAGTAGCCCTCCATTCGTTGTCTCGGCTTGCACTTCCGGCGACCTGGTGCCGACCCACCACGTCGACCAGTTGCCACCCCGGCGTATGATACGTCTCAAACGTATCTATAATTTCTTATGTTCCATGCTAGTTTTATGACAATACCTACATGTTTTATTCATACTTTATATCATTTTTATGCATTTTCTGGGACTAACCTATTAACAAGATGCCGAAGTGCTAGTTCCTGTTTTTCTGCTGTTTTTGGTTTCAGAAATTCTACACAGGAAATATTCTCGGAATTGGACCCCACGAAGACAGAAGTCAATATTTTGCCGAGACGGACCCAGAGAGCCAGAGAAGGGCCAGAGGGGGGCCAAGGGGCTCACACACCATAGGGGGGCGCGGGCACACCCCTGGCCGCGCCACCAGGTGGGGATGGCACCCTGGGGCCCCTCCGAGGCCGCCCTTCCGCCTATATATTCTCCCAGATGCGAAAACCCTACAGATATCAGTCATATTCCACGAAAAGTTACGTAGCCGCCGCCATCGCGAAGCCAAGTTCGGGGGACGGAAGTCTCTGTTCCGGCACGCCGCCGGGACGGGGAAGTGCCCCGGAATCCATCTCCATCGACTCCATCGCCATCTTCATCGCCGTTGTTGTCTCCCATGATGAGGAGGGAGTAGTTCTCCCCCGAGGCTGAGGGCTCTACCGGTAGCTATGTGGTTCATCTCTCTCTCCCATGGTGTGATCTTTATGTGATCATGAGCTTTGTAATTGTAAGAGCAAAATTCACACCCCAAGTTTTGTGTGTTTGATGACAACACTTGAGTATTCTCACCGTGTGCCTTGAGTATCATTGTTAGATTTGCAAGTACACGGTGACCTCGCTGGACGCGTCAAGATCGGAAGACTGAAGCGTAGTCGATAGGTTTTCTGGTTTTGTGTGTGTTTAGCGAGGTAACATGGTTGGAGAGAAAAAGGGAAGAAAACCAGATTTAGCCAGGCCGGTACTACCGGTACCTATAGCGGTAGTACCGCTACCCCTATAGGTACCGCCCTCGGTACCGCTCTGAGTCTGCGCTGATTCGTCCTCCAGAAACACGCTGCGGTACCCCTGCAGTACCTGGGGCGGTAGTACCGCTCACGAGCGGTAGTACCGCTCACGGTACCGCTTAGGTACCGTAACCGAGTTACGGTTGTACCGCCCTGGTACCGCCCTGGTACCGCCCTGGTACCGCTTCGAGTCCAGTAAGGTTTGGACCCTGTTGCGGTACCTCGAGCGGTACCTCGTGCGGTAGTACCGCTCTGCGTCCTTTGACCAGATCTGGAAGGAATTCGAACTCAGAGCGGTAGTACCGCTTCCCAAAAGCGGTAGTACCGCTTAGGCCAAATCTGGACATAACGGTTGGATTTGGAGGAGCCTATTTAAGGGCCCCTTCTTCCCCAACATGATTTTATCTCTTCCCCTTCTCTCTCCTCCATTGTTGCTGAGCTTAATCCTTGAGGATCTCCTTCCCCATCCAACCAATCTTGTCCAAACTTTGAGGATAGGTGGAGGAGACCCCGATCTATAGTTCTACCAAGAGAGATTTCACCAATACTAGTTATTCCTTAGTGGATCTTGGTGTTAGGGTTCCTTAGTGGAGCATTGGAGAAGAGTTCCTTTGGTGGAGCATTGGAAGAGTTCCTTGGTGGGGCATTGGAGAAGAGTTCCTTTGGTGGAGCATTGGAAGAGTTCCTATGGTGGAGCATTGGTGATGGGTTCCTATGGTGGAGCATTGGAGATGTGCAGCTATGGAGTCTAGCTTGGTGATGTACTAGATCCATAGGGTGTTGGGAGCATCCTTGTGTGTGGAGCTCGCCCCAACCTTGTGAAGGAATCACCGCCTCGACCGGTGCCTTAGTGGAAGAGGGAGAGCACCTTCGTGGAGCTCTCTCGAGGAAGAAGGTGAGGCCTTCCTTCGTGGTGTGGCCGCCTAGTCTCTTGTGTGAGACTAGCACCTCCTCAATGCGTACGTACTTCCTTTAGTGGAAGGAACTGCGGGAAACAAACCTCGACTCGCCTCGCGCCCCCTGGTTGTCTCGCTCCTTACTCTCGTTATCTTGTTGATTCCTTTACTTGTTGCACTCGCCCAATATTCATTGTAGGATCACCCCTATTGCTAAAGTTCACACCTTTACCTTCCGTTGCATAAAAATTGGAAAAGACTAAAACTTGCCGTAGCGCCATTCACCCCCCCTCTTGTTCGCTACGATCCATTCAAGTGGTATCAGAGCAAGGTTTTCTTGCTCGGGCTTTACCGCCTAAGAAATGGCCGAACAAGAGGCGGATTAGAATGGGTCACCTTCCCTTGTGCCACCCGCTCCATCATCTCCCATTGATTCCACGACGGCTACGTTGAATGACCTCAAGAAATTGGAGTCATCCATCGTTGCCCAAATGAAGGTGATGATGATGGAGTTGGTTGTACAAAAACCAAACCCTCCACCAAAAGCAAGTGCCGAGGATCCACCACCAAAAGCTAACACCTTTCCTCTTGTTGATTTTGTCGCGGAAGCGACAAAAGATCCACAAAAGGAAGGGCTTGGGGATACCGGCACTTCAACAAAAGGGAAGGATGATGACACACCGATCGCGGAACGTCAAGGGGGTTATCATGCGGTGCCACCACCAAATGATTACACCATCAACGTTCCGATACCGATGCCTCATATCTTGTTGCATGGTTCACCACCGTCTCTTGAGTCAAATAACTTTGAGAATTGGCAATTGCTAATGCGTTCACATGTGCGCAGCGCTTCTACCGAGCTGTGGTGTATCATTGAGGAGGGCTATTCACCCCAATATCCCAAGAAATTGACAAGGAGAGATGTGGTGGATGACCAACTCAACGCCACCGCCATCAACATGATTCATATGGCCATCACCCCCAAGGACCACGCTCATATCCGCTCGCTCAAGACCGCCAAGGAAGCATGGGACAAACTTGAGAAGCTCTTCCTCGGCAATGCAAGAATCCAAAGCTCCCGCTTTGATGAAGTGAACAACATGGCCGACAACTTTGTCATGGTTGAAGGAGAGACCCCCGAAGAGATGTATCGACGCCTCATCGCTCTTGCCGTGCAAATGCAAGATCTTGGAGCAACGTTCGTGGATGACGATTGGATCAAGCGCAAGTTCTACAACGCTCTCCTCCCTTATGAGGAAGTGAAGTTGACGGCCATCCGCCAAAACGCCTCCTTCCGTGCTATGACATCCGATGAAGTCCTTAGCGAAGTCATCGCTTTGGACATCTCCAAGAAGAATACGGAGGATCTTGTTGCTCGCGCCCACAACTCCCGCAAGCCCAACCTTGCATTGAAGATGAAGGTGCATGAAGCTAGTGAAAGCGATGAGGATCCCGTTGAGTGGGGATCGGATGAACTCAAGGTCAACTACCATGAGCACATGGCTCTCGCCGCCAAGAAGTTTTGGGATGGAAACATGTCCCGAAACACAAGACCAAGAAGATCACGTGATTCTCCAAGAAGACTCTCCAAGATCCCAAGAGAAGGGACAAAGGGAAGAACATGCTACAATTGCGGTGACAAGAATCATTTTGTCGCGGAGTGTATGTTTGAGAGAAGAGAAGATCATGGTGGCAAACTTATCCCAAAGGATAGGTACAAGCCACTCTCCAAAGGATTCTCCAAGTTCTCCCCAAGGTCCGATGACGACAAGGTCTCCTCCAACAAGAAGCCTAGAGCCTTCATCATTCGTGAAGAGTACACCTCCGATGAAGATGGGGAGCATGAGGACAAGCGCTCCAACAAGGAAGGAGAGGGAGTGGCCGCCATCGCCATCGCCATTTCCACTCCCTCCAACTCTCTCTTCGACTCTCCTAATGAGAACCTCGTCACCAACAATGCTCGGTGCCTTATGGCAAAGGTATCCACGGAGGTAAAATCTCCTTCCAAACCATCATCTTCTACTAATGCCTTATATATTGATGATGCCACTAGTCTCACCGTTAAACGTGAGATTATGGGTTTGGATTCCTTGGATTCTTTTCTCACTAACATGAAGGGGGATACCAAGATTCATGTTGGGGCTCTCTTAGCCCAACTTGGTGCGGCACAAGATCTTATTGAGAAGAGGGAGAAGTTGGAAAGGGAAGCGGCCTTTGAGCTTGCCGATCTCAAGGAGGAGCTTGATGATGAATGGAATCTTCGCATGTCTCTTGAAGCTAGTGTCATCGTTCTTGAAGACAAGAATGAAGCTATTGTTTCACGACTCACCAAGGATCGAGACCATGCTCTTGAGTTGGTGGGTGACCTCAAGAAGAAGATGCTCTCGCTCGAGGAAGCCAACAAAGAGAAAGATGATGAAGACCCCAATTCTTGCCATGATGAGCTTGTGGATCAAGTCACTTCCTTGAGAAGGCACAATGCTCTTCTCTTGCAAGTCAATGCTCTTCAAGAAGAAGCCTTGGATGAATATTACCGCTTGTTCAAAGAGAAGACCTCATGTTGCAACCATGAAGAAGAAATTGTCGCTCTTGAGATCACCAAGGCCAAGCTATTGAGTTTGAGTAGCAAGCAAGAAGAGTCGTTGGAGGAGTGTCTCCGCATGAGCAAGGAGAAGGATACGTGTTGCGATCATGAGGAGGAAATAGCCACCTTGAAGAGAAGGGAAGCCAAGCTCATGGAGGTCAACTCCATGCAAGAAGAAACCTTGAAGGAGTACTTTCCTTTGAGCAAGGACCGTGCATGTTGCACTCATGAAAGCGACATTGCCAAGATGGAGAATGACAAGCGCTTGCTCATGAAGTTGAACGCTCTCCAAGAAGAAGCTTTGATGGAACACTTCCGGGTGAACAAGGCAAAGGAGGTCCAAGTGTTTGATATTTGCCATCCACACCCGGAGCATGAAGATGAAGTCAATCGCTTGAAGGCCAAGGTTGATAGACTCCAAGTTCAAGCCAAATACTTGGAAGGAATCATTGAAGCAAAAGATGGAGCCAAAGAGGGCTCGTGCAATGAAGGAGGAGTGGCTACCACGCCAAAGAGAAAGAGGAAGAGGAGGACCAAGAAGAAGAAGGACAAGGAGAACATGGAGACCAACCTTGAAGGGAGCTATGCTAGCTCAAGAAGAGATGGAGTACCCAACTCCGCCTCTACGGGTTTCGCCGGCTCTAATAACCCTTCTCATGTTCTTTTTGTTGATTACTATGGACATATTCGTGCTCGCTTTATTGGTCCTCAAAAGGACAATGTTGATTGGACTATTTGGGTTCCCAAACCCCTTGTTACTAACATGCTAGGACCCATTGAAAAATGGGTACCTAAATCCAAGACTTGATTCCTTGTAGGACTATGCTTCCGGTGGCGCTAAATGGGTGGTTGATAGTGGAGCCACAAGTCATATGACCGGAAGCAAGGATATTGTTGTCGACCTCGTGCCTTCTCTCTCTACCGTTTCATATGGCGACAACACGTGCTCTAAGGTATTGGGTCTTGGCAAGGTGGTGGTAACACCCGACATCTCACTTGTGAACGTCCTCCTTGTCGAGACCCTTGGTTACAACTTACTCTCCGTTCATCAAATTGCTCGTATGGGTTTATGCACATTCTTTGATGAACATATGGTGGTCCTCTTGTGGAGCAAGACACTCAATGTAGCTTTTGTTGGATATGTAGAGAACGGTTTGTATGTTGTTGATTTCTCCGGAAAGACAACGTCTTCCGCTCTTTGCCTATTCGCCAAAGGTGACAAGGGTTGGTTATGGCATCGCCGACTAGCCCATGTCAACATGAGGACTTTGCAAAGTCTCCACAAGGGTGGCCACATTCTCAGACTAAAAGAAGATGTCTCTTTTTGCAAGGATCGTATTTGTAGGGCTTGCGTACAAGGGAAGATGCATGGAGCTCCTCACAAGGCCAAAACTATCATCTCTACCACAAGATGCTTGGAGCTCCTACATGTTGATCTCTTTGGCCCACCGTCTCATGAAAGTCTTGGAGGAAAGAAGTATTGCCTCGTCATCGTTGATGACTATTCACGCTATTGTTGGGTATTTCTTCTTCAAGTACAAGTGTGAGACTCAACGGACCATGATGGAGTTTGCCAACCAAGTTCAACGCAAGTACGACAACAAGATCCTCGCAATAAGGAGCGACAATGGAACGGAGTTCAAGAACTACACATTGGATGACTTCCTCGGCGAAGAAGGAATCCAACACCAATACTCCACGCCATATACTCCCCAACAAAATGGGGTCGCCGAAAGGAAGAATCGAACCTTGATCGAAGCCGCTCGAACCATGATGATGGATTACAAGTCCAACTACAATTTTTGGGCGGAAGCTATCTCTACCGCATGCCATGCTACTAATCGCCTCTACTTTCGCAAAGGTCTTGAGAAGACACCGTATGAGATCCTCACCGGCAACAAGCCTAATGTGTCATACTTCAAGGTCTTCGGATGCAAATGCTACATACTTGTCAAGGACACACGCCTATCCAAGTTTGATTAAAGAGCTCAAGAAGGAATTTTCGTTGGCTATGCTACGGATTCTCATGCCTATAGAATCTTCAACAAGTCAAGTGGACGGGTTGTAGATTCTTGTGATGTGACGTTCGATGAAGATGATAGATCTTTGGAGGAGCGAAGTGCTTCTTGTGAGAAAAGAGATGCAATTCCCCTGGTTACCATAGGAAGGATGGGTGTTGGCATTCGCCTACCTCAAAAGCTACCTTCTATGAGTACCGGGGAAGGACCAAGTTCCACCCAAGTGGAGCCATCTACACCACAAGGCCAAGCTTCTTCCGTTGATCTAACAAATGCAAGCCAACCTCTACAACAACCTCAAGATCAACCTCGACATCTACAACAACAATCAAGTCCAAGTTCACCTCAATAAGCTCAAGAACAACATACACCGCAAGCTCGTCTACCACAACACTCAACATCAAGTGACCAAGGTCAAGCTTCAAGTTCTTCTCCGAGTGGTTCGGGGACAATCCTCATGGACAATGATATTCCCTATACCCCCGAGCCATCCGGATCTCATGACAAAGTTGCCTCTTTCAACGACAATGGAGGTCAAGGCGAGGACCTAAACCGTGATGAATGCCAAGAGGACTCACAAGAATCATCTCCTTTAGCCGACACTCGCTGTGAAGACCCCACTACAAGACATTTGCATCTCAAGTCTCATTCCTTGCAAAACATCATTGGTGATCTAAAGAGAAATGTCACCACTCGGAGGCAACTTGCAAAATTTTGTGCGCACCATGCCTTTGTCTCTAGGGTGGAACCACTCAAAGTTGATGATGCTCTCAACGATCCCGATTGGTTGAATGCAATGCAAGAGGAACTCAACAACTTCAAGAGGAATGATGTATGGACTCTCATGAAGCGACCCGATCATTGCCGCAATGTTATAGGCACCAAGTGGATCTTCAAGAACAAGCAAGATGAAAGTGGCACGGTCATCCGCAACAAAGCAAGATTGGTGGCACAAGGCTACTCTCAAGTTGAAGGCGTGGACTTTGGTGAAACCTTTGCACCCGTTGCAAGGCTCGAGTCCATCCGTATCCTTTTGGCCTTTGCCTCACATCATGGCTTTAAGTTGCAACAAATGGATGTTAAGAGTGCTTTTCTTAATGGTCCTCTACATGAGGAAGTATATGTGAAGCAACCCCCGGGGTTCGAGGACCCCCATTTCCCGGACCATGTCTTCAAGCTCAAAAAGGCCCTATATGGTCTCAAACAAGCTCCTAGGGCTTGGTATGAGCATCTCAAGGAGTTGCTTGCAGACCGTGGTTTCGAAGTGGGGAAAATCGATCCCACTCTTTTTACTAAGAAGGTCAATGGGGAGCTTTTCGTATGCCAACTCTATGTAGATGACATCATATTTGGCTCTACTAACACAAAATTCAATGATGAGTTTGCTATGTTGATGACGAATAGGTTTGAGATGTCAATGATGGGTTAACTCAAGTACTTTCTTGGGTTCGAGATCAAGCAAATGCGACAAGGCACCTTCATCAATCAAGCGAAGTACCTCCAAGACATGCTCAAGCGCTTTGATATGAAGGATGACAAGGGGATTGGAACTCCGATGCAACTCAAGTGTCAACTCACTCTTGATGAGGCCGGCAAGGCGGTGGATACCAATCTCTATCGTTCGATGATAGGTTCGCTTCTTTACCTTTGTGCCTCTCACCCGGATATAATGTTAAGCGTTGGTATGTGTGCACGGTTTCAAGCGAGTCCGAAGGAAAGCCACCTTGTGGCGGTCAAAAGGATCCTTCGATATTTAGTTGATACCCCACACTTCGGACTATGGTACCCAAGGAACATGGATTTTGCCTTGGTTGGTTTCACCGACTCCGATTGGGCGGGCGACAAGATTGATAGGAAGTCTACCTCCGGAGCATGTCACTTTCTTGGAAGATCTTTGGTGTGTTGGTCCTCGAAGAAGCAAAATTGTGTCTCCGTCTCCACCGTGGAAGCCGAGTATATTGCCGCGGCGAGTAGTTGTGCTCAAATCTTATGGATGAGGCAAACCTTGCGGGATTATGGACTCGAGTATAGCAAGGTGCATCTTTTTTGTGACAATGAGAGCGCAATCAAGATCGCCTACAATCCGGTTCTTCATGGCAAGACGAAGCACATTGAGATACGGAACCACTTCATCCGGGATCACATTGCTCGCGGAGATATTGTACTATCCTATATTGGCACCAAGGAGCAATTGGCGGACATCTTCACGAAGCCCTTGGATGAGAAGCGCTTTATTGAGTTGAGGCATGAGCTAAATATCATTGATCCATCGAACTTTGCTTGACTGTCGTGCGCACATACCAATCTTACCGTCATATCTAGATGAAAGGCACGCATGGACATAGGGGGGTGCGGTTTAAATCCATTGAGCTATCCCTCCCCCATAATGCATAAAGAAAATCCAAAACATTTGCTATTCGTCAACTATGTGACTTATGAGCTTCATGTTGAGTTGTAGTCCGTGAGTCCTAGATACATCTACGCGACCTCACAACTACTATACTCTTACACGGTGGCTTCGGCCACCAACAACCCCTCTTTGAGGTTTTTCGGTTCTTCGTGACCTTGTTTTGTCTTTCTTCTTTGCTTTCTTCTTGTTGTTTTTGAGAACCTCCTTCAAGCTTGTTTTTCTCGTGATTTTTGCAAGCTTGGTTGTATGTTCTTTTTCTCCATCTCTCTAGTTTCATTACCCTCCTTTTTGGTGTTCCGATGCCAAAGGGGGAGAAGTTCCTAGGTGGATGGGAACCTTGTTGTTTGTAGCCGTTTGGTTCTAGTTGCTTATCTTGTCTTATGGCTACATCAACAACCCTATGGAGGCATCTTATTGTGAGTTTGGGTATTCTCAAGGCTATGGTATGATGACTTCACCCAAATCTCCATGCATGATCTCATGTTGCCTCCATTTTGTGCATGTGCTACTTGAACATGTCATCTATCTATGTTGCATATGTGCTTGGTTTGTAAACACTAGGGGGAGTGATGTCTCTATAACAAGTGTATTTGTATTCAATTACATATTCATGATATGCACATGTGTAGGGGGAGCTCCGTCGCGTTTTTGCAAATCTAATGATCTCATCATAATATCATATGTTATTGTCAACTCTTGTGTTGTCATCAAACACCAAAAAGGGGGAGATTGTAAGAGCAAAATTGACACCCCAAGTTTTGTGTGTTTGATGACAACACTTGAGTATTCTCACCGTGTGCCTTGAGTATCATTGTTAGATTTGCAAGTGTAACATCCCAAGTTTCAACAATAATAAACAAGAAAGATAATTTCCCCAAAGTCAAAAATTGCAATTAACAAAAACTTTTTCTATGCATATAAGTGCCACATATAGGTTCATGCATTTGAGTGATTTTCTTTTGTGCAATTGCCATGATGAGTGTTGGTATGCTTAACCATTGCTATGTGAACCCTAATCAAGATCACTAAACCCTAATTTGAAGGGAATTGGAGAAAATGGGAAAAAACCCATTTTCCACTTACATACACAATATGCAAAATAGCAAATCCTCAACCAAGGCCATAATTGCTTGCTCCCTTGCTTCTAACATACTTCAATATGATAAACTAACACAATTACATCTTTGAATCAAGAATCAAACACAAGGAAATCAAAAATCTCACATACATATGATAATGGTCACTTCTCCCCAAAATATTTTCTTCACTACTTTACCCCTCTGGTTTTCTCATTTCTTGAACTAAACTTGGTCAACCAAAGCCATGTCATCCAAGACCATGTCAAGGTGAGTAACTTTGATGTTGACCATCATGGCTAGAGTTGACTAGGTTGACCGGAATAAAAGTGACAAGAAGGGATGCTTGAAATAAAGTGAAGATCATGTCACTTTTGACATTTTGCAAAACAACTTCAAATTGAGTGCCACCACCACCAATACTTCACTCTAATTATATAAAAGAGATTCACCAAAAAGAATTTCAAAATTCAAATAAAATTCTCTTGCGGCCATTATGTCGAACAGGTGGCAGGCATCATTTCCAATTTGAGTTACACACTATTATCCACTGGTTTCTTCACTAAACCCCTTTAAACTTTGATCATTGCACTCTCCTACGACCCCTGCTTCACCCCAGTACTTGCCCTGATCGATTAAAGTGAGAGGAGGAAGAAGATAAACCCTAAAACTATGCCATGTCATGCACCCTGGCCACCTTTGGCATCTCCATCTCTGGCCTCCCTCTCAACTCTTCCTCTTGTCTTCGAGCATCTCTGAAGCACAAGGATCACGCCATTAAAATCGCCAACGCACCCCATTGGCCGGAACGCCCGCGTCCAAAACCTTGCCAGCACACGCCCGTGCACGCTGTGAGCGCGCACTGGCCGCGCCAGGACGCCGTGCACTCGAGCGCGACCATCCTCCCCCTGCATCCCTACCACGGCGTTGAGCAGCTACTCCCCGCCCTCTACAAGCTAGACATAAGCCCAGGCCTGCCCCTGCCTCGTCACCGTCGTCCTCGCCGGCGAGGTACCGCGGTGCTCGCCGCACTCGAATCGATCTCCCGAGCGATCCCATCGTCCCCTGGACGCGCCAGCTATACCTAGAGCATCGCCAGGACGACGCCTACACGATGCCGTCCTTCACTTGCCCCTTGGATCGCCAGAAGCGCCGCGCCATGGACGCTCCTCCACAACACGCTCGGCCACCTCCCTCCCTCTATAAATAGCGACGATCGGCGCCTCCTCTCTTCACACAATCCACTCCCCTCTCCTCACTGAGCCTCCTCCACCCATCAATTTCATCAGTCCTCGCCGGAGCTGCTCGAATCGCGAGCTGAGGTCCGCCGGAGCTCGCGGAAGCCCTGCTTCGATTGGAGCCTCCCCGAGCGCCACCGCTGCCCCAAGCTCTTCCTCATCGACTACACCTTCTCCGCGCACACTGCCAGACTCCTGCAATGGCCTGGTAGGCTCTCCCACCCCCTAGGCTCGTCGCCAGTATGCCCGCCTCTCGCCGGAGACGATGACGTTCACACGCCGTCGGATCTCGTTCTAATCCAACGGCTTTTATTTCGCGTACCGCTTCGGCGTTTAAAGAGCCGCTGACAGGTGGCCCCCACCTCGTCAGGGCAGCCCACCCGCACCGGTTGCTTGTTGGGCTGCGAAGTGGTTTTTAATTTCGTTTCGGCCCAGTAACGTTTCCCGCCTAGCCCACGAATTCAAATTTGGATTTAATCTTTATTCAAATTTGTTCAGCAGATGGTTTAGTAAAATTTGAATAGTTTGAAATCCACCAAACCAAATCTAACAAACTTTATACCGTTGGAAAGCCAACGAAATTATCTATCAAATGCCACTGGCCCCACCTCCAAATTCGTAGTAGAATTAAATTGTTAAAAAAGACAAAACAGGGACTTTTGAACATTCAAACTTTATTTAAAATTTAACCAGAATAGATTTTGAATTGATTCCAATTCTAATAAATCACAAATGATGTCCTCTAATTAATTATGCAGTAATATAGATATGTTATTTGTATGGTCATGGACTAGATCAAATAAAAGGGCTATGTAGTCAATTCTAGAGCAATTGAATTTAGAATTCAAACTCAACAATTAATATGAGAGATACCTCTCATTTAAATCTTGATCCTAAGTAATATAACCAGGGGGATTGACTTAGTCTAATGAACCCTTGAGAAGTATTACTTAGAGATTTTAATCCATTTAAATGTTAAGTTTTAAAACTATGTGAAGTATAGCACTTCAATTAAATTATACTCACATATAATAGATATGAAATGTTGACTTTGGGTCAACCTATATTTCATACCTTATTATTATATGAAGAGATTAAATCTTAATAAGAGGTAATGAGAAGAAATGAATTCCTCTAAGGATCTACTTACCCAATTTAAGAAATAGGAATAATGAGAGGAAATTATTTTCTCCTAAATAAGAATTCATCAAATAACCCACCATGCCATGTTTTGATTGATGATAGGATTAGAGTGCGAACTCTTTTAAGTGTTTCTAGTTTAGTATGTGAGTTTGGTTTAGTATTTATACCTCGTATTCGTATATAGACGCTAGTAACGAAGAATACCAAGAGGAGGAAGGCTACTCTCAGGAAGAAGAAGAGAACTTCGATAACTACCCGAGCTCAAGGCAAGCTAACCCTTGCTATACACAAGTGCTTAGCTCTACAAGAGCAATGGCACCATTACACCTTACTTTTATGTATTACCTATCCCATGTTTTTACTTACATTTACTTTTGCCCATTTATTTCAAAGTACTTTTTTGGGTTTATGATTCACTTGGTCTAGAGTAGAACAATACTTGCAATAGATTAGCACAATTCAAAGCTAGATAGCACCCCTCATATAGTTGCTAGTGCTAATCAATTAAAATTGACTACTCTAGATGGGAACATGGTGAAGTGAAATGACTTTGAAAGAAAGTAAAGTGGAGGTGGATTTGAACAAGAGAAGATGGTGATTTTTGATAAAATTGATGATTGGGTTTGAATGCGATACCCTTCCAATTATACAAGTACCCCCACAATACCTGATTATGGGTAGGGCTTAACTAGAAACTTGTGTATTTTAGTATGGGTTCCCTCTAAACAAACATCATAGGGGTTACACCAAGGCTGCCTCCGTTAAGTGTGGAATGATGTTAATATGAGGTGAATGTACATCCCAAGCCCTGTGCAGTTCCCGGGTTGACTGCGGTTTTCACCGGGAGGCCAAGCTCATGGGGAGAGGTGCTCATACTAGCATATATAAGTGAAAGGTTATGGTTGATGATCCGCGTACTGTGTTACGATGATTCGGGGTTATCCTCGACGGGTGTAATCAAAAGTTGTGGCACAAGAGTACAACCTCTGCAGAGTGTTAAACCTATTCGAATAGCCGTGTCCACGGTTACGGACAATTGGAAAGGCCATACTATCTCCGTTATCATTAATATGTTTTGATCTTAAAAATGAATGGTGAAGTTAAAGGTGATATTGTGGTGAATCAATATGAGTTGTGGGAATGACACTAATGTTCCCACTTGAGTTAGTCTAGCACATGATAAGGCTTTACATAAGGGTTTACTAAACTGAAACTTGGCTTTATGCAAAATAAACCTAGAGCTTAGCACCCCCTTATTACACTTAATGAGTAATTATTATAGAGTTAGTTTGCGAGTACTTTAAAAGTACTCATGGCTCTGCCCTGGCTATTCAAATGCCAGACTATGAAGGAGAGCACCGAGTATCGGGATGACGGACAACGGGACGTCTACGATAACTAGGATCGTCTTCTAACGTCAAGCGTTGCTCGTGGAATAGATAGTCCACTACTACTACGCTTCCGCTACTATTTGTGATGTTGAACAATATATTCGTGTAATATTGGATCATGTGATCTATGGTTGTAAGACAATATGTGTTGTAATAAATGATGACTCTATGCTACTTACTATTATGTCTCGCAAAAACATTATTCCTGGGATTGCGATGTACGACATAATAGGCATCTGGACTTAAAAATCCGGGTGTTGACAAGTTGGTATCAGAGCCATTGTTTGACCTTAGGAGGCCCTAGTTAGAATGGACGTTCGATAAACTTAGTTTCCAAAATAATGAATTGAATAGTTATGAAAAATACAAATCATACCCTTACCTTTGATCTTTTTAAACTAGCCCAATTCATGTTCTTATTTATAAGTTGCTTAAAATTTTGAACACTTGCACATCTCTAACTTGCTCATCAAACCCTCTACAGATGGATATCATCCCGACGGAGCCCTTCATCCAGACTCAAGTGTACGACCTGGCGAACGGTGGGGATCTGATCTTTGAGAGGGATCTGTTTGCCCTCTCAGAGTTCCTCGGACGCTCGCCTCCCGTGTTCTACGGAGGCCAGATCGCTGACCAAGTTGGAGGCCAACTCCAATGGCTCATCATGGCTAGCCTCCCTGGGAAGCCGGAGTCACCCATGTTCCGCCAGATTCAGTTCTCTCTCCGAGAGAACAACTGGGTGGATGGACTCGCCCGCGCGATGCAGGAGGCTCTCGCTCGTCTGTGCGGGCAGAACTCGGTGGCTATCGAAGGGGAACGCTTTGCACACTTTGCAAGGCACTCCTCTCTCGGGCTGCCCATCAGCCTGCCGTTCCACCCCGTGCTAAGGCACCACGTGGATCACATGGACTTCATGTTGTTCGAAACTCGTGCTGAGTTGGACAACTCCCGCTCCGCCGCCATCCACACCCAAGGCCAGCTGAATCAGTATGCGGAGACCATCAAGGTCATCGCAAAGGAGCGTAGAACTCTCCGCCAGCTGGTCGCGAAGAGGGACTCTACCATCCACCGCCTGAAGGCCAAGCTCGCCGTCCTGAAGGAGACCATCGCCTCTCAGGCGGAGCAGCTCCAGATCCTCGAAGGAGAGGGAGAAGGGGAAGACATCCAAGGGGATGGCTACTCCTATGTCAGCAATGACAATGACTACGAGGAGGAAGACGAGGGAGATCTGGACTTCCACCAGCACCTGCCTGCCGGGATGGACACCACCTTCCCGCTCCGCATCGATGGATAGCTTCCATCCCCCTTATGAGCACTTGCGTAGTACGAGATGTATCGGTCCTTTGTATCCGCACCATGTATCGTAGTTTGTTGAAAGGGTTCTTAAAATCCTCCTGAATATTTGGCTTGTAATATTTGCTACCTCCATGACTATGTTTGTGTGTGTAATATTATTAATATTTTATGAATCAAGTTTAAGTTGTGTGAATTTATCCCAAAATGAGCCATAGAAATTTCCCTCTCGTCTCATCTCATGATCCCTATCACTGTTCAGATGGCACCCCCAACCCGCAACGAAAACGCAATGATGCAACTGCTGCAACAGATGATGGCAGAAAGAGAAGCTGAGAGAGTTGACCGTCAAGCCAACCTAGCTGCACTTCAACAGATTGCTCAGGGCAATCAAGGCCACGGAAACCACGACCACCCAGGGTCAAAACTGAAAAACTTCCAGAACACCAACCCACCGGTGTTCAGCAAGACGGAGGAACCCCTCGATGCTGATGATTGGCTCCAAACTATGGAGAACAATCTCGAGGTTGCCGGAGTGGAGGACAACGAGAAGGTGTTGTTCGCCACCCACTATCTAGCTGGACCTGCACGTGCCTGGTGGACAAGTACCCGCGCCTTACATGCGGGGCAAATGATGACTTGGGATGACTTCAAACTCAAGTTTAGCAAGTATCACGTGCCCCCGGGTCTGATCAAGAAGATGAGGGATGAGTTCAGGGAACTGAAGCAAGGCAGAATGACCGTGGTGGAGTACCGCGACAAGTTCCTCACTTTGTCAAGGTACGCCCCGGATGAGACGGACACCGTCGAGAAAAGGAAGGAGAGGTTTCTGAATGGACTGCATGATGAGATGCAGACTGTGCTGATCAACATTCCCTTTGCTGACTTAGAAGCTCTCGTTGACTCCGCCATTCAAATGGAGGGGAAGATACACCAAGCCAATAAGAACCGCAAGCGCCGTATGATGAACCAGAGTGGGCCCAGCAACAACCACAAGTATCGCCCCAGCTCAAGCGGAGGGTTCGCCCCAAGAAACAACAAGCCCCCGATGCAGAACCCACGTCCGAGTTATCAGAACCGGAGTGGAGGGAACCCCAGGCCAGGAGGCCACCACAACTACAACAACAACAACAACAACTTCAACCGCGCTCCACCCCGCGCCCCCAACAACAACTCCCACAACTCCAACACCGCTCTAAGGACTGGGAGCAATGCTGTTCCCATCACCCCCAAGGACAAGTCCACCTACAACTGCTACGAGTGCGGAGTGGCTGGGCACTTCTCCTATGAGTGCCCCAAGAAGCTCGCCAAGACTGCCGCCAACACCCCAGGCCCTGCGCAGCAGCAGCGTCGTGTCACCACCAACAAAAAGTTCGCCCCCAACAACCCGAACAACCGCAACGGCCGCCTCTACCACATGAATGCAGAAGAAGCTCAGGAAGCCCCAGGACGTTGTGCTTGGGTATGTTCTCTGTTAACTCAATACCCGCAAGAGTCTTTGTTTGATTACGGAGCATCGCATTCATTCATTACCGAAGATTTTGCATGCACTAGTAAGATTCAACCCATCGGTTTGAAGCATGTCATGATAGTTCAAATACCCGGATCAACCACTAAAGCTAGAAAAATTTGCAAAGATGTGCCAATCAGAATACATGAAATAGAATTCTATGCAAATTTGATTGTTCTGGGAGCCAAAGGTTTGGAAGTAGTCCTAGGAATGGACTGGATGGTGAAACATCATGGACTGATTGATTGTGCCAAGAAGGCCATCACCATGACTAGTAGCACCGGAATAACAGTTGAACACATATCGGAAAAACTGCCCAGAAAATTTACCTGCAACCAAAGTCTAGCCAAACCCACCTTGGATCAGATCAGGGTCGTTTGTCGATATCCTGATGTGTTTCCGGATGATCTACCCGGTATGCCCCCAGATCGGGATATTGAGTTTATCATAGAGCTAATCCCTGGAACCGGACCTATAGCCCAGAGAGCCTATAGCATGAACCCGGCAGAGTTAGTGGAACTGAAGAAGCAACTGGATGATATGCTATTCAAAGGTCTGATTCAACCCAGTGCGTCACCTTGGAGATCGCCAGTTTTGTTTGTGGATAAGAAGGACGGTGCCACTCGTTTGGTTACGGACTACCGTAAGCTCAACGATGTCACCATTAAGAACAAGTATCCGTTGCCCAAGATAGAAGATCTGTTTGACCAGCTGACCGGAGCCCAAGTATTCTCGAAGATTGATCTACGGACAGGATACCATCAGCTGAAGATTCGTGCCACCGATATCCCCAAAACTGCCTTTACCACCAGATATGGATTGTACGAGTACAATGTCATGTCATTTGGACTGACCAATGCCCCCGCTTACTTCATGAATCTCATGAATAAGATCTTTATGAACTTCCTGGACAAGTTTGTCGTTGTCTTCATCGACGACATCCTCATATACTCCAAATCCGAAGAAGAACATGAGCAACATTTGGAAGTGGTACTGGATACCCTTCGGGAGCATCAGTTGTATGCCAAGTTCAGCAAGTGTGAATTCTGGTTGAAAGAAGTAGGATTCTTGGGTCACATCTTGTCAGCGGGAGGAATCGCCGTTGACCCTGCAAAAATCAAGACTGTTGAAGAATGGAAAGCCCCAACCACTCAGACCGAGGTCCGTGCATTTCTTGGATTGGCGGGATATTACCGCCGATTCGTTGAAGGATTCTCGAGCATAGCAAGACCGATGACTCAATTGTTGAAGAAGGACCGGAAGTTCGAGTGGACCGACAAGTGTGAAGAGAGCTTTCAACAGCTCAAGCTAAGATTGACAACAGCCCCAGTACTGGTTATGCCGGACATTACCAAGCCCTTTGATGTGTACTGCGATGCCTCCAAGATTGGTCTTGGATGTGTGCTGATGCAAGAAGGCAAAGTGATATCTTACCTATCAAGACAACTGAAGCAGCATGAGCAGAACTATCCAACCCATGACTTAGAGCTAGCAGCGGTGGTGTTAGCACTGAAAGTATGGCGTCATTACCTCATGGGTAATCGATGCGAGGTTTACTCGGATCACAAGAGCACTGAAGTATATCTTCACGCGAAGGAGCTGAATATGAGACAGCGCAGATGGATAGAGTTAATCAAGGATTACGACATGGAAATCCACTATCACCCCGGCAAGGCCAATGTGGTAGCGGATGCTGCGAGTAGGCTGCCGTGTCAGTTGAACTCCATGTTAGCAACTGAGCAACCTAGCCTGTTTGAAGAGTTTGAACAGTTTAGGCTTGAACTGGTTAGCGAAGGATATCTCGCCAGCATTGAACTCCAACCCACCCTGATTAGTCAGATCAAAGAAGCTCAGAAAGGAAATGCTAGCATTGACGGAATCAAAAACCAAATAGCCGCTGGAAAGGCACCGGGATTCACCGTAGATGAAGAAGGAGTGCTATGGTATAACAAGCGCCTTTGCGTGCCTTCGGACTCAGAATTGAAACAAGTTATTCTGAAAGAAGCTCACGACACCCTATACTCCATTCACCCCGGAGGAACCAAGATGTACCAAGATTTGAAAGAACAATTCTGGTGGCATGGAATGAAGAGAGAAATTGGAAGCTACATCGCCAAGTGTGACATCTGTCAAAGAGTCAAAGCAGAACATCAACGCCCCGCAGGACTGTTGCAACCACTACAGATTCCCGAATGGAAGTGGGATTCCGTAGGAATGGACTTCATCACCGGACTGCCCAAGTCTAGTAAAGGAAATGATTCCATCTGGGTAGTGGTCGACAGACTAACCAAAGTCGCCCACTTCATCCCCGTCAAGACCACCTATCAAGGACCGAGACTCGCCGAGCTATATATCTCAAGGATAGTCAGCCTGCACGGAACCCCGAAGTCGATAGTATCCGACAGAGGATCCCAATTCACCTCCAGATTCTGGCAGAAAGTACATGAAGGACTCGGAACTCGTCTGAATTTCAGCACAGCCTATCACCCGCAGACAGATGGACAGACTGAACGAGTCAACCAGATACTAGAAGATATGTTGAGAGCCTGTATGCTAGAGTATGGATCTAAGTGGGAAGACTGCTTGCCATACGCAGAATTCTCGTACAACAACAGCTATCAAGCCAGCTTGCAGATGGCCCCCTTTGAAGCACTGTACGGAAGGAAGTGCCGTACCCCTCTGAATTGGTCGGAAGTAGGAGAGAGTCAAGTCTTTGGACCAGATATTCTCCGAGAAGCCGAAGAGAAGGTTCACAAGATCCGCGAGTACCTCAAGACAGCCCAATCAAGACAGAAGAGCTACGCCGACAAGAGACGCCGAGAGATGACATTTGAGATCGGAGATTTCGTATATCTCAAAGTATCCCCCTTAAAGGAATGCAGAGATTCCAGCTTAGAGGAAAGCTCGCACCCCGATATGTCGGACCTTTCAAGGTCCTGAGTCGCCGAGGAGAAGTATCCTATCAGCTGGAGTTACCAGAAGAAATGTCAGCGGTACACAATGTGTTTCACATCTCGCTACTCCGGAAGTGTTTAGAAGTACCTGAGAAGACTGAGGTTTTCAAGAACATCGACCATGGAGTAGTGGATATCAACTCAGATCTGACATACCGCGAAGTACCTATTCGCGTCCTGGAAGAAGCCTTCAGAACCACCCGTACCCGAAGTATCAAGTTTCTGAAGATCCAATGGAGTAACCACACCGAAGAGGAAGCCACTTGGGAGAGAGAAGACTTTATGAGGACTGAGTACCCAGATCTCTTTAGTACCTAGTTTTCTCAGATCTCGGGACGAGATCTTTTGTAAGGGGGAAGGGTTTGTAACATCCCAAGTTTCAACAATAATAAACAAGAAAGATAATTTCCCCAAAGTCAAAAATTGCAATTAACAAAAACTTTTTCTATGCATATAAGTGCCACATATAGGTTCATGCATTTGAGTGATTTTCTTTTGTGCAATTGCCATGATGAGTGTTGGTATGCTTAACCATTGCTATGTGAACCCTAATCAAGATCACTAAACCCTAATTTGAAGGGAATTGGAGAAAATGGGAAAAAACCCATTTTCCACTTACATACACAATATGCAAAATAGCAAATCCTCAACCAAGGCCATAATTGCTTGCTCCCTTGCTTCTAACATACTTCAATATGATAAACTAACACAATTACATCTTTGAATCAAGAATCAAACACAAGGAAATCAAAAATCTCACATACATATGATAATGGTCACTTCTCCCCAAAATATTTTCTTCACTACTTTACCCCTCTGGTTTTCTCATTTCTTGAACTAAACTTGGTCAACCAAAGCCATGTCATCCAAGACCATGTCAAGGTGAGTAACTTTGATGTTGACCATCATGGCTAGAGTTGACTAGGTTGACCAGAATAAAAGTGACAAGAAGGGATGCTGAAATAAAGTGAAGATCATGTCACTTTTGACATTTTGCAAAACAACTTCAAATTGAGTGCCACCACCACCAATACTTCACTCTAATTATATAAAAGAGATTCACCAAAAAGAATTTCAAAATTCAAATAAAATTCTCTTGCGGCCATTATGTCGAACAGGTGGCAGGCATGATTTCCAAATTGAGTTACACACTATTGTCCACTGGTTTCTTCACTAAACCCCTTTAATCTTTGATCATTGCACTCTCCTACGACCCCTGCTTCACCCCAGTACTTGCCTTGGTCGATTAAAGTGAGAGGAGGAAGAAGAGAAACCCTAAAACAATGCCATGTCATGTACCCCGGCCACCTTTGGCATCTCCATCTCCGGCCTCCCTCTCAACTCTTCCTCTTGTCTTCGAGCATCTGCTGAAGCACAAGGATCACGCCATTAAAATCGCCAACGCACCCCATTGGCCGGAACGCCCGCGTCCAAAACCTTGCCGGCACACGCCCGTGCACGGCGTGAGCGCGCACTGGCCGCGCCAGGACGCCGTGCACTCGAGCGCGACCATCCTCCCCCTGCATCCCTACCACGGCGTTGAGCAGCTACTCCCCGCCCTCTACAAGCTAGACATAAGCCCAGGCCTGCCCCTGCCTCGTCACCGTCGTCCTCGCCGGCGAAGTACCGCGGGTACTGCCGCACTCGAATCGATCTCCCGAGCGATCCCATCGTCCCCTGGACGCGCCAGCTATACCTAGAGCATCGCCAGGACGACGCCTACACGATGCCGTCCTTCACTTGCCCCTTGGAGCGCCAGAAGCGCCGCGCCATGGACGCTCCTCCACAGCACGCTCGGCCACCTCCCTCCCTCTATAAATAGCGACGATCGGCGCCTCCTCTCTTCACACAATCCACTCCCCTCTCCTCACTGAGCCTCCTCCACCCATCAATTTCATCAGTCCTCGCCGGAGCTGCTCGAATCGCGAGCTGAGGTCCGCCGGAGCTCGCAGAAGCCCTGCTTCGATTGGAGCCTCCCCGAGCGCCGCCGCTGCCCCAAGCTCTTCCTCATCGACTACACCTTCTCCGCACACACTGCCAGACTCCTGCAACGGCCTGGTAGGCTCTCCCACCCCCTAGGCTCGCCGCCAGTATGCCCGCCTCTCGCCGGAGACGACGACGTTCACATGCCGTCGGATCTCGTTCTAATCCAACGACTTTTATTTCGCGTACCGCTTCGGCGTTTAAAGAGCCGCTGACAGGTGGCCGCCACCTCGTCAGGGCAGCCCACCCGCACCGGTTGCTTGTTGGGCTGCGAAGTGGTTTTTAATTTCGTTTCGGCCCAGTAACGTTTCCCGCCTAGCCCACGAATTCAAATTTGGATTTAATCTTTATTCCAATTTGTTCAGCAGATGGTTTAGTAAAATTTGAATAGTTTGAAATCCACCAAACCAAATCTAACAAACTTTATACCGTTGGAAAGCCAACGAAATTATCTATCAAATGCCACTGGCCCCACCTCCAAATTCGTAGTAGAATTAAATTGTTAAAAAAGACAAGACAGGGACTTTTGAACATTCAAACTTTATTTAAAATTTAACCATAATAGATTTTGAATTGATTCCAATTTTAATAAATCACAAATGATGTCCTCTAATTAATTATGCAGTAATATAGATATGTTATTTGTATGGTCATGGACTAGATCAAATAAAAGGGCTATGTAGTCAATTCTAGAGCAATTGAATTTAGAATTCAAACTCAACCATTAATATGAGAGATACCTCTCATTTAAATCTTGATCCTAAGTAATATAACCAGGGGGGTTGACTTAGTCTAATGAACCCTTGAGAAGTATTACTTAGAGATTTTAATCCATTTAAATGTTAAGTTTTAAAACTATGTGAAGTATAGCACTTCAATTAAATTATACTCACATATAATAGATATGAAATGTTGACTTTGGGTCAACCTATATTTCATACCTTATTATTATATGAAGAGATTAAATCTTAATAAGAGGTAATGAGAAGAAATGAATTCCTCTAAGGATCGACTTACCAAATTTAAGAAATAGGAATAATGAGAGGAAATTATTTTCTCCTAAATAAGAATTCATCAAATAACCCACCATGCCATGTTTTGATTGATGATAGGATTAGAGTGCGAACTCTTTTAAGTGTTTCTAGTTTAGTATGTGAGTTTGGTTTAGTATTTATACCTCGTATTCGTATATAGACGCTAGTAACGAAGAATACCAAGAGGAGGAAGGCTACTCTCAGGAAGAAGAAGAGAACTTCGATAACTACCCAGCTCAAGGCAAGCTAACCCTTGCTATACACAAGTGCTTAGCTCTACAAGAGCAATGGCACCATTACACCTTACTTTTATGTATTACCTATCCCATGTTTTTACTTACATTTACTTTTGCCCATTTATTTCAAAGTACTTTTTTGGGTTTATGATTCACTTGGTCTAGAGTAGAACAATACTTGCAATAGATTAGCACAATTCAAAGCTAGATAGCACCCCTCATATAGTTGCTAGTGCTAATCAATTAAAATTGACTACTCTAGATGGGAACATAGTGAAGTGAAATGACTTTGAAAGAAAGTAAAGTGGAGGTGGATTTGAACAAGAGAAGATGGTGATTTTTGATAAAATTGATGATTGGGTTTGAATGCGATACCCTTCCAATTATACAAGTACCCCCACAATACCTGATTATGGGTAGGGCTTAACTAGAAACTTGTGTATTTTAGTATGGGTTCCCTCTAAACAAACATCATAGGGGTTACGCCAAGGCTGCCTCCGTTAAGTGTGGAATGATGTTAATATGAGGTGAATGTACGGCCCAAGCCCCGTGCAGTTCCGGGTTGACTGCGGTTTTCACCGGGAGGCCAAGCTCATGGGGAGAGGTGCTCATACTAGCATATATAAGTGAAAGGTTATGGTTGATGATCCGCGTACTGTGTTACGATGATTCGGGGTTATCCTCGACGGGTGTAATCAAAAGTTGTGGCACAAGAGTACAACCTCTCGCGAGTGTTAAACCTATTCGAATAGCCGTGTCCACGGTTACGGACAATTGGAAAGGCCATACTATCTCCGTTATCATTAATATGTTTTGATCTTAAAAATGAATGGTGAAGTTAAAGGTGATATTGTGGTGAATCAATATGAGTTGTGGGAATGACACTAATGTTCCCACTTGAGTTAGTCTAGCACATGATAAGGCTTTACATAAGGGTTTACTAAACTGAAACTTGGCTTTATGCAAAATAAACCTAGAGCTTAGCACCCCCTTATTACACTTAATGAGTAATTATTATAGAGTTAGTTTGCGAGTACTTTAAAAGTACTCATGGCTCTGCCCTGGCTATTCAAATGCCAGACTATGAAGGAGAGCACCAGTATCAGGATGACGGACAACAGGACGTCTACGATAACTAGGATCGTCTTCTAACGTCAAGCGTTGCCTGTGGAATAGATAGTCCACTACTACTACGCTTCCGCTACTATTTGTGATGTTGAACAATATATTCGTGTAATATTGGATCATGTGATCTATGGTTGTAAGACAATATGTGTTGTAATAAATGATGACTCTATGCTACTTACTATTATGTCTCGCAAAAACATTATTCCTGGGATTGCGATGTACGACATAATAGGCATCTGGACTTAAAAATCCGGGTGTTGACAGCAAGTACACGGTGACCTCGCTGGACGCGTCAAGATCGGAAGACTGAAGCGTAGTCGATAGGTTTTTTGGTTTTGTGTGTGTTTAGCGAGGTAACATGGTTGGAGAGAAAAAGGGAAGAAAACCAGATTTAGCCAGGCCGGTACTACCGGTACCTGTAGCGGTAGTACCGCTACCCCTATAGGTACCGCCCTCGGTACCGCTCTGAGTCTGCGCTGATTCGTCCTCCAGAAACACGCTGCGGTACCCCTGCAGTACCTGTGGCGGTAGTACCGCTCACGGTACCACTTAGGTACCGTAACCGAGTTACGGTTGTACCGCCCTGGTACCGCTTCGAGTCCAGTAAGGTTTGGACCCTGTTGCGGTACCTCGAGCGGTACCTCGTGCGGTAGTACCGCTCTGTGTCCTTTGACCAGATCTGGAAGGAATTCGAACTCAGAGCGGTAGTACCGCTTCCCAAAAGCGGTAGTACCGCTTAGGCCAAATCTGGACATAACGGTTGGATTTGGAGGAGCCTATTTAAGGGCCCCTTCTTCCCCAACACGATTTTATCTCTTCCCCTTCTCTCTCCTCCATTGTTGCTGAGCTTAATCCTTGAGGATCTCCTTCCCCATCCAACCAATCTTGTCCAAACTTTGAGGATAGGTGGAGGAGACCCCGATCTATAGTTCTACCAAGAGAGATTTCACCAATACTAGCTATTCCTTAGTGGATCTTGGTGGTAGGGTTCCTTAGTGGAGCATTGGAGAAGAGTTCCTTTGGTGGAGCATTGGAAGAGTTCCTTGGTGGGGCATTGGAGAAGAGTTCCTTTGGTGGAGCATTGGAAGAGTTCCTATGGTGGAGCATTGGTGATGGGTTCCTATGGTGGAGCATTGGAGATGTGCAGCTATGGAGTCTAGCTTGGTGATGTACTAGATCCATAGGGTGTTGGGAGCATCCTTGTGTGTGGAGCTCGCCCCAACCTTGTGAAGGAATCACCGCCTCGACCGGTGCCTTAGTGGAAGAGGGAGAGCACCTTCGTGGAGCTCTCTCGAGGAAGAAGGTGAGGCCTTCCTTCGTGGTGTGGCCGCCTAGTCTCTTGTGTGAGACTAGCACCTCCTCAACGCAGACGTACTTCCTTTAGTGGAAGGAACTGCGGGAAACAAACCTCGACTCGCCTCGCGCCCCCCCCGGTTGTCTCGCTCCTTACTCTCGTTATCTTGTTGATTCCTTTACTTGTTGCACTCGCCCAATATTCATTGTAGGATCACCCCTATTGGTAAAGTTCACACCTTTACCTTCCGTTGCATAAAAATTGGAAAAGACTAAAACTTGCCGTAGCGCCATTCACCCCCCCTCTTGTTCGCTACGATCCATTCAGTAATCTAGTTGAATATGTAGATGTTACTCTTGTCTATTATGCATTCTAGAGGTTACTTTAATATGAACTCCGGAGTTACTCTCCACGATGTGATGGTGACAGTGTGTGCATCGTGTGTGATTCATTTATGACGTTGTGGAGCTCGTTTACGCCGGCTTGAGGTTTTTCTTTTGCAGCCCTACACAATGAATGGTGTTTGTTATCCAACAAGAGAGTGTTTGAGAGTAGCATTTATTTATTCAATTATGTGATCATTGTTGAGAGTGTCCACTAGTGAAAGTATGATCCCTAGGCCTTGTTTCTAAGCATTGAAACACCGTTTCCAATAAGTTCTGCTACATGTTCGCTTGCTGCCATTTTTATTTCAGATTGAAATTACTACTTATAATCATCCATATTACTTGTATTTCACTATCTCTTCACCGAACTAGTGCACCTATACATCTGACAAGTGTATTAGGTGTGTTGGGGACACAAGAGACTTCTTGTATCTTAATTGCGAGGGTTGCTTGAGAGGGATATCTTTGACCTCTACCTCCACGAGTTCGATAAACCTTGGGTGATTCACTTAAGGGAAACTTGCTTGCTGTTCTACAAACCTCTGCTCTTGGAGGCCCAACACTGTCTACGAGGAATAGAAGCGTGCGTAGACATTAAGCTATTTTACGGCGCCGTTGCCGGGAGGTAAGGTAAAAGGTATTCACATCCTCCGACTACTAAGCTATTTCCTAGCACTGTTGCCGGTGTGTGAGTGCTCGAAGCTATTTCCTTTAGATCCTGCAATTGCATCTTTTTGTTTCTTGTTTTTATTTCACTAGTTAGGCTTAATGGAAAACAACAACAAAATTAGAGATCTTTATGAAATTTATATTGAATTAGGACATGAGGTGTTTGAAGAGAAAATTAAAAAACCTATGGAACTTTATATGCATGCTAATGGCAATGTTATTAGTATGAATGCTTTGAACACCATTGTTGCTAATGCTATGGAAAATTCAAAGCTTGGGGAAGCTGGTTTTGATGAGCATGATATTTTTAGTCCCCCAAGCATGGAGGAGAAAATTTACTTTGATGATACTTTACCTCCTATATATGATGATTACAATGATGACTATCATATTTTCGAGTCCACCTACTATTGAGGAGAAAATTAATTATGATTACAATATGCCTCCTATATATGATGATTATGGTGATGAGAATAATAATGATAGCTATTTTATTGAATTTGCTCCCACTACAATTAATAGTAATGACTATGCTTATGTGGAGAGTAATAATTTTATGCATGTAGTTCATGATAAGAATGTTTCATGTGATAGTTATATTGCTGAGTTTTTTCATGATGCTACTAAAAATCTTTATGAGAGAGGACAATATGGTTGTAGGGATTTTCATGTTACTAAAACACCTCTCTTTTTGCTGAAAATCTTGAAGTTGCGCTTGTCTTGTTTTCCTATGCTTATTGCATTATGCTTACATGACTTGTTTATTTACAAGATTCCTTTTCATAGGAAGTGGGTTAGAATTAAAAGTGTTTCTTATTTTCTTTTGATGCTCTCTTTTGCTTCAACTCTTATTTCTTGCGAGAGCATCATTAAAATTACTGAGCCCATCTTAATGGCTATAAAGAAAGCACTTCTTGGCAGATAACCCATGTTTTTATTTTGCTACTGTTTTGTTGTGTCTTGGAAGTTGTTACTACTGTAGCAACCTCTCCTTATCTTTATTCTATTGCATTGTTGTGCCAAGTAAAGTCTTTGATAGAAAGTTAATACTAGATTTGGATTTCTGTGCAGAAACAGATTTTTAGCTATCACGAATTTGAGTTGTTCTCTCTGTAGGAAAATCGTAAAATCTTAAAAAAAATCATGCGTAATACTCAGATATGTACGCAACTTTCATTCAATTTGAGCTTTTCCATCTGAGCATGTTAAGTGCCTCGAAAAAATTCGTCTTTACGGACTGTTCTGTTTTGACAGATTCTGCCTTTTATTTCACATTGCCTCTTTTACTGTGTTTGAGTGGGTTTCTTTGCTCCATTAAATTTCAGTAACCTTGGGTAATGTCCAGAAGTGTTGGGAATGATTGTGTCCTCGCTGAACATGTGAGTTTTTGATTATGCACTAACCCTCTAATGAGATTGCTTTGAGTTTGGTGTGAAGGAAGTTTTCAAGGATCAAGAGAGGAGGATGATATAATATGATCAAGAAGAGTGAAAAGTCTAAGCTTGGGGATGCCCCCGTGGTTCATCCCTGCATATTTCAAGAAGACTCAAGCATCTAAGCTTGGGGATGCCCAAGGCATCCCCTTCTTCATCAACAACTTATCAGGTCACCTCTAGTGAAACTATATTTTTATTCCGTCACATCTTATGTGCTTTACTTGGAGTGTCTATGTGCTTTTATTTTCTTGTTTGTTATTTTCATTCTCTGAATAAATCGGATCCTAACATGCTTGTGTGGGAGAGAGACACGCTTCGCTTTTTCATTTAAACACTTGTGTTCTTCGTTTTATTTTTCATGTTCATGGCAAAAGCTGAAAGCCGCAGCACTTATTGCTATTCGGTTGGAAATAGAAAATGCTTCATGTGGTAGTTGGTATATTGTCTTGAATAATTTGATACTTGGCAATTGTTTTGAGCTCTCAAGTAGATCATGTTTAAGCTCTTGCATCATGTAGTTTAAACCTATTAGTGGAGAACTACTTGTAGAGCTTGTTGAAATTTGGTTTGCATGATTGGTCTCTCTAAGGTCTAGATATTTTACTGGTAAAAGTGTTTGAGCAACAAGGAAGACAGGTGTAGAGTCTTATAAGGCTTGCAATATGTTCTTATGTAAGTTTTGTTGTACCGGTTCATACTTGTGTTTGCTTCAAACAACCTTGCTAGCCAAAGCCTTGTACTGAGAGGGAATGCTTCTCGTGCATCCAAAACCTTGAGCAAAAACTATGCCATGTGTGTCCACCATAACTACCTACTATGTGGTATTTTTCTGCCATTCCAAGTAAATACTTCATGTGCTACCTTTAAACAATTCAAAAGTTATTATCTCTTATTTGTGTCAATGTTTTATAGCTCATGAGGAAGTATGTGGTGTTTTATCTTTCAATCTTGTTGGGCAGACTTTCACCAATGGTCTAGTGGCTTCATCCGCTTATCCAATAATTTTGCAAAAAGAGCTGGCAACGGGGTTCCCAGCCCCAATTAATCAACTTTCATTAATAATTCTCTTCACATGTTTTGCCCTGATTCATCAGTAAGCAACTTAATTTTGCAAATAGACACTCCTCCATGGTATGTGAAATGTTGGAAGGCACCCGAGGATTCGGTTATCCATGGCTTGTGAAAGAAAAAGGTTGGGAGGAGTGTCATCTATAAATAAAACTAAAGTACATGTGTAAACAAAAGAGAAGAGGGATGATCTACCTTGCTGGTAGAGATAACGTCCTTCATGGGATCCGCTCTTTGAAAGTCTGTTTGACGAGGGGGTTAGAGTGCCCATTACCATTCGTTGACAACAACAAACACCTCTCAAAACTTTATTTGTATGCTCTCTATATGATTTCAAAACTTGAAAAGCTCTAGCACATGATTTAATCCCTGCTTCCCTCTGCGAAGGGCCTTTCTTTTACTTTATGTTGAGTCAGTTTACCTACTTCCTTCTATCTTATAAGCAAACACTTGCGTCAACTGTGTGCATTGATTCTTACATGCTTGCTTATTGCACTCATCATATTACTTTGTGTTGACAATTATCCATGAGATATACATGTTGAAAGTTGAAAGCAATTGCTGAAAATTAAATCTTCCTTTGTGTTGCTTCAAAACCTTCTATTAAGAATCTATTGCTTTATGAGTTAACTCTTATGCAAGACTTTTTTATGCTTGTCTTGAAAGTACTATTCATGAAAAGTCTTTGCTATATGATTCAGTTGTTTAGTCATTATCTATTTGTTAGTAAACTATAGACCATTCCTTCGAGTCACTTCATTCATCTCATATGCTTTACTATAGTATTGATCAAGATCATGTTGGTAGCATGACACTTCAGAAATTATTCTTTTTATCGTTTACCTACTCGAGGGCGAGTAGGAACTAAGCTTGGGGATGCTTGATACGTCTCAAACGTATCTATAATTTCTTATGTTCCATGCTAGTTTTATGACAATACCTACATGTTTTATTCATACTTTATATCATTTTTATGCATTTTCCGGGACTAACCTATTAACAAGATGTCGAAGTGCCAGATCCTGTTTTCTGCTGTTTTTGGTTTCAGAAATTCTACACAGGAAATATTCTCGGAATTGGACCCCACGAAGACAGAAGTCAATATTTTGCCGAGACGGACCCAGAGAGCCAGAGAAGGGCCAGAGGGGGGCCAAGGGGCTCCCACACCATAGGGGGGCGCGGGCCCACCCCTGGTCACGCCAGATGGGGAGGGCACCCTGGGGCCCCTCCGAGGCCGCCCTTCCGCCTATATATTGTCCCAGATGCGAAAACCCTAAAGATATCAGTCATATTCCACGAAAAGTTACGTAGCCGCCGCCATCGCGAAGCCAAGTTCGGGGGACAGAAGTCACTGTTTCGGCACACCGCCGGGACGGGGAAGTGCCCCCGGAATCCATCTCCATCGACTCCATCACCATCTTCATCGCCGTTGTTGTCTCTCATGATGAGGAGGGAGTAGTTCTCCCCCGAGGCTGAGGGCTCTACCGGTAGCTATGTGGTTCATCTCTCTCTCCCATGGTGTGACTTTATGTGATCATGAGCTTTGTAATCTAGTTGAATATGTAGATGTTACTCTTGTCTATTATGCACTCTAGAGGTTACTTTAATATGAACTCCGGAGTTACTCTCCACGATGTGATGGTGACAGTGTGCGCATCGTGTATGATTCCTTTATGACGTTGTGGAGCTTGTTTACTCCGGCTTGAGGTGTGCTTTTGCAGCCCTACACAATGAATGGTGTTTGTTATCCAACAAGAGAGTGTTTGAGAGTAGCATTTATTTATTCAATTATGTGATTGATACGTCCAAAATGTATCTACTTTCCCGAACACTTTTGGTATTGTTTTGCCTCTAATTTGTGTATTTTGGATACAACTAACACGGACTAACGCTGTTTTCAGCAGAATTGCTCTGGTGTCTCGTTTTTGTGCAGAAATCCAACTTTCAGGAAAATCCCCGGAATTTATGTCAAAGGTCTTAACTTTCCGGAAGAATTACGGAGCCAGAAGGGCAAGCCAGGTGGAGGCCCGAGGCCCCCACACACTAGGCCGGTGCGGCCCAGGAGGGGGGGCGCGCCGCCCTACTGTGTGGCCGCCTCGGCTGGCCTCAGATGCCCTCCTCTGGACTACTTAAGGGTTTCAATCTAAAAACGCGAGGCGAGAAGTCGAAGTCGCCAGAAACCCTCCAGAACGCCGCCACATCGCGAAAATCCGTCTCGGGACCAGAAACTCCGTTCTGGCACTCCGCCGGGACGGGGAATTGGAGGAGATCATCGCCATCATCACCACCGACGCCTCTCCATCGACCAGCCATGTTTCCCCCATCCATGTGTGAGTAATTCCCCCGATGTAGGCTGAAGGGGATGGTAGGGATTGGATGAGATTGGTCATGTAATAGCATAAGATTGTTAGGGCATAGTGCCTAGTGTCCGTAATTGGTACTTTGATGATATTGTTGCAACTTGTTATGCTTAATGCTTGTCACTAGGGCCCGAGTGCCATGATCTCAGATCTGAACATGTTATTATTTCATCATGATATGCATTGTTTTATGATCTTACCTGCAAGTTGTATACACATGTCGTCGTCCGGAACCCGAGGCCCCGAAGTGACGAATCGGGACAACCGGAGGGGATGGCAGTGATGTGAGGATCACATGTGTTCATGGAGTGTTAATGCTTTGCTCCGGTACTTTATTAAAAGGAGTACCTTAATATCCAGTAGATTCCCTAGAGGCCCGGCTGCCACCGGCTGGTAGGACAAAAGATGTTGTGCAAGTTTCTCATTGCGTGCACGTACGACTATATACGGAACCCATGCCTATGGATTGCTTTGTACTTGGACACCGTTTTATTATTATCTGCAAATGCCCTGCTTTGATTGTTACATGAGTTTCTCTCATCCATGCAACGCCCGTCATCCATCCATGTACCTACAGTATTTTAATCCTGCTGTTTACTAAAATCACTACTGCTGTCTCTGTTACTCTGCTGCTGTTATTTCACTACTGCTACTGCTATAAACTATTACTACTGATAAACTCTTGCGAGCAAGTCTGTTGCAGCTGAATTGACAACTCCGTTGTTAAGGCTTTCAAGTATTCTTTGTCTCCCCTTGTGTCGAATCAATAAATTGGGTTTTACTTCCCGCGAAGACTGTTGCGATCCCCTATACTTGTGGGTCATCAAGACTATTTTCTAGCGCCGTTGCCGGGGAGCATAGCTTTATTTGGAAGTTCACTTGGATTGATATTGTTTGCTGCAAATTCTCCATCATGGGTAAATCTTGCGATCCTAAAGTCGCCATATTACCATCCACTACAAGAAAAGGTACAACTCTGAGTACCTCTGCTGCTCTTGATTCACCATCTGTGATGAGTCAACTTGTTTCACCGCCGCAAGCTTCACTTGCTGGTACTTCTGCTGAATCTGAAAACTCTTATAATATTGATAATGTTTCTGTTGTGCTTGATGATAGTGGTTCATTGGGATCTTTTCTAGATGCTACAATTGCTAGGTCTAGACAAATTGAAAATACTGAAACTCCTAATGCTTGCTACACTCGTTAATTCACCTGAGTCTGTTGATTATTCTAGTGATGATCCTGATGAGGATTATGTGGAGCTTAATGATGATTTTATTGATAAATGCAATGCTATTACTGATGCAAGAAAAATTAAAAAGTTTCTCGCACAACATACTGTTAGATATAAGCTATCTCCTGATCCTAAATTTGCCACATCTCCTATAAACATTAAGGATAAAGATTATGATTTTTCTCTTGATCTATCTCATATAGCTGTTGTAGAGAAAGCACCCTTTTGTGGCACTGAAAAAGAAAGTGCTGTAGAACATATGAATGAACTTTCTTCTATGAGTAGCTTGTTTTCTGATGATGTCAAGATGCGTACTTATTTTGTTGCTAAAAATTTTCCTTTCTCATTAGAGGATGATGCTAAAACTTGGTATAATAATTTGCCTCCTGGTTCTATTAAAAGTCCAGGTGATTTGCTTAATGTTTTCTTTCGGAAATACTTTCCTGCTAATGCTCAACATGCTGCTTTACAGAAAATTTATAGCTTTGACCAGGAAGATGGAGAGAAACTTCCTGAAGCTTGGGCAAGATTTTGTTCTCTTATCAGAGCTCGACCTGGACATGATTTGGAAAAGCATGATTTACTTGATATATTCTATAGTGGACTAACCGTTGAGTCTAGAGCATATCTGGATAGTTGTGCTGGTTGTGTTTTCAGGAAAAGAACTTTAGACGAAGCTGAAGAATTATTGGCTAAAATAGGCCGGAATCATGATGATTGGACTACACCTGAACCAACTCCGACACCAATATTGAAGAAGAGGGGTTTGATTAAATTAAATGATGAAGATATGAGGGAAGCCAAGAAGTCTCTTAAGGAGAAAGGTATTAAATCCGAAGATGTGAAAAACTTACCTCCCATAGAAAATTTATGCGAGATAATTCCCCCTTCATCCATGATTGAGGTAAACTCCCTTCAACGCTTTACTAGGGAAGATATTCCGTATTCAAAACCTCCTGCTCAATGCTTAGATGAGTTTGATAATTATATTGTTAAGCAAGAAAATTTTAATATGAGAGTAGAGAATCATCTAATGGAAAATTCTCAAGCTATTAGCAATTTGCATGATATTGTGGAGAGAATCTCCAATGATGTTAAGATGCTTGTTAAACATTTTCATATGGTTCAAACTCAAATTGATCAACTCACTAAAGTGCAAAATGACTTATTAAAAAATAATTCTAAAGAGAAACATGCTTATGAAGTAACAACTAGAGGCGGTGTTTCTACCCAGGATCCTCTATATCCTGAAGGGCATCCCAAAAGAGTTGAACAAGATTCCCAACGAATTGAACCTAATGCTCCTTCTAAGAAAAAGAAGAAGAAACATAAAAATGTCGTAGAATCCTCTGAACCTGTTAATGATCCTAATGGTATTTCTATTTCTGATGCTGAAACTGAAAGTGGTAATGAACATGATAATGATAATGATAAGAATGATGCTTCTGATAAAGAAGAAGTTGAAGATGAAAATGAAAAGCATGCTAAAAATAAAAAGTATACTAAAGAAGATTTTACTGCTAAGAAACATGGTAATGAAAGGGAACCTTGGGTACAAAAGCAAATGCCTTTTCCTGCTAAGAAACTAAAATCAAAGGAAGAAGAACATTATAATAAATTTTGCGATTGGATGAAACCTTTATTCTTGCAAATCCCTTTGACTGATGCTATTAAATTGCCTCCTTATTCAAAGTATGTGAAAGATATTGTCTCTAACAAAAGGAAAATTCCTAATGAGGAGATTTCCACTATGCTTGCTAATTACTCTTTCAATGGCAAAGTTCCAAAGAAGTTGGGCGATCCAGGTATACCGACCATTCCTTGTTCTATTAAGAATAATTATGTTAGAACTGCTCTATGTGATTTGGGAGCCGGTGTTAGTGTTATGCCTTTTTCTCTTTATAAGAGACTTTACTTAGATAAGTTGCTACCTACTGATATATCTTTGCAAATGGCTGATAAATCTACTGCTATTCCTGTTGGTATATGTGAGGATGTTCATGTTCAAGTTACTAATAACTGCTTGATATTAACTGATTTTGTTGTGTTGGAAATGCCCGAAGATGATAATATGTCTATTATTCTTGGGAGACCTTTTCTTAACACCGCAGGGGCTGTTATTGATTGCAATAAAGGAAAGGTTACTTTCAATGTCGATGACAAGGAGCATACTGATGTCTACGTTCCCCCTCCTTTCCTGTAGACAGTGTTGGGCCTCCAAGAGCAGAGGTTTGTAGAACAGCAGCAAGTTTTCCCTTAAGTGGATACCCAAGGTTTATCGAACTCAGGGAGGAAGAGGTCAAAGATATCCCTCTCATGCAACCCTCGCAACCACAAAGCAAGAAGTCTCTTGTGTCCCCAACACACCTAATAGGTGCACTAGTTCGGCGAAGAGATAGTGAAATACGAGGTGGTATGAATAAGTATGAGCGAGTAGCAACGGTGCCGGAAAATAGCTTGCTGGCGTGTAGTTGATGGTGGTAGTATTGCAGCGAGTAGTAACACGGTGAAACAAGTAAACAAGCAGCGATAGCAGATATTTAGGAACAAGGCCTAGGGATTACACTTTCACTAGTGGACACTCTCAACATTGATCACATAACAGAATAGATAAATGCATACTCTACACTTTTGTTGGATGATGAACATATTGCGTAGGATTACACGAACCCTCAATGCCGGAGTTAACAAGCTCCACAATTTGTTCATATTTAAGTAACCTTATAGTGTAAGATAGATCAACATAACCAGATAGATCACATCAATACCATCATAATGATAATTAACTCCACAATCTACAAGAGATCATGATCATAGCCTACGACAAGAACCACACGGTGCACACACTAGTCACCTTTACACACGTGCAGGAGGAATAGAACTACTTTAATAACATCACTAGAGTAGCACATAGATGACTTGTGATACAAAACTCATATGAATCTCAATCATGTAAAGCAGCTCATGAGATCATTGTATTGAAGTACATGGAGAGAGATTAACCACATAGCTACCGGTACGGCCCCGAGCCTCGATGGAGAACTACTCCCTCCTCATGGGAGCAGCAGCGGTGATGAAGATGGCGGTGGAGATGGCAGCGGTGTCGATGGAGAAGCCTTCCGGGGCACTTCCCCGCTCCGGCGGGGTGCCGGAACAGAGACTCCTGTCCCCCAGATCTTGGCTTCGCGATGGCGGCGGCTCTGGAAGGTTTTCCGTATCGTGGTTCTTCGCATCAGGGTTTTCGATCCAGGGGCTTTATATAGGCGAAGAGGCGGCGCAGGAGGGTCGAAGAGGCGGTGGCACCATAGGCTGGCGCGGCCAGGGCCCAGGCCGCGCCACCCTATCATCTGGGGCCCACAGGGCCCCCCTCTGGCGGCTCTCGGGTGTTCTGGATGCTTCCGGTGAAAATAGGAACCTGGGTCTTGATTTCGTCCGATTCCGAGAATATTTTGTTACTAGGATTTCTGAAACCAAAAACAGCAGAAAACAGAACCGGCACTTCGGCATCTTGTTAATAGGTTAGTTCCGGAAAATGCACGAATATGACATAAAGTGTGCATAAAACATGTAGATAACATCAATAATGTGGCATGGAACATAAGAAATTATCGATACGTTGGAGACGTATCGGCATCCCCAAGCTTAGTTCCGCTCGTCCCGAGCGGGTAAAACGATAACACGAGATAATTTCGGAGTGACATGCCATCATAATCTTGATCATACTATTTGTAAAGCATATGTAGTGAATGCAGCGATCAAAACAATGTATATGACATGAGTAAACAAGTGAATCATAAAGCAAAGACTTTTCATGAATAACACTTCAAGACAAGCATCAATAAGTCTTGCATAAGAGTTAACTCATAAAGCAATAATTCAAAGTAAAAGCATTGAAGCAACACAAAAGAAGATTAAGTTTCAGCGGTTGCTTTCAACTTGTAACATGTATATCTCATGGATATTGTCAACATAGAGTAATATAATAAGTGCAATAAGCAAGTATGTAGGAATCAATGCACAATTCACACAAGTGTTTGCTTCTTGAGGTGGAGAGAAATAGGTGAACTGACTCAACAATGAAAGTAAAAGAATGGCCCTTCGCAGAGGGAAGCAGGGATAAATCATGTGCTAGAGCTTTTCAAGTTTTAAAATCATATAGAGAGCATAAAAGTAAAGTTTTGAGAGGTGTTTGTTGTTGTCAACGAATGGTAATGGGTACTCTAACTACCTCGCCAACCAGACTTTCAAGAGCGGCTCCCATGAATTTTTATTTTTGGGTGGCACTCCTTCCAACCTTTCTTTCACAAACCATGGCTAACCGAATCCTCGGGTGCCTGCCAACAATCTCATACCATGAAGGAGTGCCTTTTTATTTTAGTTTTATTATGATGATGACACCCCCCCAACCTTTGCTTACACAAGCCATGGCTAACCGAATCCTTCGGGTGCCTTCCAACAATCACATACCATGGAGGAGTGTCTATTTGAGTTAATTAATTCGGGACTGGGAATCCCATTGCCAGCTCTTTTTGCAAAATTATTGGATAAGCGGATGTGCCACTAGTCCATATGAGAGTCCGTCAAAAGTAAATGACAAGGTTGAAAGCTAAACACCACATACTTCCTCATGAGCTATAAAACATTAACACAAATTGAGAAGCATTTTGAATTATTTAAAGGTAGCACTCAAGCAATTTACTTTGGAATGGCAGGAAATACCACATAGTAGGTAGGTATGGTGGACACAATTGGCATAGTGGTTGGCTCAAGGATTTTGGATGCATGAGAAGTATCCCCTCTCGATACAAGGCTTAGGCTAGCAAGGTTGTTTGAAGCAAACACAAGTATGAACCGGTACAGACAAAACTTACATAAGAACATATCGCAAGCATTATAATACTCTACACTGTCTTCCTTGTTGCTCAAACACTTTTACCGAGAAAATATCTAGACCTTAAGAGAGATCAATTATGCAAACCAATTTTAACAAGCTTTACGGTAGTTCTCCACTAATAGGTTTAAACTACATGCAAAAACTTATGATCCACTTGAGAGCTCAAAACAATTGCCAAGTGTCAAATTATCCAAGACATATGAGGCATTTTCCTTTTCCAACCAAATAAAGATAAGTATTGTAGCTTCCAACTTTTATCATTGAACATTAAAAGTAAAACGAAGAACAAGTGTTCATATGAAAAAGCGGAGCGTGTATCTCTCCCAATCAAGGATTGCTAGGATCCGATCTTATTCAAACACAAACAAAACGAAAATAAACACACAGACGCTCCAAGTAAAGCACATATGATGTGACTGAATAAAAATATAGTTTCGGGGGAGGAACCTGATAAGTTGATGAAGAAGGGGATGCCTTGGGCATCCCCAAGCTTAGACGCTTGAGTCTTCTTGAAATATGCAGGGATGAACCACGGGGGCATCCCCAAGCTTAGACTTTTCACTCTTCTTGATCATATATCATCCTCCTCTCTTGACCCTTGAAAACTTCCTTCACAACAAACTTCTCATAAACTTCATTAGAGGGGTTAGTACTCAAAAAAAAATTTGAATCCACCTTGGTCCTGTAGTGACATATTGCAAGAACTCAATAAAACATTAGCTACAGCTCTCTACGTCTAGAAAACCTCGCTTAAAGTCCACAAGAGACAATGCAAAAAACAGAGACAGAATCTGCCAAAACAGAATAGCCAGTAAAGACGAATTTTAATAAAATACTTCCGTTGCTCAAATCAGAAAACTCAAAACTAATGAAAGTTGCGTACATATCTGAGGATCACTCACGTAAATTGGCATAATTTTCTGAGTTACCTACAGAGAATTTTGCCCAGATTCGTGACAGCAAAGAAATCTGTTTCTGCGCAGAAATCCAAATCTAGTATCGACCTTCGATTAGAGGCTTCACTTGGCACAACAAAACACAAAACTAAGATAAGGAGAGGTTGCTACAGTAGTAAACAACTTCCAAGACACAAATATAAAACAAAGTACTGTAGCAAAATAACACATGGGTTATCTCCCAAGAAGTTGCTTTCTTTATAGCCATTAAGATGGGCTCAGCAGTTTTAATGATGCACTCGCAAGAAATAGTATTTGAAGCAAAAGAGAGCATCAAAAGGCAAATCCAAAACACATTTAAGTCTCACATGCTTCCTATGCAAAGGTATCTTGTACACAAATAAATTCATGAAGAACAAAATGACAAGCATAAGAAGATAAAACAGGTGTAGCTTCAAAATTTTAAGCACATAGAGAGGTGTTTTAGTACCATGCAAATTTCTACAACCATATTTTCCTCTCTCATAATAGCTTTCAGTAGTGTCATGAGCAAACTCAACAATATAACTATCACATAAAGCATTCTTATCATGAGTCTCATGCATAAAATTATTACTACTCCCAACATAAGCATAGTTATTCTTATTAATTGTAGTAGGAGCAAATTCAACAAAGTAGCTATCATTATTATTCTCATCAAGTGTAGGAGGCATAGTATTATCATCATAAAAATTACTCTCCATAGTAGGCGGCACCAAAAGACCACTATCATTATAATCATCATATATGGGAGGCAAAGTATCATCAAAGAAAATTTTCTCCTCAATGCTTGGGGGACTAAAAATATCATGCTCATCAAAGCCAGCTTCCCCAAGCTTAGAATTTTCCATATCATTAGCAACAATGGTGTTCAAAGCGTTCATACTAATATTACTACCGAGCATGCAAATAAGATTCCATAGGTTTTTTAATTTTCGCATCAAACAATCCATGTTTTAAATCAGGAAATAGAATAAGAAGCTCATTGTTGTCCATTATGCCAAACTAGTGTAAACAAGAAACAAAAAGATGCAATTGCAGGATCTAAAGGAAATAGCTTTGAGCACAAACACAATGGCGCCAGAAAAGTACTTTACCTGGAACCGAAGTATGAGTGCCTTTTTACCTTTCCTCCCCGGCAACGGCGCCAGAAAAGTGCTTGACGCGTAGTTGACGAGGGAGGAAAAGTGCTTAGTTGCCGGGCTTGCCAATGTGTGAGTGCCGTTTACCTTCCCTCCCCGGCAACGGCGCCAGAAAAGTGCTTGATGTCTACGTTCCCCCTCCTTTCCTGTAGACAGTGTTGGGCCTCCAAGAGCAGAGGTTTGTAGAACAGCGAGCAAGTTTTCCCTTAAGTGGATACCCAAGGTTTATCGAACTCAGGGAGGAAGAGGTCAAAGATATCCCTCTCATGCAACCCTGCAACCACAAAGCAAGAAGTCTCTTGTGTCCCCAACACACCTAATAGGTGCACTAGTTCGGTGAAGAGATAGTGAAATACAGGTGGTATGAATAAGTATGAGCGATAGCAACGGTGCCGAGAAAATAGCTTGGCTGGCGTGTAGTTGATGGTGGTAGTATTGCAGCGAGTAGTAACACGGTGAAACGAGTAAACAAGCAGCGATAGCGATATTTAGGAACAAGGCCTAGGGATTACACTTTCACTAGTGGACACTCTCAACATTGATCACATAACGAGAATAGATAAATGCATACTCTACACTTTTGTTGGATGATGAACATATTGCGTAGGATTACACGAACCCTCAATGCCGGAGTTAACAAGCTCCACAATTTGTTCATATTTAAGTAACCTTATAGTGTAAGATAGATCAACATAACCGAGATAGATCACATCAATACCATCATAATGATAATTAACTCCACAATCTACAAGAGATCATGATCATAGCCTACGACAAGAACCACACGGTGCACACACTAGTCACCTTTACACACGTGCAGGAGGAATAGAACTACTTTAATAACATCACTAGAGTAGCACATAGATGACTTGTGATACAAAACTCATATGAATCTCAATCGTGTAAAGCAGCTCATGAGATCATTGTATTGAAGTACATGGAGAGAGATTAACCACATAGCTACCGGTACAGCCCCGAGCCTCGATGGAGAACTACTCCCTCCTCATGGGAGCAGCGGCGGTGATGAAGATGGCGGTGGAGATGGCAGCGGTGTCGATGGAGAAGCCTTCCGGGGGCACTTCCCTGCTCCGGCGGGGTGCCGGAACGGAGACTCCTGTCCCCCGGATCTTGGCTTCGCGATGGCGGCGGCTCGGAAGGTTTTCCGTATCGTGGTTCTTCGCATCGGGGTTTTCGATCCAGGGGCTTTATATAGGCGAAGAGGCGGCGCAGGAGGGTCGAAGAGGCGGTGGCACCATAGGCTGGCGCGGCCAGGGCCCAGGCCGCGCCACCCTATCATCCAGGGCCCACGGGGCCCCCTCCGGCGGCTCTCGGGTGTTCCGGATGCTTCCGGTGAAAATAGGAACCCGGGTCTTGATTTCGTCCGATTCGAGAATATTTCGTTACTAGGATTTCGAAACCAAAAACAGCGAGAAACAGGAACTGGCACTTCGGCATCTTGTTAATAGGTTAGTTCCAGAAAATGCACGAATATGACATAAAGTGTGCATAAAACATGTAGATAACATCAATAATGTGGCATGGAACATAAGAAATTATCGATACGTTGGAGACGTATCACATACCGTTTATTTTTCCAAGAGGATTGATAAAGTATGTGGAGTTAATACTATTTCTAATGTGAGAACTATCAAAGTTGGAACTATTGATTGTCCTATATATGAGCCTAAAGAAGGATATCAAAATTTTATGATTGGATCCATATCAATACAATTCAAGGTAACATGATTGATTTGAGGTTTATTTCTTCTTATGTTATGTAAAATTTATTTGGTGGCAAGACTTGATCAACCTTGTTAACAAATACTTTTTATATGCATAGAGGAACTAAACAACATCTCTTTCTTTCTCCACTTGTTTTACTCGCTGTAGCAATACCTTTGTATCTTTATTTTATTGCAATGTTGTGCCAAGTAAAGTCTCTAATAGAAGGTTGATACTAGATTTGGATTTCTGCGCAGAAACAGACTTCTATCTGTCACGAATTTGAGTAGGTCTCTCTGTAGGTAACTCAGAAAAATCTGCCAATTTACGTGCGTGATCCTCAGATATGTACGCAACTTTCATTAGTTTTGAGTTTTCTGATTTGAGCAACGGACCTCTTAAAAATTCGTCATTACTGGCTGTTCTGTTTTGGCAGATTATATCTCTGTTTTTTGCATTGTCTCTTGTAGACTTTAAGTAAGGCTTTCTAGACGTGGAGAGCTGTAGCTAATGTTTTATTGAGTTCTTGCAGTGTGTTACTACAGTACTAAAGTGGATTAAAGTTTTTTGAGTACTAACCCCTCTAATGAAGTTTATGAGAAGTTTGGTGTGGCAGAAGTTTTCAAAGGTCAAGAGAGAAGGGTGATATAATGTGATCAAGAAGAGTCAAAAGCCTAAGCTTGGGGGGAGGTATACCGGCATCACTCATTCTTTGCATATTATAGTTGCTGGATACTTGCACATACTTGTTTAGCTTCTTAAAGTGGTTTTCTAATAAGAGGGAGATGATATTTGGGGAAGTGCTGCCTGAAAACAGATTCTGGACTGATACCAAAAAAATTCTCAAAAACAGCCAGAACGTTATTTTGCAAAGCCAATTTTTTTGCATGTTCCCCAGGTTGTTATCTAACTTTCATTAGCTGAACACTTTTCAAGCTGGGCAGCGGAATAATTTCTTAAAAATCGATTCTTATCTATCTGTCAAGTTTGACGAATTCCTGCTGCTTTGTGTTTATGTGACTCTTCTAGTTTTCATTTTCTTATTTTTGCTTTGTTTCTTTCCTAAAACACAAAAAGACCAAAAATATTTCTGTTGTTGCTCTTCACCATTTGTTTATTTTGGTTTTCTTGCTTTTATTTTGCTTTATTTGCTATCGTTGATTTGCTATAAGAAAATCCAATTTTTTTTTGCTTTGTTTGCTTGCTTCCTTTTGTTCTTGTTTCCAATTCGAAAACACCAAAAATATTTGCTGTTCTTCTTTGGTTTTATAAAGTTCATTATGAGTTCAATGGTCTTCGGTGGCTGGAGCGTGGTTTTCATTTCATATTATCCAAGCTACACAAGTGAAAGGCAATAATGACGATCTACGACAATTCGACTGTGGTGAGAGGCTGATATGAACTCTATTTGTTTTCATTTTTGTACATATACTCATCCATGTGAGCATGCTTAGTTGGTTCATGTGAGTTATATGTCATTTAAGAAAGTCTAGTAGTTCATGATCTCTCATGATTAGCTCCAATTTATTAATATGAGTAGCATGTCATGGATGTTTGCTTGCATTGTTTTATTCATAAATAGGTATGACATTGTGGTATCCTCCTCTGAATAATCCATTTGAATCGACTTGGCACATGCTCACGCATGCACATGACTGAACAAAAGTCAATTAAGCCTCGATGATTTACCTTGCTTCAGAGTTCTTGTATCACTTTTATGCCTCCGTTAATTTATTTTGCCGCAAGCATGATTATGACGATGGATTGCTCTCTTGATTGTCGCTCCCAGTCTATTGCTAGCCTTCACTTGTACTCGAGCGGGAACGCTGCTCGTGCTTCCAAACCCCTGAAAACCAAGTTGTTCCAAAGTGTCCACCATAAATACCTATGCATGGCATTTCAAACCATTCCAAGTAAATTCTCTTGCGCTACCTTTAAACCTTCAAAATGCTTCTCAATTTGTGTTAATGTTTTATAGCTCATGAGGAAGTATGTGGTGTTTATCTTTCAACCTTGTCATTTACTCTTGGCGGACTTTCATAATGGACTAGTGGCACATCCGCTTATCCAATAATTTTGCAAAAAGAGCTAGCAACGGGGTTCCCTGCCCCGATTAATCAAACTTCATTAATAATTCTCTTCACATGTTTTGCTCTGATTCATCAGTAAGCAACTTAATTTTGCAAATAGACACTCCTCCATGGTATGAGATTGATGGAAGGCACCCGAGGATTCGGTTAGCCATGGCTTGTGTAAGCAAAGGTTGGGGGGAGTGTCACCCATAATAAAACTAAAATACGTGTATAAACAAAAGAGAAGAGGGATGATCTACCTTGCTGGTAGAAATAACGTCCTTCATGGGAGCCGCTCTTGAAAGTCTGGTTGGCGAGGTAGTTGGTGTACCCATTACCATTCGTTGACAACAACAAACACCTCTCAAAATAATTTTACTCCTGTTTTTAAAAATGAAAAGCTCTAGCGCATGTTAATCCCTGCTTCCCTCTGCGAAGGGTCAATCTTTTACTTTCATGTTGTGTCACCATCCTTTCTTTGAGTACTTTCTTGAGAGCACAACTGTCATTCTTATTATAATATGCTTGTCCCAAAATATGATTGACTGTGGTATAACTTTGATGCTTTGATCTTTGACGATCTCTATTTCTAGTCTTTCTATGAACCTCAGAGGTGCCTGAGTATTTATGTTTTGCTGATCAAATACGGGCAAGCGAGATACCACTTTATCATACCCTTTTATGAACATTGCAATCCTGCTTATAGACATGATTCATGATGCTTATTATTAATTGTTGGTACCTTTCCATGATTGACATAGCTAATAGATGATCTTATTTGCATGTATCTTATTATGAATTGCCTAAGTACTTGTCCATATCATGAGAATATTTACATCATATGAACAAATGTGTTCGTGAAAGTTCTTTTATCGCATCAGTTGTTAACTGAATTGCTTGAGGATAAGCAATAAGCTAAGCTTGGGGGGAGTTGATACGTCCAAAACGTATCTACTTTCTCGAACACTTTTGCTATTGTTTTGCCTCTAATTTGTGTATTTTGGATACAACTAACACGGACTAACGCTGTTTTCAGCAGAATTGCTCTGGTGTCTCGTTTTTGTGTAGAAATCCAACTTTCAGAAAAATCCCCGGAATTTATGTCAAAGGTCTTAACTTACCGGAAGAATTACGGAGCCAGAAGGGCAAGCCAGGTGGAGGCCCGAGGCCCCCACACACTAGGCCGGCGCGGCCCAGGAGGGGGGCGCGCCGCCCTACTGTGTGGCCGCCTCGGCTGGCCTCCGACGCCCTCCTCTGGACTACTTAAGGGTTTCGATCTAAAAACGCGAGGCGAGAAGTCGAAGTCGCCAGAAACCCTCCAGAACACCGCCACATCGCGAAACTCCGTCTCGGGACCAGAAACTCCGTTCTGGCACTCCGCCGGGACGGGGAATTGGAGGAGATCATCGCCATCATCACCACCGATGCCTCTCCATCGACCAGCCATGTTTCCCCCATCCATGTGTGAGTAATTCCCCCGCTGTAGGCTGAAGGGGATGGTAGGGATTGGATGAGATTGGTCATGTAATAGCATAAGATTGTTAGGGCATAGTGCCTAGTGTCCGTAATTGGTACTTTGATGATATTGTTGCAACTTGTTATGCTTAATGCTTGTCACTAGGGCCCGAGTGCCATGATCTCAGATCTGAACATGTTATTATTTCATCATGATATGCATTGTTTTATGATCTTACCTACAAGTTGTATACACATGTCGATGTCCGGAACTCGAGGCCCCGAAGTGACAGAAATCGGGACAACCGGAGGGGATGGCAGTGATGTGAGGATCACATGTGTTCACGGAGTGTTAATGCTTTTCTCCGGTACTTTATTAAAAGGAGTACCTTAATATCCAGTAGATTCCCTAGAGGCCCGGCTGCCACCGGCTGGTAGGACAAAAGATGTTGTGCAAGTTTCTCATTGCGAGCACGTACGACTATATACGGAACACATGCCTATGGATTGCTTTGTACTTGGACACCATTTTATTATTATCCGCAAATGCCACTGCTTTGATTGTTACATGAGTTTCTCTCATCCATGCAACGCCCGTCATCCATCCCCGTGCCTACGGTATTTTAATCCTGTTGTTTACTAAAATCACTACTGCTGTCTCTGTTACTCTGCTCGTTGTTATTGCACTACTCGCTATCTGCTATAAAGCTGTTACTACTTGATAAACTCTTGCGAGCAAGTCTGTTTCCAGTGCAGCTGAATTGACAACTCCGCTGTTAAGGCTTTGAAGTATTCTTTGTCTCCCCTTGTGTCGAATCAATAAATTGGGTTTTACTTTCCGCGAAGACTGTTGCGATCCCCTATACTTGTGGGTCATCAGTGATCATTGTTGAGAGTGTCCACTAGTGAAAGTATGATCCCTAGGCCTTGTTTCTAAGCATTGAAACACCGTTTCCAATAAGTTCTGCTACATGTTCGCTTGCTGCCATTTTTATTTCAGATTGCAACTACTACTTATAATCATCCATATTACTTGTGTTTCACTATCTCTTCGCCGAACTAGTGCACCTATACATCTGACAAGTGTATTAGGTGTGTTGGGGACACAAGAGACTTCTTGCATCTTAATTGCAGGGTTGCTTGAGAGGGATATCTTTGACCTCTACCTCCCTGAGTTCGATAAACCTTGGGTGATTCACTTAAGGGAAACTTGCTGCTGTTCTACAAACCTCTGCTCTTGGAGGCCCAACACTGTCTACAGGAATAGAAGCGTGCGTAGACATCAGCGTATGACGTGGGCATTACCCTTTGGGTAACTGACATTGCCCTATCCTGTGAGGCCCAACTGGAGGCCCATGAAGATACCCGATGGTAAGGCGGGCCACTAGGACGGTGTTGGAGAAGATTCCCTGAAGAACAAGACAGAGAGGAGCCGAACAAGGAAATTTTAGAGCTAGGTCTTTTGTAAACCTAGTCGTACCCGGACAAATCTCTTGAGACCTGGCCTTTATAGAGGCCAGGAGAGGGCCTGCCGAGGGACAGACGAACAATCTTATTAACTTTAGCCACAATAAGTCTAGAGCTAGGTCGCCGCATCACTTAGTCTCTCGACGAGATCACAGCCGAAACCTTCGGCACCCCATTGTAACCCGATATTTTCATAATCAAGATCAGACAGGCAGGACGTAAGGGTTTTACCTCATCGAGGGCCCCGAACCTGGGTAAATCGCTCTCCCCGCTTGTCTGTTAACCGATGTCTCGTGTCAGCCTACATGATTTCCATCAACCCTAAGCCCCAATCGGAGGGCATTGCCGAGGAGTACCCTCGATAGTTGGCACTGTCTGTGGGAAGCCTGTCGGCACAAGGCAGGTCATCGGCAGTACCAGTCACGTCGGTGGCGTTCGTGCTCGAGTCGCCAACACCGTCAGATCCGAAAGATTCAGTTCGCTGCGGGTCCTTCGTGTTCATACCGCACACCGAGGCATCGCATCCGATCTCTGCAGAATCACGCGGCAACATGGATACTACTTTCGGTGGTGTTCACTTCATCATCGATTCCAGAGGGTTCCTTCGCCTCCCTAGTTCGAACGCATCAAGTCTAAGAACTTCGGTTCCAGAAGATATCGCGCCAGCAGCGACCTCGGCAGCCTTATCCAGGAGTGCGGAAGAAGGCAGTCGAGGCAACTTCGGCGCCATAGTGGAGCAAAGGAAAAGACGAAGGGACTCACGTCGCGAAGAAGAAGAGCAAATCGCGACTCACCCCCGACAATACAAACGAGGATGCCACAGCACGCAGTCGCACAAGAATCGCCTTTGCACACCTTACCTATCAGCCACAGAGCAACTCGAAGCACCATGTTATCTGCACTCTTATATCGATCCAAAGGATGGCCATGAAAAATCCAGTCATTTGCTTAGGAATTGTCGGCAGTTCCTCGAAATTCGGCAGTTCTGCGACGACCTTAGGGCCAAGGCCACGGCAAGAGTTCATACGATGGAAAGGAGAGCAGGATCCTACAGTTATCCGCCAGACCATACATACCAGCAGGAGGAGACAAGTACGTATCAGCCGAAGTGTTTCCAGAAACTCGCGGACATGTCAACATGATCCACAAAACCAGCTTTTCAAAGAGAGAGGTCAAGAAGTTCTCGCGAGAAGTAAAGTACGCGGAAGTTGCCATGGTCGACACACCCGAATTCATCGATTGGTCAGATCAAAGCATATCTTTCAGCAAGGCGGATCACCCAAAGGCCGTTCCAAGACCTGGACATGATGCCCTAGTCCTTGAAGCGCAGATCGGAGGATACAATATGAGGAAAGTATTCATGGATGGAGGAAGCGGCCTGAATCTGTTATTTACCAGCACAATGAAAGCAATGGGCCTAACAGTCGACATGCTAAGAGAGTCCGATACAGGATTCCATGACATCATACCGACTCGACCCGCTTATTCCCTCGACAAGATATCGCTGGACATAGTTTTCGGCACACCTAGCAACTTCAGAAAGGAGAAGATCGAGTTTGAAGTAGTTGACTGGGATTCTCAGTACCATGCCATCCTCGGCAGACCTGCGTTTGCCAAATTCATGGCAGTACCCCATTACGCGTACCTGAAACTGAAGATGCCAGGCAATAATGGGACAGCGATAACCATTCATGGAAGCTTCTCCCGTTCAGATAGTTGCGACAGAGATTTCCAAAAGATCGCCTCGAAATTCGGGGCTAGGGAAGAACTTAACGCAGTTGATGCCATCACGGACCACACGAAGCCACCAGCCGATAATCGAAACGTAAGATCCGATGAGTTTGACGTCGCGAAAGAATCAAAGAAGCAGCAGGTGCATCCCTCTGACCCGTAGAAGATAGTCAACACTTCGACGGACCTTCTTGTCGCATAGGAAAGCGCGCTCATCGAGTTCCTCCGTGAGCGCTGGGAAATATTTGCATGGGAACCATCCGACATGCCAGGTATTCCCAGGGAACTCACTGAGCACGCCCTCAATGTTGACCCAAAGGCCAAACCAGTACAACAGTCGATGCGCCGGTTTTCTGAGCCAAAGAGAAAAGCAATCGGCGAAGAGGTTAGTCGGCTCCGCAAGGTAGGATTCATTCGGGAGCTCAAGGAAGCTGAGTGGGTGGCCAATCCCGTCATGGTGCCAAAGAAAGACACAACCTCTCTTCGCATGTGCATCGATTACACAAGTCTTAACAAGCATTGTCCTAAGGATCACTTCCCACAGCCTCGTATCGATCAGATAGTCGACTCCACAGCAGGATGTGATCGTCTCTCTTTTCTCGATGCATACTCCAGGTACAACCAGATCAAGCTCAAGAAGGAAGACCAGGAGTTAACCGCGTTCATCACCCCGCATGGCGTATTTTGTTACAACGTCATGACTTTCGGGTTGAAAAACGCAGGAGCAACCTACCAGCGGTGCATGCAAGCTTGTCTTGGAGAATAGATCGGAAGGAATATCGAAGTTTACATTGATGATATCGTGGTAAAGACGAAGCACGCCGCCACTCTCATCGACGATTTGCGGGAAACCTTCGACAACCTCGACAAGTATAAAATCAAACTGAACCCGAATAAATGTTTCTTTGGGGTGCCTGGAGGGCAAGTACTCGGGTACTTCATCTCAGCCAGAGGAATAGAGGCCAATCCCTTGAAGATCAAAGCTATTCTCGACATGGAACCGCCAAAGAATTTGCACCAAGTGCAGCAATTGGCAGGACGGCTGGTAGCACTCAGCAGATTCATTGCCAAGCTAGGAGAGAAAGCTTTGCCCTTCTATAGCCTGATGAAGAAGTCAGAAAAATTCGAGTGGACAGACAAGGCGCAAGAGTCTTTTGACAATCTGAAGAAGATATTATCGACATCTCCAGTACTTGTGACTCCACACGAAAAGGAAACACTACTTATGTACATAGCAGCAACGGTGCAAGTCTTCAGCAGCGTCCTGGTTGTCGAGCGAGAAGAAGCAGGAAGTGTTCACGGCGTGCAAATACCCATTTACTACCTCAGCGAAGTGCTCACGCCAGCAAAGCAGAGGTACCCCCATCACCAGAAGTTGGCATATGCAGTATGGAGAACAGCTCGTAAGCTACGCCATTATTTCACGGAACACCCGATCATTGTCGTGAGTGAGGCACCGTTGAAGAATATACTCACTAACCCAGAAGCCACGGGTCGAGTGTCCCAATGGGCCATCGAGATAGCGCCACACGACATTATCTACGTCAACCGAACGACGATCAAATCCCAAGTCCTTCCAGATTTCGTGGCAGATTGGATCCAGTCACAAACACTGGCAACACCCGACATGTCTGGTTCATGGACAATGTACTTCGACGGGTCTAAGAGGAGTACAGGCGCAGGAGCAGGGGTGATACTGATATCGCCACAGGGAGACAAGATGAAGTACATCCTACGTATGAATTTCTCCCTGCCGACAAATAATGAAGCAGAATACGAAGCGCTGTTGCACGGAATGAAGATGGCAAAGGCATGTGGGGCAACTCGCCTGGAAATTTATGGAGACTAGAATCTGGTGGTACAGCAGTCGATGAATTTATGCGACGCGGTCAGTGACAACATGATCACCTACTGACAGTTATACCAGAATATGGAATCCAAGTTTGAAGGGTGCGAACTTAAGCATATCGGCAGAGCTAGCAACGAGGAAGCCGATGCCCTGGCAAACATTGGATCCATGTGTTCCCCCATTCCAGACGGAGTGTTTTACGAAGTTATCACTCGACGATCGATAAAGGAGAAAGCGTCGGCACCTCCTAAATCATCGGCTGATGATCCAGAGGCAAGCCTGTAGCAAACTGCCGAAGAAATTTCACCTCGATCTGCAGAGAAGGTCCTCCTCCTCGAACCCCTATGGACCAAACCATTTTTAGCGTACCTGACAGAGCAGCAGTTACCAGAGGATCCGGTGGAAGCAAGACGAATTGTGAGATGATCAAAGGCCTTCACTATTGTAAACGGAGAACTCTACAAGCATAGCATATCTGGTATATTTCAAAGGTGTATCGCCATCGACGACGGAAAAGCACTGCTACGTGAGATACACGAAGGAACCTGTGGACACCACACAGGCAGCAGGGCCCTCGTGGCCAAAGCTTTTAGAGCAGGATTTTACTGGCCAACGGCGGCATCGGATGCCCGAGATCTGGTTATGAAGTGCGACCCCTGTCAGCGTTTTGCAACAAAACCACACGCTCCCGCAACGGATCTGATGACAATACCTCTGGCATGGCCCTTCGCACAGTGAGGACTCGACCAAGTTGGACCACTGCCGAGATCGTCACCTGGAGGTCATACATATTTCCTATCCACGGTCGATAAGTTCACCAAATGGATCGAAGCTGTGCCTGTCCGAAATCAGAAAGCCGAAACTGCCGTCCGATTCTTCAGGGGAATAACTTGTCGATTTGGCATGCCTCACAGCATCGTCACATACAATGGAACTAATTTTGACTCCAAAAAGTTTCGGAAGTTTTGCGATGACTGTGGCATTAAGCTAAAATTCGCATTGGTGGCACACCCCCAAACCAACGGCCTGGTCGAAAGGATCAATGGTCTAATAGGATATGGCCTCATGAAACGCCTTACGGGTGCGGCTGGGACCTGGGTCGAAGAATTACCAACTGTGCTCTAGATTTTACGCACTACACCCAACAGGTCAACCCAATACACCCCGTTCTTCTAGGTACACGGAGCCGAAGCGGTTTTGCCAGCCGATGTTCGGTTCGAAGCCCCTCGGGTGACCGCGTACACGGAAGCTACTTCCAACATCGGGATGCAGGATGCCGTGGCCCTCCTTGATGAAGCTCGGGACATTGCCTTGGCAAGAACAACGGTGTATCAGCAGGCGCTAAGAAATTATCACAGTCGACGAATACGCAATCGAAGTTTCAGTATTGGAGATATGGTACTGCGGCTGAAGCAAGAAAGACATTCGAAGCTCGAATCTCCATGGGAAGGGCCGTTCATCATCACTAAAGTGATACCAGGCGGAGTTTATCGGCTTAAGAATCCAACTTCAGGAGAAGACGTTGAAAATCCATGGAACGTCGCACATTTACGACGGTTCTACGCATAGGATATAATTATACCCTGATACGTCTCAAACGTATCTATAATTTCTTATGTTCCATGCTACTTTTATGATGATACTCACATGTTTTATACACACTTTATGTCATATTTATGCATTTTTCGTCACTAACCTATTGACAAGATGCCGAAGAGCTAGTTGCTGTTTTCTGCTGTTTTTGGTTTCAGAAATCCTACAAAGGAAATATTCTCGGAATTGGACGAAATCAACGCCCAGGGTCTTATTTTTCCACGAAGCTTCCAGAAGACCGAGGGAGATACAAAGTGGGGCCACGAGGTGGCGCCACACTAAGGCGGCGCGGCCTAGGGGGCCCGCGCGGCCCTGGCGTGTGGGGCCCTCGTGTGGCCCCCCGCGTTGCCCTTCCGCCTACTTAAAGCCTCCGTCGCGAAACCCCCAGTACCGAGAGCCACGATACGGAAAACCTTCCAGAGACGCCGCCGCCGCCAATCCCATCTCGGGGGATTCTGGAGATCACCTCCGGCACCCTGCCGGAGAGGGGAATCATCTCCCGGAGGACTCTTCATCGCCATGATCGCCTCCGGATCGATGCGTGAGTAGTTCACCCCTGGACTATGGGTCCATAGCAGTAGCTAGATGGTTGTCTTCTCCTCTTGTGCTATCATGTCAGATCTTGTGAGCTGCCTGTCATGATCAAGATCATCTATTTGTAATGCTACATGTTGTGTTTGTTGGGATCCGATGAATATGGAATACTATGTTATGTTGATTATCAATCTATCATATATGTGTTGTTTATGATCTTTCATGCTCTCCGTTGCTAGTAGAGGCTCTGGCCAAGTTGATACTTGTAACTCCAAGAGGGAGTATTTATGCTCGATAGTGGGTTCATGCCTCCATTAAATGCGGGACGGTGACGAACGTTCTAAGGTTGTGGATGTCTCGTTGCCACTAGGGATAAAACATCAATGCTTTGTCTAAGGATATTTATGTTGATTACATTACGCACCATACTTAATGCAATTGTCTGTTGTTTGCAACTTAATACTGGAAGGGGTGCGGATGCTAACCCGAAGGTGGACTTTTTAGGCATAGATGCATGCTGGATAGCGGTCTATGTACTTTGTCGTAATGCCCAATTGAATCTCACTTTACTCATCATGATATGTATGTGCATTGTTATGCCCTCTCTATTTGTCAATTGCCCAACTGTAATTTGTTCACCCAACATGCTATTTCTTATCGGAGAGACACTTCTAGTGAACTGTGGACCCCGGTCCAATTCTTTTACATCTGAATACAATCCACTGCAAACATTGTTCTTTACTGTTCTTCGTATACAAACATCATTTTCCACACCATACATTTAATTCATTGTTTACAACAAGCCGGTGAGATTGACAACCTCACTGTTAAGTTGGGGCAAAGTATTTGGATTGTGTTGTGCAGGTTCCACGTTGGCGCCGGAATCCCTGGTGTTGCGCCGCACTAAACTCCGTCACCAACAACCTTCACGTGCTCCTTGACTCCTACTGGTTCGATAACCTTGGTTTCTTACTGAGGGAAAACTTGCTTCTGTACGCATCACACCTTCCTCTTGGGGTTCCCAACGGGCGTGTGCTTTACGCGTCATCAAGCTCTTTTTCTGGCGCCGTTGCCGGGGAGATCAAGACACGCTGCAAGGGGAGTCTCCTACTTCCAATCTCTTTACTTTGTTTTTGTCTTGCTTTACTTTATTTTATTTACTGCTTTGTTTGCTTTCTTATATAAAAATACAAAAAAATTAGTTACTTGCTTTACTTTATTTATTATCTTGTTTGCGTTCTCCATATTAAAAACACAAAAAATAAATTAGTTACTTGCATTTACTTTACTTATGTCATCATGCTTTCCTCTAAGTTCACTCCGAAAGATATACCGGTAGGGCAAGGGTCTATCATTGGAAGAGATAATATAGAAGAATTTTTACCCATGTTAGTATGGATGAAAATTTTGAAGATATACCATTATTAAAAGTTGCTCCTACTTATGAAAGTGCTTCTGCCTGTTTAGTACACATGTTGGAAACTAGATTCGTTAATCTCAATCCCATAATGCAACATATGTTTCTTACACTTTCTGATATGGAGATGGGAGAAAAGAGAGATTTTGTTTTAAAAGTCCTTGTTAGAGAATTTGAAGATATAGCTAAAGAAGCTAGAAAAGTTTTTATTGAGCATAAGATGCTTGGTTTGTTCACTGATTTTAAAAGAACACTTGAAAAGATGGACATGGATAGATTAAAGTACACTAATAATGTCAATGGTGAGGGGGAGATTAAAGCACCGATACCTGGCAAGCTCTTAGGAATGCATGAGGCTCTAGAAAAGAATTTTGATTGGCTTGTTCCTGAAAATTTGTTTGATGAGAATAGTGCTTGCACGTAGTTGACGTATTGCAACGGCGCCAAAGTAGCTTCCTTGTGACGGTAAAGCACTCGTCCGTTGGGAACCCCAAGAGGAAGGTGTGATGCGTAAAGCAGCAAGTTTTCCCTCAGTAAGAAACCAAGGTTTATCGAACCAGTAGGAGTCAAGAAGCACGTTGAAGGTTGATGGCGGCGAGATGTAGTGCGGCGCAACACCGAGGATTCCGGCGCCAACGTGGAACCTGCACAACACAACCAAAGTACTTTGCCCCAACGAAACGAGTGAGGTTGTCAATCTCACCGGCTTGCTTTGTAACAAAGGATTAGATGTATAGTGTGGATGATGATTGTTTGCGAGAAAACAGTAGAACAAGTATTGCAGTAGATTGTATTCGATTAAAAGAATGGACCGGGGTCCACGAGTTCACTAGAGGTGTCTCTCCCATAAGATAAATAGCATGTTGGGTGAACAAATTACAGTTGGGCAATTGACAATAGAGAGGGCATGACAATGCACATACATGATATGATGAGTATTGTGAGATTAATTGGGCATTACGACAAAGTACATAGACCGCTATCCAGCATGCATCTATGCCTAAAAAGTCCACCTTCAGGTTATCATCCGAACCCCTTCCAGTATTAAGTTGCAAACAACAGACAATTGCATTAAGTATTCGTAATGTAATCAATAACTACATCCTCGGACATAGCATCAATGTTTTATCCCTAGTGGCAACAACACATCCACAACCTTAGAACTTTCTGTCACTCGTCCTGCATTTAATGGAGGCATGAACCCACTATCGAGCATAAATACTCCCTCTTGGAGTTAAGAGTAAAAACTTGGCCGAGCCTCTACTAATAACGGAGAGCATGCAAGATCATAAACAACACATAGGTAATAGATTGATAATCAACATAACATAGTATTCTCTATCCATCGGATCCCAACAAACACAACATATAGCATTACGGATAGATGATCTTGATCATGTTAGGCAGCTCACAAGATCCGACAATGAAGCACATAAGGAGAAGACAACCATCTAGCTACTGCTATGGACCCATAGTCCAGGGGTGAACTACTCACTCATCACTCCGGAGGCGACCATGGCGGTGAAGAGTCCTCCGGGAGATGATTCCCCTCTCCGGCAGGGTGCCGGAGGCGATCTACTGAATCCCCTGAGATGGGATTGGCGGCGGCGGCGTCTCTGGAAGGTTTTCCGTATCGTGGCTCTCGGTACTGGGGGTTTCACGACGAAGGCTATTTGTAGGCGAAAGGGCAGAGTCGGGAGAGTCACGAGGGGCCCACACGCTAGGCCGGCGCGGCCAGGGCTTGGGCCGCGCCGCCCTAGTGTGGCGCCGCCTCGTGGCCCCACTTCGTTAGTCCTCCGGTCTTCTGGAAGCTTCGTGGAAAAATAGGCCCCTGGGCGTTGATTTCGTCCAATTTCGAGAATATTTCCTTACTAGGATTTCTGAAACCAAAAACAGCAGAAAACAGCAACTGGCTCTTCGGCATCTCGTTAATAGGTTAGTGCCGGAAAATGCATAAATATGACATAAAGTATGCATAAAACATGTAGATATCATCAATAATGTGGCATGGAACATAAGAAATTATCAATACGTCGGAGACGTATCAAATAGCAAGCCTAAAAGTAATGAAAAAGGAGACTCTGAAACTTACATAGGTAAGATACAATGCATTGTTGAGAAAACTCCAAACCCCGCTGTTGATGCTTCGTCTCTTGATAATACTTGATTCACACTTTCTGCGCCTAGCTGAAAGACGTTAAAGAAAAGCGCTTATGGGAGACAACCCATTATTTTACTACAACACTTTTGTTTTATATTTGAGTCTTGGAAGTTGTTACTACTGTAGCAACCTCTCCTTGTCTTTATTTTATTGCATTGTTGTGCCAAGTAAAGTCTTTGATAGTAGAGTTGATACTAGATTTGGATTGCTGCGCAGAAACAGATTTCTTGCTGTCACGAATTTGAGTCGCCCCGTCTGTAGGTAACTCAGAAAAATATGCCAATTTACGTGCGTGATCCTCAGATATGTACGCAACTTTCATTCAATTTGAGCATTTTCATCTGAGCAATTTTAGTGCCCCAGAAAAATTCGTCTTTACGTACTGTTCTGTTTTGACAGATTCTGCCTTTTCGCATTGCCTGTTTTGCTATGTTTGATGGATTTCTTTGTTCCATTAACTTTCAGTAGCTTTTTGCAATGTCCAGAACTGTTAAGAATGATTATGTCACCTCTGAACATGTGAATTTTTGATTATGCACTAACCCTCTAATGAGTTTGTTTTGAGTTTGGTGTGGAGGAAGTTTTCAAGGATCAAGAGAGGAGGATGATACAATATGATCAAGGAGAGAGAAAACTCTAAGCTTGGGGATGCCCCCGTGGTTCATCCATGTATATTTCAAGAAGACTCAAGCATCTAAGCTTGGGGATGCCCAAGGCATCCCCTTCTTCATCGACAACTTATCAGGTCACCTCTAGTGAAACTATATTTTTATTCCATCACATCTTATGTGCTTTACTTGGAGCGTCTTTATGTTCTTGTTTTTGTTTTTGTTTGAATAAAATTGGATCCTAGAATTCATTATATGGGAGAGAGACACGCTCCGCTGTTGCATATGAACACATATGTTCTTAGCTTTATTCTTAATATTCATGGCGAAGGTTTAAAGCTGCCGTTAATTGTTATATGGTTGGAAACGAGAAAATGCTACATGTGGTAATTGGTATAATGTCTTGAATAATTTGATACTTGGCAATTGTTGTGCTCATATAGATCATGTTTAAGCTCTTTCATCATGTACTTTGCACCTATTAATGAAGAAATACTGTACAGCTTGTTGAAATTTGGTTTGCATGATTGGTCTCTCTAAAGTCTAGATATTTTCTGGTGAGGGTTTGAACAACAAGGAAGACAGTGTAGAGTCTTATAATGCTTGCAATATGTTCTTATGTAAGTTTTGCTGTACCGGTTCATACTTGAGTTTGCTTCAAACAACCTTGCTAGCCTAAGCCTTGTATTGAGAGGGAATACTTCTCGTGCATCCAAAATCCTTGAGCCAAAAACTATGCCACTTGTGTCCACCATACCTACCTACTACATGGCATTTATCTGCCATTCCAAAGTAAATTGGTTGAGTGCTACCTTTAAAATTCCATTCTTTGTCTTTGCAATATATAGCTCATGGGAAAAATAGCTTAAAAACTATTGTGGTATTGAATATGTACTTATGTATCTTATTTCTTAATAACTTGCTTGTTGAGCGATAACCATATTCCTGGGGACGCCATCACCTATTTCACCTTTGTTGAATATCATGTGAGTTGCTATGCATGTTCGTCTTGTCTGAAGTAAGGGTGATTTATCATGATCAAATGGTTTGAGTATGCATATTGTTAGAGAAGAACATTGGGCCGCTAACTAAAGCCATGATCCATGGTGGAAGTTTCAGTTTGGACAACAATCCTCAATCTCATATGAGAATTTTATCTGTTGTTGAATGCTTATGCATTAAAGAGGAGTCCATTATCTATTGTCTATGTTGTCCCGGTATGGATGTCTAATTTGAGAATAATCAAAAGCGAGAAATCCAATGCGAACTTTCTCCTTAGACCTTTATACAGGCGACATAGAGGTACCCCTTTGTGACACTTGGTAAAAACATATGCTATGCAATGATAATCCATGTAAATCCAAGCTAATTAGGACAAGGTGCGGGCACTATTGGTAATCTATGCATGAGGCTTGCAACTTATAGGATATCTTATACATAACGCATATGCTTTATTACTACCATTGACAAAATTGTTTCTTGTTTTCAAAATAAAAGCTCAAGCACAAATATAGCAATTCATGCTTCCCTCTGCGAAGGGACCATTCTTTTACTTTTATGTTGAGTCAGTTTACCTACTTCTTTCTATCTTAGAAGCAAACACTTGTGTCAACTGTGTGCATTGATTCCTACATACTTGCTTATTTGCATTCATCATATTACTTTGTGTTCACAATTATCCATGAGATATACATGTTGAAGTTGAAAGCAACTGCTGAAACTTATATCTTCCTTTGTGTTGCTTCAAAACTTTCTACTAAGAATCTATTGCTACTAGCAACGGAGAGCATGCAAGATCATAAACAACACATATATGATAGATTGATAATCAACATAACATAGTATTCCATATTCATCGGATCCCAACAAACACAACATGTAGCATTACAAATAGATGATTTTGATCATGATAGGCAGCTCACAAGATCTGACATGATAGCACAAGAGGAGAAGACAACCATCTAGCTACTGCTATGGACCCATAGTCCAGGGGTGAACTACTCACGCATCGATCCGGAGGCGATCATGGTGATGAAGAGTATTGATACTTGTCTTGAAAGTACTATTCACGAAAAGTCTTTGCTATATGATTCAGTTGTTTAATCATTGTCTTTACCATTGCTTCGAATCACTTCATTCATTACATATGTTTACAATAGTATTGATCAAGATTATGATATCATGTCACTTCGGAAATTATCCTTGTTATCGTTTACCTACTCGAGGACGAGTAGGAACTAAGCTTGGGGATGCTTGATACGTCTCAAACGTATCTATAATTTCTTATGTTCCATGCTACTTTTATGATGATACTCACATGCTTTATACACACTTTATGTGATATTTATGCATTTTCCGGCACTAACCTATTGACAAGATGCCGAAGAGCCAGTTGCTGTTTTCTGTTGTTTTTGGTTTCAGAAATCCTACAAAGGAAATATTCTCGGAATTAGACGAAATCAACGCCCAGGGTCTTATTTTTCCACGAAGCTTCTAGAAGACCGAGGGAGATACAAAGTGGGGCCACGAGGTGGCGCCTCACTAAGGCGGCGCGGCCTAGGGGGGGCCCGCGCCGCCCTAGCGTGTGGGCCCCTCGTGACGCCCCCGACTCTGCCCTTCCGCCTACTTAAAGCCTTCGTCGCGAAAACCCCAGTACCGAGAGCCACGATACGGAAAACCTTCCAGAGACGCCGCCGCCGCCAATCCCATCTCGGGGGATTCAGGAGATCGCCTCCGGCACCCTGCCGGAGAGGGGAATCATCTCCCGGAGGACTCTTCATCGCCATGATCCCTTCCGGATCGATGCGTGAGTAGTTCACCCCTGGACTATGGGTCCATAGCAGTAGCTAGATGGTTGTCTTCTCCTCTTGTGCTATCATGTCAGATCTTGTGAGCTGCCTATCATGATCAAGATCATCTATTTGTAATGCTACATGTTGTGTTTGTTGGGATCCGATGAATATGGAATACTATGTTATGTTGATTATCAATCTATCATATATGTGTTGTTTATGATCTTGCATGCTCTCCGTTGCTAGTAGAGGCTCTGGCCAAGTTGATACTCGTAACTCCAAGAGGGAGTATTTATGCTCGATAGTGGGTTCATGCCTCCATTAAATCTGGGACGAGTGACGAAAGTTCTAAGGTTGTGGATGTGCTTGTTGCCACTAGGGATAAAACATCAATGCTTTGTCTAAGGATATTTGTGTTGATTACATTACGCACCATACTTAATGCAATTGTCCGTTGTTTGCAACTTAATATCGGAAGGGGTGCGGATGCTAACCCGAAGGTGGACTTTTTAGGCATAGATGCATGCTGGATAGCGGTCTATGTACTTTGTCGTAATGCCCAATTGAATCTCACTTTACTCATCATGATATGTATGTGCATTGTTATGCCCTCTCTATTTGTCAATTGCCCAACTGTAATTTGTTCACCCAACATGCTATTTCTTATCGGAGAGACACCTCTAGTGAACTGTGGACCCCGGTCCAATTCTTTTACATCTGAATACAATCTACTGCAAACATTGTTCTTTACTGTTCTTCGCATACAAACATCATTTTCCACACCATACATTTAATCCTTTGTTTACAGAAAGCCGGTGAGATTGACAACCTCACTGTTAAGTTGGGGCAAAGTATTTGGATTGTGTTGTGCAGGTTCCACGTTGGCGCCGGAATCCCTGGTGTTGCGCCGCACTACACTCCGTCACCAACAACCTTCACGTGCTCCTTGACTCCTACTGGTTCGATAACCTTGGTTTCTTACTGAGGGAAAACTTGCTGCTGTACGCATCACACCTTCGTCTTGGGGTTCTCAACGGGCGTGTGCTTTACGCGTCATCATACCCCTCTTGTTATTTGACAGCCCCTAAGCTTGTCTTATGTTATGAATAAAATTCTGATCAGGTTTTCTACCTTTATTTGTTCCAGGCCTCACCATCCAAACAAAATCGTTCAAGGCCCTTGTCATTGGCTCTTACTCCCATCGGGAGCGCAGGCCAGAAACACGTTCGCACTGTGTCGTTAACTAAATACTTCCATCGGGAGCTAAAGTTAATGACACACAACAACCCATCCAAGCCTTGAGAAAATACGCGAGTGCTGCTGTCGATGGACGTACAATCACAAACAAGGCTCAAACCGGTGCACCGCGTGACGAAGCCAAGCGCCTAATCCCTCGATTACTCGACGGGTGTCGCTCATGCAAAACTTACGTATCGACTCCGCAATACACTTGCAAATACAACGGAGTCGTCGGGTGAGCAGGCTGACTTGATCACTCGGCCGCCCCCGACAAAAAATTATTAATCGAATTAGCAAATTCACCAGAAGTACACAATGTGCGAAACACACATTAAATTTAGATGAGATTATCCCTTGCAGGTACAAAGTCATTACATATGCGTGAACGCATAAATTCATGGCAGGTTTCCCTGATCCTCTCGGGCTTTCAGATCTCTCTCGATACCTGTTTCAATTCGTGAGATGATAGTATATGCAGGATTTCTAGCAATATCGTAATACTGGTCTAAACTCCTTTTGGTGCTTGCTATGGCCTCCAAATCTAATGTCGGGTGGCACGCTAACACTGAAGCAAAGGCAAGTTCAGCTTCGGCCAGGAGTTCTTTTCGCACCAACAGTCGAATCCTTTCAGGGGTCTTGAATCGAGTAAACAGAGCAGATAAAGTTTCGGGTGCTTGGTCCAGAGGAAACAATGTTTTCCAGACCATCAAAAGATGAGCGTGGAACTTGTCGAAGTAGTAATGCACCTTCTCTGCTCGGTGTTCGAATTTTGCCACAACAAAAGCCTTCGGTCGATGGGACCACAACTCGCGCTTCGGGTGAGCGATATCAGTCATCGCTTCGATCTTTTCGTGGATTCTCTTATTTTCCTCTGATTCGTCGGAAGCTACGACTGTCGAGAGGCAAAGGTTAGCTAAGGAACATTCAAGTTTCAGTGAAAACCGACGGATGGACAGGAACATTCAAGGTAGCAACATGGAGACGATCGAGAGCGTGTTGTTCAATGGCAGTCGCAATCTCGCTCTTTCTTTTCACCAACGCCGCCATCGCATGAAGGGTGGTAATGTCTTTGTTTAATCGAGATACTTGATCACGCAAACGATGAACTAGATCAGACTCATCGCTAGCCGAAGGATTTAAAATAGGATCGGCACGAGAAGAAGATGAAGGAATCTGCAACACAATTTTCAGTTCAGAATAGCACTAATAAAAATTCCCACCGGGAGCGCAGGAGCGTATATATTACATTCAAAGGATTGTTGGTACTGGCAACAGAGCTAGAATAAAACAAGATTGGGCTAAAACTGTATCATGCCTTAGTTACAACTGATAGAGAAAGCATTCATTCAAGGAAGAGCTGACGATGAGCCAGGGGCAGCTTCAGACGCAGCTTTGGTCTTCGCCTCGTCAACAAGCTTGAGGAGTTGATTGGCACATGTTACTGCTGATTGTTTGAAGGGCTCGAGGCTGATTAGGCAATTATTTTCATCTACAGGCAATGCCTTAGACAACTTTTCTAGTTCAGAGCCCAGCCCATGACCCATTAGCAGCTGGAAAGTAAGTACCGCTCCAAACAAACGGGAACGATGCTTTAGTACCTCCACAGGCTCAGAAGGGTCGACGAGGAAAGCATCTGCCATTTAGCCAAGAGTCTTGTCCTGCTTCATCTTTGGGAAAATGATACGTCCAAAACGTATCTACTTTCCCGAACACTTTTGCTATTGTTTTGCCTCTAATTTGTGTATTTTGGATGCAACTAACACGGACTAACGCTGTTTTCAGCGAAGCGCTCCGGTGTCTCGTTTTTGTGCAGAAATCCAACTTTCGGGAAAATCCTCGGAATTTATGCGAAGGCCCTATTTTCCCGGGAAACTAACGGAGCCGGAAGGACAATTGAAGTGGAGGCCCGAGGGCCCCACACCATAGGGCGGCGCGGCCCGGGGGCCCGCGCGGCCCGTGGTGTGGCCCCTCGGCCGGCCTCCGACGCCCTCCTTCGGACTACTTATTCGCCTCGACCTAAAAACGCACGCAGAGAAGTCGAAGTCGCCGGAAACCCTCCGAACGCCGCCACATCGCGAAACTCCGTCGCGGGAGCCGAAGTCTCCGTTACGGCACTCGCCGGGACGGGGAATTGGAGGAGATCATCACCGCCATCACCGCCAACGCCTCTACATCAACCAGCCATGTTTCCCCCATCCATGTGTGAGTAATTCCCCCGCTGTAGGCTGAAGGGGATGGTAGGGATTGGATGAGATTGGTCATGTAATAGCATAAGATTGTTAGGGCATAGTGCCTAGTGTCCGTAATTGGTACTTTGATGATATTGTTGCAACTTGTTATGCTTAATGCTTGTCACTAGGGCCCGAGTGCCATGATCTCAGATCTGAACATGTTATTGCTTCATCAAGATATTCATTGTTTATGGTCTTACCTATAAGTTGTATACACATGTCGCTGTCCGGAACCGATGGCCCCGAAGTGACGGAAATCGGGACAACCGGAGGGAATGGTAGCGATGTGAGGATCACATGTGTTCACGGAGTGTTAATGCTTTGCTCCGGTACTCTATTAAAAGGAGTACCTTAATATCCAAGTAGTTTCCCTTGAGGCCCGGCTGCCACCTGCTGGTAGGACAAAAGATGTTGTTCAAGTTTCTCATTGCGAGCACGCACGACTATATATGGAACACATGCCTATTGATTGCTTTGTACTTGGACACCGTTTTATTATTATCTGCAAATGCCCTGCTATAATTGTTACATGAGTTTCTCTCATCCATGCAACGCCCGTCATCCGTCCCCGTGCCTACAGTATTTTAATCCTGCTGTTTACTAAAATCACTATTGTTGTCTCTGTTACTCTGTTGCTGTTATTTCACTACTGCTACTGCTATAAAACTGTTACTACTGATAAACTCTTGCGAGCAAGTCTGTTTCCAGGTGCAGCTGAATTGACAACTCCATTGTTAAGGCTTCCAAGTGTTCTTTGTCTCCCCTTGTGTCGAATCAATAAATTGGGTTTTACTTCCCTCGAAGACTTGTTGCGATCCCCTATACTTGTGGGTCATCAAGACTATTTTACGGCGCCGTTGCCGGGGAGCATAGCTTTATTTGGAAGTTCACTTGGATTAATATTGTTCGCTGCAAATTCTCCATCATGGGTAAACCTCGCGATACTAAGATCGCCATATTACCATCCACTACAAGAAAAGGTACAATTCTGAATACCTCTGCTGCTCTTGATTCACCATCTGTGATTGATAAACTTGTTTCACCGCCGCATGCTTCAAATGCGGGTACTTCTGCTGAATCTGAACACTCTCATAATATTGATAATGTTTCTGCTGTGCTTGATGATAGTAGTTCGTTGGGATCCTTTCTAGATGCTACAATTGCTAGGTCTAGACAAATTGAAAATACTGAAACTCCTAATGCTACTACACCTGTTAATTCACCTGAACTTGATTATTTTAGTGATGATCCTGAGGAAGATTATGTGGAGCTTAATGATGATTTTATTGAAAAATGCAAAGCTACTACTGATGCAAGAAAAATTAAAAAGTTGCTTGCAGAACATGCTTGTTAGATATAAAGCTGTCTCCCGATCCTAAATTTGCCACATCTCCTATAAACATTAGGGATAAAGATTATGATTTTTCTCTTGATCTATCTCATATAGCTATTGTTGAGAAAACACCCTTCACGTGGTACCTGAAAAAGAAAGTCTTCGTTGAACACATGACTGAGTTATCTACTCTAAGTAGCTTGTTTTCTGATGATGTCAAGATGCGTACTTACTTTGTTGCTAAAATCTTTCCATTCTCATTAAAGGATGACGCTAAAACCTGGTATAATAGTTTGCCACCTAGCTCTATTAAAAGTCCAAAAGAATTGCTTGCTGTTTTCTTCCGGGAATACTTTCTCGCTAGTGCTCAACATGCTTGCCTTGCGAGAGAGTTTATAATTTTGATCGGGGAGATGAAGAGAAATTGCCCGAGGCTTGGGCGAGATTTTGCTCTCTTATTAGAGCTCGCTCGACCATGATTTAGAAAAGCATGATTTATTTGATATATTTTATAGCGGACTAACCGTTGAGTCTAGGGCATACCGGATAGTTGTGCTGGTTGTGTTTTCGGGAAAAGAACTCCGGACGATGTCGAAGAATTATTGGCTAAAATAAGCCGGAATCATGATGATTGGACTACGCCTGAACCAACTCCAACGCCAATATTGAAGAAGAGGGGTATGATTAAATTAAATGATGAAGATATGAGGGAAGCCAAGAAATCTCTCAAGGAGAAAGGTATTAAATCTGAAGATGTGAAGAACCTTCCTCCCATAGAAGATATATGTGAGATAATTCCCCCTTCATCCATGATTGAGGTAAACTCCCTTCGACGCTTTACTAGGGAAGATATTCCGTATTCGAAACCTCCTGCACAATGCTTAGATGAGTTTGATAATTATATTGTTAAGCAAGAAAATTTTAATATGAGGGTAGAGAATCATTTAATGGAAAATTCTCGAGCTATTAGTGAATTGCATGGTATTGTGGAGAGAACCTCCAATGATGTTAAGATGCTTGTTAAACATTTTCATATGATTCAAACTCAAATTGATCAACTCACTAAAGTGCAAAATGACTTGTTAGGGAATAATTCTAAAGAGAAATATGCTTATGAAGTAACAACTAGAGGTGGTGTTTCTACCCAGGATCCTCTATATCCTGAAGGGCATCCCAAAAGAATTGAACAAGATTCTCAACGCATTGAACCTAGTGCTCCTTCTAAGAAGAAAAAGAAGAAGAAACATAAAAATGTTGTAGAATCCTCTGAACCTGCTAATGATCCTAATAGTATTTCTATTTCTGATGCTGAAACTGAAAGTGGTAATGAACATGATGATGATAATGATAAGAATAATACTCCTGATAAAGAAGAGGTTGAAGAAGAACCTGAAAAGCATGTTAAAAATAAAAAGTATACTAAAGAGGATTTTATTGCTGAGAAACATGGTAATGAAAAAGAACCTTGGGTGCAAAAGCAAATGCCTTTTCCTGCTAAGAAACTAAAATCAAAGGAAGAAGAACACTATAATAAATTTTGCGATTGGATGAAACCTTTATTCTTACAAATCTCTTTGACTGATGCTATTAAATTGCCTCCTTATTCAAAGTATATGAAAGATATTGTTACTAACAAAAGGAAAATCCCCAATGAGGAAATTTCCACTATGCTTGCTAATTACTCTTTCAATGGCAAAATTCCAAAGAAGTTGGGCGACCGAGGTATACCTACTATTCCTTGTTCTATTAAGAATAATTATGTTAAAACTGCTCTATGTGACTTGGGAGCTGGTGTTAGTGTTATGCCTTTTTCTCTTTATAAGAGACTTTATTTAGATAAGTTGATACCTACTGATATATCTTTACAAATGGCTGATAAATCTACTGCTATTCCTGTTGGTATATGTGAGAATGTTCCTGTTCAAGTTACTACTAACTGCTTGATATTAACTGATTTTGTTGTGTTGGAAATGCTCGAAGATGATAATATGTCTATTATTCTCGGGAGACCTTTTCTTAACACCGCAGGGGCTGTTATTGATTGCAATAAAGGAAAGGTTACTTTTAATGTTGATGATAAGGAGCATACCGTCTATTTCCCTAAGAAGATTGATAAAGTATGTGGAGTCAATACTATTACTAATGTGAGAAGTATTAAAGTGGGAACTATTGATTGCCCTATATATGAGCCTAAAGAAGAATATCAAACTCTCGTGATTGGATCTATATCAATACAATTCAAGGTAACATGATTGATTTGAGGTTTATTTCTTCTTATGCTATGAAAAAGTTATTTGGTGACAAGACTTGATCAACCTTGTTAACGAATACCTTTTACATGCATAGAGGAGATAAACAACATCTCTTTCTTCCTCCACTTGTTCCAGTTGCTGTAGCACTTTTAATTTGCAAAGTTCTTTAGTTATTTGAAGATTTCAAAAATTTTCCTGGCCAGTAATAATAAACTAAATACCCAGAAATGTGCATTTTTCAAAGTTTTCAAAAATTCACAAAAATTATACCGTTGGTCCTATTTTTCGACGAGGCACCTGGGAGCACCAGAGGATGACCTGTGGGGCACCAGAGGGCGCCAGACCACAGGCCGGCGCGGCCAAGGAGGTGGCCGCGCAACCATGTGGTGTGGGCCCCCCTCTGCCCCACTTTGTCATCTCTTTCTCCCAGACTCTTCTCTCTCCCGAAAAAACTCATACCAAGTTCCTCTCTCTCGCGTTTTTGCTCCAGAACTCCAGATTTCTCGATCTCTTTGCTCAGCTCAGATTTCTGTCTGAAATTTGGCACATTTGCTCTTCGGTATGTGACTCCTCCACCCATCCAAGTAGAATTTTGTTTGGTTGAGTATATCTTGAATATTTTGCTGCTGTAGGTAACATGTTTAGTGAGCTTGCATGCTTGTTCTAAGTGGTAGAAACTAGTTTTGATGCATGATAAGTACTCTAGCAAGTTCCTATGGTAGTTTCCCTCAATTATATGTCACCAAATCAAGTTTTATATTGTTTGTTGAAAAATTTCAGAAAATGGAAGGGAGCATGCACCAACTTAACCAACAAGAATTAGAAGTCCAACAGGTCATGAGAGTTCACCGGGAAGAAGGAGTATACCCCGCTTATTATCCGTGTGAGGATTTCATGAGAAGTGCAGGGATCTTGCAGGACGTTCGAAGTTTAATCTCTCGTGCAGGATTGGATGATTTTGTTGATGGGGAACCATGCCAATATGTAAAACTGACTATGTCAGTAGTGCAGGATTTTAAATTCAATCGGTCACAATCTAATCCCATGGTTCAGTACAAAATTTATAATAAAACTGTCAACTTGCCATTCAGTGATTTTTGTGCAGCAATCAGAGTGCCGCAATGGGGATCATGCGAGAAGATAAGGGAAAAAATTAGTAGAATTGCCTGCACCTTCTCTGTTTAACCTTGATTCCAGGGAGGATTGGTCAGTCACGGAAAGTGCAGTTAATGCATACATAGAGGGAGGAAGCCATCGTGCAAGAGGAAACACGGAGGAGGTCGAGGAACACCTTGATTCGACATCCGATGCAGCAAGCTCTTCACATCAACACATTGGGCATGAGGAGCCTCCACGCTTTTCTTCTGCATCGGTACCTTATTATGACTACTCCATGTATGATCCACCGGCGTGGAACCCAGACCCTCGCTGGGGTTGATCTCCACTTAGGCCAAAAGCCTAAGCTTGGGGGGAGGTATACCGGCATCACTTATTCTTTGCATATTATGGTTGCTGGATACTTGTGTATACTTGTTTTGTTCGTTTGAGTGGTTTTCTAATGAGAGGAAGATGATATTTGGGGAAGTGCTGCCTGAAAACGGATTCTGGACTGTTACTAGAAAAATTCGTATGCACAGCCAGAGCGTTATTTTGAGCTGCCAATTTTTGTGCAGGTTCCCCAGGTTGTTATCTAACTTTCATTAGTTGAACACTTTTCGATCTGAGCAACGTAAGATTTTTGTAAAAATCGATTTCTGTACTGCTGTCAGGTTTTGGCAGATTTCTGCCATCTCGCTTTTATTTGTTTCTTTTGGTTTGCTATTCCTTGTTTTTGCTTTGTTTCCTTCCCAAAACACAAAAAGACCAAAAATATTTCTGTTGTTTCTCTTCACCATTTGTTTGCTTTGGTTTCTTGCATTTGTTTCACTTTATTTGCTGTTTCTAGTTTGCTATAAGAAAAACCAAAAAGATTTTACTTTGTTTATTTGTTTCTTTTTATTCTTGTTTCTAAATTCGAAAACACCAAAAATATTTGCTGTTCTTCTTTGGTTTGTAAAGTTCTTTATGAGTTCAATGGTCTTCATTGGCTGGAGCGTGGTTTTCATTTCATATTATCCAAGCTACACAAGTGAAAAAGCAATAATGACGATCTACGACAATCTGATTGTGGTGAGAGGCTGGTATGAACTCTATTTGTTTTCATTTTTGTACATATACTCATCCATGTGAGCATGCTTAGTTGGTTCATGTGAGGTATATGTTATTTGAGAAAGTCTAGTAGTTTATGATCTCTCATGTTTAGCTCCAATCTATTAATATGAGTAGCATGTCATGGATGTTTGCTTGCATTGTTTTATTCATAAGTAAGTATGGCATTGTGGTATCCTCCTCTGAATAATTCATTTATATCGACTTGGCACATGCTCACGCATGCATATGACTGAACAAAAAGTCAATTAAGCCTCGATGATCTATATTGCTTCAGAGTTCTTGCGTCACTTTTATGCCTCCATTAATTTATTTTGCCGCAAGCATGATTATGACAGTTACTGCTCTCTTGATTTGTCGCTCCCTAGTCTATTGCTAGCCTTCACTTGTACTGAGCGGGAACGCTGCTCGTGCTTCCAAACACCTGAAAACCAAGTTATTCCAAAGTGTCCACCATAAATACCTATGCATGGCATTTCAAACCATTCCAAGTAAATTCTCATGCGCTACCTTTAAAACCTTCAAAATACTTCTCAATTTGTGTTTATGTTTCATAGCTCATGAGGAAGTATGTGGTGTTTAGCTTTCAACCTTGCCATTTACTTTTGACGGACTCTCATATGGACTAGTGGCACATCCGCTTATCCAATAATTTTGCAAAAAGAGCTGGCAATGGGATTCCCAGTCCCGAATTAATTAACTTTAAATAGACACTCCTCCATGGTTTGTGATTGTTGGACGGCACCGAAGGATTCGGTTAGCCATGGCTTGTGTAAGCAAAGGTTGGGGGAGTGTCATCATCATAATAAAAATAAAATAAAAAGGCACTCCTTCATGGTATGAGATTGTTGGCAGGCACCCGAGGATTCGGTTAGCCATGGTTTGCGAAAGAAAGGTTGGAAGGAGTGCCAAATAAATATGCAATAATTCATGGGAGCCGCTCTTGAAAGTCTGGTTGGCGAGGTAGTTAGTGTACCCATTACCACTCGTTGACAACAACAAACACCTCTCAAAATAATTTTACTCCTGTCTTTATAAAAATAAAAAGCTCTAGCGCATGTTAATCCCTGCTTCCCTCTGCGAAGGGTCAATCTTTTACTTTTATGTTGTGTCTACATCATTTCTCTAAGCACTACCTTGAGAGCACAACTGTCATTCTTAGTATAATATGCTTGTCTCAAAATATGCTTGATTGTGGTATAACTTTGATGCATTTATCTTTTGACAATCACTACTTCTAGTCTTTCTATGAACTCCAGAGGTGCCGGGCATTTATGTTTTGCCAATCAAATACGAGCAAGCGAGATACCACTTTATCATACTCTCTTATGAACATTGCAATCCTGCTTATATACATAATTCATGATGCTTATTATTAATTGTTGGTACCTCTCCATGATTGACATGGCTGTTAGATGATCTTATTTGCATGTGTCTCATTATGAACTGCTTAAGTATTAGCCGTAGCATGAGAATATATACATCATATGAGCAAATGTGTTCGTGAAAGTTCTTTTATCGCTCAGTTGTTAACTGAATTGCTTGAGGACAAGCAATAAGCTAAGCTTGGGGGAGTTGATACGTCCAAAACGTATCTACTTTCCCGAACACTTTTGCTATTGTTTTGCCTCTAATTTGTGTATTTTGGATGCAACTAACACGGACTAACGCTGTTTTCAGCAGAACTGCTCTGGTGTCTCGTTTTTGTGCAGAAATCCAACTTTCGGGAAAATCCTCGGAATTTATGCAGAAGGCCCTATTTTCCCAGGAAACTAACGGAGCCAGAAGGACAATTGAAGTGGAGGCCCGAGGGCCCCACACCATAGGGCGGCGCGGCCCAGGGGGGGCCCGCGCGGCCCTGTGGTGTGGCCCCCTCGGCCGGCCTCCGACGCCCTCCTTCGGACTACTTATTCGCCTCGACCTAAAAACGCATGGAGAGAAGTCGAAGTCGCCAGAAACCCTCCAGAACGCCGCCACATCGCGGAACTCCGTCGCAGGAGCCAGAAGTCTCCGTTCTGGCACTCCGCCGGGACGGGGAATTGGAGGAGATCATCACCGCCATCACCGCCAACGCCTCTACATCAACCAGCCATGTTTCCCCCATCCATGTGTGAGTAATTCCCCCGCTGTAGGCTGAAGGGGATGGTAGGGATTGGATGAGATTGGTCATGTAATAGCATAAGATTGTTAGGGCATAGTGCCTAGTGTCCGTAATTGGTACTTTGATGATATTGTTGCAACTTGTTATGCTTAATGCTTGTCACTAGGGCCCGAGTGCCATGATCTCAGATCTGAACATGTTATTGCTTCATCAAGATATTCATTGTTTATGGTCTTACCTATAAGTTGTATACACATGTCGTTGTCCGGAACCGATGGCCCCGAAGTGACGAAATCGGGACAATCGGAGGGAATGGTAGCGATGTGAGGATCACATGTGTTCACGGAGTGTTAATGCTTTGCTCCGGTACTCTATTAAAAGGAGTACCTTAATATCCAGATAGTTTCCCTTGAGGCCGGCTGCCACCGATCTGGTAGGACAAAAGATGTTGTGCAAGTTTCTCATTGCGAGCACGCACGACTATATATGGAACACATGCCTATTGATTGCTTTGTACTTGGACACCGTTTTATTATTATCCGCAAATGCCCTGCTATGATTGTTACATGAGTTTCTCTCATCCATGCAACGCCCGTCATCCGTCCCCGTGCCTACGGTATTTTAATCCTGTTGTTTACTAAAATCACTACTCTGCTGTCTACGTTACTCTGCTGCTTGTTATTTCACTATCGCTACTTGCTATAAAAGCGTTACTCTCGATAAACTCTTGCGAGCAAGTCCGTTTCCAGTGCAGCTGAATTGACAACTCCGCTGTTAAGGCTTCCAAGTGTTCTTTGTCTCCCCTTGTGTCGAATCAATAAATTGGGTTTTACTTCCCTCGAAGACTGTTGCGATCCCCTATACTTGTGGGTCATCAGAAAATCATCGATAATAACCTCGATAACGCTCCCTTGGTTCTTTGCAAAAGTCCCAGGACTTGGACGTTGGACTCAGCGGCGAGTGACAAGGCGTCAGACATGGAATCCTCCTGAAGTTTGCGAGCCCGATTGATGGTTATATCGGCAGCACCTGGAAGAATATAGATAAGCAACATGGAGGAAAATACTGGACAAAATATACGCGCCAAGGAGCTTACCCAATAAATTCGCAATGGATTCACGGAGGACGCCTTCCTTTTCATCGGCTGCGAGTGCGGCCTCGCGTCTAGCGTCTTGCTCATCCTTCATCTTTTGCTTCAGCTTCTTCAGCTCATCCTTCAGCAAGATGTTTTCATTCCTAGCATCGGCTGCAAGCCTGTTAGCTTCCAGCACCTGGTCAGCCGAAGTCTTGATGGACTTCCGAAGATGAGCATTTTCAGACTCCAGGCGGGTGAATTGCTCAACAAAATCTGCCACAGCGTCAAATGTGGCATAAATCGGCTGCAGGGTAAAAGATCTAGAAACCTCATTCGAATATAGAAATTCAGCGAAAAAGATCAAGAAACCTTAGTTGAATATAGAAATTCAGCGGAAAAGAAGGAAGCCAAGTCGAGTAAATCATTTACGTAGTCACGAGCAGCCGATGGAACGGGAGCATCGCCAGAAGGGATAACCTTCGACACCGGGATCTTTTCCACGGCCGTCCTTGAGGGCGGCGTTGGTTCGGCGGGCGAAGGGTTCGACTCCTTGGCTGACTCGGACTTCCCAGAGAATAACTTAGCCCCCTTTGCGAGAGGAACATCGTCGCTATCATCAGAGCTGCTTGGAACGCAAGGGTGATCAGCATGCAGAATAGAGAAGGATAGTTACGAAGGAAAAAATAGGCACTCACAGGTCTAGGTCATCTTCGACGGCGAAAAATCCTGTCGAACTTTTCACAACAGGAGGAGGCGATGCAGTTTCATCGGCATCATTATCTTGCCCGCTAGGACTCGATTCAGCCGTTGTGATAAGATCCTCGTTTATCCTTTTACACCGCCTGCTCCTGGTGAGAGCATCATCCTCGGGGGCTTCGCCCTCCTAGGCGTCGCTGTCTTCAAGAATGTGTTGGGCGTCCTCAGTCTCTTTAGAGTCACCATCGTCATCCTCTGGTTCCACACTGCTTTCGGGTGAAGGAGGATAGCATTGAGCCAAGGTGGAGGCTTGTCGATAGGAGAAAAATCAGTGAAGAGTCGAAGGGCGGCACAACGATAGTAATAAAAGCAAGTAACAGTAAGAATTACCTCAGCCGGAAGGTGTTTGAGATCGTATGGGGGACGAGCCGAGATCAACACAATGTTGTCCTTCATGCTGAGACACGTCAGCCGAAGCACCTTGTCGCGAAGCTCATCACTCGACAGGTCGGCAGAGCTGACTCTCGACTTGTCATCCTTGCCGAACTACAGCCACAACTGATGGGGCCGGGACATCAGATGTTGCACCCGACGTTGTAAGAACACTGAGACTACCTCAGTGCCACACATCGTTAAGCCTCCTGTGTTCTTCAGATCTACGACCTGGTCGAACAGCTTGTCGGCTATGGTGCTTTCTTCAGGAGACAGGGCGTTTCGCCAGGACTTCTTCGGCTGAGCCACCAAGACGTCCTCGAACGGAGGAAGATTGGAGCGCCGCCCAGACACCGGGGTATCTCGCAGATAGAACCATTTGTTGTGCCAGCCCTGGACAGACTCCTTCATTGGGTAGTTGAAGTAATCAACTTCCTTTCTGACAACAAAGCCAACACCACCAACGACGGGGGGGCCATTGCTGTCGTTGTGACGCTTGATGTAGAAGATTTTCCTCCAAAGACCCCAGTGGGGATCAATGCCGAGGAAAGCTTTGCAGACGGTGATTAAGATGGAAAGATGAAGGATGGAATTTGGGGTCAGCTGCCAGAGCTGGATCCCATAGAAGAAAAGAAGAGAACGAAGAAATTCGTGGGCAGGAAAAGAAAGCCCGCGAAATAGAAAGGCGACGAACATAACAGTAAAGCCCTTCGGGGGCTTTGGGCGAGAAGCTGGACCTAGAAGACGAATGTCATCGTCAGACGAGGAGATGAGACCGAGGGTGCACAGCCTGTTAACCTCGCGGTTGGAAATGCTGGAGGCGCCCCAATCGCGGCTAACCTTGGTCGCGCTCGAGGTGCTGGTGCTCTTCTTCTTGCCCACGGCGCTTGGGGTTCTTGAGAAAAGGAACAGAGGAACAAGGACAGGTTGGGGAAGAAGATGATCAGTGTAGAAACATAAAAAGTGAAAACAACAAGAAGGCTCCCTATTTATGCCACGGGATTGATGGGAAATCGTGGCCATAACTCCATAGACATCGTGGGAGGTGGACGAGATCTGGTCGTACACGTGTCGCTCCAAGAGGAGAAAGGAACCGGCGGCCCATTATTCCCACGATGTGCGAAAATCGAGGAGGCACCTCGGTCAGTACGCATGCACTGGTCATTTCCTAAAAACTGCCTGTGCAGAACTAGGGTGGGCCCATTAGGTCAAGTCTTGTCAATCAAACCACGACAGTGGTCGCGTCATCGGTGATGTCATGAAGCCAGCTGAAAAACGGAAATCATCGGATGGTCAACTTGAGTCTACGCACGGATCACAAGCATCCGCATATAGACTCGGGGGCTACTCCCATCGGGAGCGCTGGACGCGCACCCGATAAAACATGAACTCGAAGATATTCCTGTGGAGAAATATTTGAAGAAAAGGAGGGAATGCTTAGTTCGAGTCTGCACCCGGTCGCAAACGCCCACGCCCAGACTCGGGGGCTACTCCAATCGGGAGCGCTGGACGCGTACCCGATAAAACTTTTTTGCACTCTAAGATCATGCCCGGGGACTTGATTCTGTGTAGGGTAACGCTATTTTGCCATCGGCAGTTAACCAGCAAAAGCTGGGCACGTTACACAATATCCATTACGCGTTAAAACTTTACTAAAAAATACAAGCCCCAATACAAATGTATCAGGTGACCTATGAAGATCTACAGAAACTTCGGTAGAAGAAGACGTTCGAGTGGCACAACTTGAGTCTACGCACGGATCACAAGCATCCGCACATAGACTCGGGGGCTACTCCCATCGGGAGCGCTGGACGCGCACCCGATAGAAAGAGATGATGCTATTACAAGATGGACAAGAACAATCAAGGGGGAAGAACATTCGATGGAGGCATGCTTTAGTCTCTACCCGAAATATCTCCGGCTAGACACTCGGGGACTACTGACGTGGGCATTACCCTTCGGGTAACTGACATTGCCCTATCCTGTGCGGCCCAACTGGAGGCCCATGAAGATACCCGATGGTAAGGCGGGCCACTAGGACGGTGCTTGGAGAAGATTCCACGAAGAACAAGACGAGAGAGGAGCCGAACAAGGAAAGTTTAGAGCTAGGTCTTTTGTAAACCTAGTCGTACCCGGACAGATCTCTTGAGACCTGGCTTCCTATATAAAGGCTAGGAGAGGGGCTGCCGAGGGACAGACGAACAATCTTAGCAACTTTAGCCACCATAAGCCTAGAGCTAGGTCGCCGCATCACTTAGTCTCTCGACGAGATCACAGCCGAAACCTTCGGCACCCCATTGTAACCCGATATTTTCATAATCAAGATCAGACAGGCAGGACGTAAGGGTTTTACCTCATCGAGGGCCCAAAACCTGGGTAAATCGCTCTCCCCGCTTGTCTGTTAACCGATGTCTCGTGTCAGCCTACAGGATTCCATCAACCCTAAGCCCCAATCGGAGGGCATTGTCGAGGAGTACCCTCGACAGCGTACATGTTTGATAAGCAACCGAGGATCATCATGTGCTCCTCGTCTTGGGCGGCGGCTGCCATCTCTTCTCGCATAAGCTCGACGAACATCTGCTCCTCCTCTTCGTCCGAGTCCATGGTCGGCGAGGCAAATGGACGAACACCTGAAGGGCGTGGTCGAGGCAAGCCGAGCCGCGAACGACGAGGAGTAGGCCGTCGTCGGAAAAGAGGCAGGCGCAGAAGCAGGCAGATAGGCCAATGTCGAAAGACGGCGGAATATAGGCAGGTGGGGAAGGAGGGACGGCGGAATCTGGGCAACAAGCCGGCGGGGTGGTGCCGGCAGCGAGAGATATACGAGGGGTGGGGGAGATTTTGAGCGAGGTGGCGGTGGGGTTCGTGTGTCGAGTCACCGATAGATCGGGCTCTTCCCCGCTTTTCACTCGTCCGGACTCCCCGATAGCTCTCCGGGGGACCGGGGATGGCGTGGGCTCGCCGGATGGATTTAGGCCCAAATACGAACGAAAACGAAGAATCGGGGGCGCGACTGGGCCGATTTTCGCCATCCGAATGAGAAAAACGTCGCTCGGGGGCCTCGTCGGGGAGATGAGTGAGGATGCTCTTACTCACTACTTTTCTTCGTGACCTTTATCCTTTGGCTAGCCAGCCAAACGGAGCAGTGTTAGCTTGGATCTTAACCAGCCTATGGGTACTGGGTATCGCATGAACCCATCACTAGGAGTCTAAGAGCATCTCCAATAGGCGCGCTAAAACGCGCGCGGGAAAAATTGCCGGTTTGGCGCGCGCGGGCGCCTGCGCGAAGCTCCAACAGACGCGGGAAAAAACACGCGCTAATTTTTTTACCGCGCGCGCGTTTGCGCTACTCCGCGCGGGAGAATTTCCGCGACCGCTGCCGCGCGCTATAAACACGACACGTGTGAACGCGCCAACGACCTGAACTCTCCACGCGCCACTTCATCCCTGATCCGCTCCGTCTCTCTCCCCGCCTCTTTCTCTCTCCCGCCGACGCTCCGCCTCCACACCGACGCTCCTCTCCGCGCCTCCGCCTCCGCGCCGCCGCCCCTCCTCCGGCTACCACGGCGTTCGGACGTGGCCGAGCAGCCGGTTCGACGCGGAAATCCGCTCCGGCGACGAGCGGATCCGCCTCGGCACGTTTGATACGGCGCACGAGGCGGCGCGGGCGTACGACACCGTCGCCTGGCAACTGGGCCGCTCCCGCCGTACCATGAACTTTCATGATGTCTTCACGCGGGAGCAGGCGGAGATGCTCGCGCCGCCGCCGCCGGTGATAACGCGCGAGCAGCAGCGCCGACATCGGGAGTTGGAGCAGCGCCTCCTCATCGCCGAGCGCGACGAGGCGATGCGCCTCGAGTGGGCACGCCGCTTCCCCGAAGACGTCGCCGCCATGGGAGCCTTCTACGCGCAGAAGGAGGAGGAGGAGAAGGCGGCAGCGAAGGCGGAGAAGAAAGCCAGCCGCGACAAGCGCCGCGCCGAGTCCGCGGCGAGGAAGGCTGCGAGGGCCGAGAAGGCGGTGAGGAAGGGTCGTCCACCATCGTCCTCTCCTCCTCATCCTCCTTCGAGTGGACGACGACGCCGGTGTCGGAGACGACTCCGGGCACCCACTCCTCGGACTTCGACCGGGAGTCGGACGAGTAGTTTCGATCTGTATTTTCGTCCTCTATGTCGCGTTGTATCGTTGAACTTTTAATATATTCGTATTTTCGATCAAATTTTCATAGTTTGTTTGATTAATTTTGAAATGAACGGTCGAATTTAGCAGTTTGCGCCGCGCGCGCTGCAAAATAGAGCCTCCGGCGGAGGTGCTTTTTTCCCACACCAACGCGCGCTGCAAAATGAAGCATCCGGCGGAGAAAAATTCGGTATCACGCGCGCCAGCGGTTTATAGGGCGGCGAAATAGAGGTTTAGCGCGACCGACTATTTGTGCGCTTGTTGGAGATGCTCTAACACTCAGTGCAGGTAACGAAACGGTGTGCAGAACGCGACGCGGAATTGGTTTCCACCGGGCCTAAACTGGAAAACATGGAAAAAGCACGAGAGCAACCAAACACGCCCTAGCTGATCCCACGCATAGTAGTGTACATGGATTCAAAGTTCGAACTAGGTAAAAAAGTTAATACCTGGGGCCTCTAGTAAAGTAGCGTGTCAAATCATAGTGAGCTTGGGCCAAATGGTCAAATCATAGTAAAGATAGGCCGAATATAGGCTATTTTAGTCAAAATTTTCCAAATATAAAAATATTTTTTTCTAAAAGGGTGCATAAGTATACGCGGAAACCACAAATATAGAAATATAACGTCGTTTTGCTTTCGATGTGAAAAAAGCTGCATGAGTATGTGCGGAAACCACAAATGAACTCCGAGCTCCATGGTGGCCTTTTTTTCTTTTCTAAAAGGGTTCGAGATTGACATTCACAAGTTTCAAAAATTTCAGAACAAAAGTCCTGGCTTTGGATAATGTTGAGCTCTACCGTAGTGGGGAATTCATTTTTTAAAATTCTAGGCTATAGGAAACTGACAAATTTGATAGAATTTGAAGTTTGAACCGCGTGCACTATCGCGGCACCCAGATTGCCAGATCTAAAATTTGATAACGGACTGCACCTACGCTACGACACCTCGGCGTGGCACGCCCCGTGCTTCAGCGCCAACCAAAGCGAACCAGGCCCGCGCCGCGTCACGCGGCACGCTCCGCTCACCGGCCGCCGAACCCGGCGCGCCGCTCGTCCGGTGCCCCGCACAGGAAACCCGGCGCCCGCGCGGCCGTGCCGCACAAAAGTAATGAGAAAACCCGCCGCTGTCGCCACGCCGACGCCGAGGAGGCGCGCGCGCCCCAGTTCCGTTCCACCGACGCCGGTCACATCGTCTCCTCCCCGTCCGGTGCCACTTTTTCTCCCCACCCACCCGAAGCACATCGAAAGTTCAAAACCCCGGGCGCTTGTCCCCTCTTTATATAACAGCCCCAGACGTGCCTGCCACGAGACGTAGCGCCTCCCGTCTTTTGACCTCCGTGCTTTTTCCGCCGCGCCGCGGCGGAAGGCAGAACTCTGGGACTCGGGCGCCCGCCCGCCACCGACGGATGGACCTCAAGGAGCGGATCCGCCGCTCGCCGTCGCAGCGGGAGGAGGAGGCGCTCGTGGCGGCGGCGGCGTCGCCGCGCGGGAGGAAGGGCGGGGCGGCGATGCTGCTGCTGCGGTGGTCCGTCTCGGCCGGCGCGCTCCTCGTCTTCGGCGTCCTCCTGCTCCTGCTCGCCGGGGGCTCCGCGGCGCGGAGGGGCCAGTTCCTCGGCGCCGATTCTTCCTGGGACGGTGGCCGCCACGATCTGCGCCTCGTCCGTCCGCCCGAAGGTACGCTCGTAACGTCGCTTTCCATTTCCGTGTTTCAGCTGCGCTAGGACCACCGCTTTTCTGCAAATTCTGAAACCTATGAGTAGTAGTACTAGCACATTGGATGGCGACGTTGCATTTGGGATTACAAGCCTGGCGAGTGGCGCCTTTAATGTTGTTTCGGCTCCATGACAATGTTCGCTTCTCAGGAAAAATATCGACTACGTACTTTTTTTTAGAATTTGTTGGCGCAGTTTATATTCCCTTGAGGATTGTTGCTAGCTGCTACAAAGGTAGATGATTATTTCAGTATCACCTTCGGTCAGTGAAAATGTGTTGTAACTTCTCCGTAGCTGAATTTTAAGGCACAACTTTCTTCAGAGTTCAGTCCACCGTTTCTGTGCCAATTCCAAAATCTATTGCTCGTGGTAGTAATACTAGTACTCGTGGGTGGCCATGTTACATTTGGGGTGACAAGCCTGACGCCTTTAATGTTGTTTGGGCTCCATGACTTTGTTCGCTGCGCTTTTATCATTCTCCCTCGTTAGGGCATGTCCAATGCACTGTCCTAGAGGTGCTGCTTCACACCTTTAGTTAGGTTCGGGTGGTCCAAAGTAGGTTCGGATGACGAAGTAGCCTCCTCTTCAAGAAGTGGGATCTTAAGTCCTAAAAGCATGCTTTTTGGAGAGAGAGAGATACATAGTGTCATATTTGTGGGATCCCTTCTCTCTTTTTTCTAACTAAAGTTGTAGCTTCCATTGGAGAGATAAAATTCACCATGTTGGTTCTTACAACTTTTTTACATGAAGCAGCTAGTTGTGTATGCCACCATTGCTCATGCCCTTAGTGTAAGTTCTGCAGGAAAAAAATATTGTGTACTCTTTTCATAATTTTTTGTCGCTGTTTATTCTCTTGAAATTTGGATTGTTGCTACTAGCTGCTACAAAGGTGGATGATTATTCACTAACGCCTTCTGTCAGTGAAAATGTGTTAGTATAACTTCTCCGTAGCAGAATTTTAAGGCACAACTTTCTTTAGAGTTTAATCCACCGTTTCTGTGCCAATTCCGAAATCTATTAGTAGTAATACTAGCACTCGTGGATGGCGATGTTACATTTGGGGTGACAAGCTTGGCGCCTTTAATGTTGTTTGGGCTCCATGACTTTGTTCGCTGCGCTCAAACTCCCTCGCTAGGGTAAGTTCTGCAAAAAAATAAAATGTCGAGTACTTTTTTTTTAATAATTTTTTGTAGCAATTCCTCTTGAACTTTGCACTGTTGCGAGTTGCTACAAAGTTTGGTGCTACTGTTGCCAATGAAAATGTGCTCTAACTTCTCCGTAGCAGAATTTTGAAGCAGTGTTCTTCAGATCATTGTGTCTGTAGTACGAGGGCAATGATGACCGCCTGCGTGCAGAATGTGTGGGGTTTCGAATGCTGTACTAAGGCCTCCTTACATGTTTAGTACTCCCTCTGTTCAATGATTCTTATCGTGATTGAAGTTCGAATTTGAATTAAAATCATGACAAGAATTTTTTTTTTTGGAGAATTCGACAGGTGAGCTGCACGATATATTGATAGAGGAAGATTTGGCTCAGTTAATAGGAAAACCGGGCCCAAAAACCATACAGAGCGGCCGAGTTTATGAGGGAAACCGGCCAAAAAACCGCACAAATATCGAGCCTCATCGCCCACACGAAACCAGACTACCGACGACCAAACACACACCACCAAACCCGGAGCCGCTGCCCCGATGTCCCCTGCTCGGAGGCGAGCCGCAACACCGCACGGCATGGATGTCTTGTAGCCCAAACTACCAAGGCGACCACCCGCAGACCACGAACGCCGCGCCAAAAGATCCGGGGCCGCCGCCCCGACATGCCAGCCACACCGACCGTCCTGTCGCGTAGGCCGGGCCGACGAGCTCGCTACCCACATAGCACCAACACGCCACCCATGCCTTGCTAGACCATGACCACACCCCATGGAGTCAAAGTTGCAAGACCTTCCGAGGCCGCCGCCTCGGCGTACGTCAACCGTCCGGGGCCGCCGCCCCGGCATCCACTACCCCCGACAACAAGGCAACCATGCACAACTGGCACACATCTACCGCACCACGAGGAACACGGACTCCAAAAGCGGCGCCTTCAGGAAGGTAACGGCAACGGCACAGTGTGTCGCCGCCGCTCGCTCCGAGGAGCAGAGGTTTTCACCCGGAGAACGCAACAACTCGTGACAGCAGGAGACCAGGCTCCCCGATGAAGTCCTCAACAGGGGAAACGGTACCCAGAGGCACCGCCAACATCGGCACCAATGGTGCAAGGCTTTCGCCTAGAGTGTCAACGCTGACGACAGGCCAAAGAAGGCCTTGGTCGTAGGCGTGGCGAGCCGCACAGAGAACCTTGTTGCCGTCCACCAAAACGCCCAACACTCGCCTGAGCAGCGCAACCCGACCAGACCGCTGCAGAAGGCAGCAGATCGGCCGCCCACCGCCAGGCCTGGACCCTAAACCCTGGATCAGAGAGAGTAATTGTTTGTACTAGTTACTAGGTTTACCGCCTAAAATTGTGACGACCTTAGCATATTACTAGCATCCGTACTACTATCTCCGATCCATAATAAGCGTCAGGGCTTTAGTTCAATTTAATCTAAATTAGAACTAAAGCCTGGGAAGGGCGGGCCTGGTGCAGCGGTAGAGCTTCACCGCCTGTGACCGAGAGGTCCCAGGTTCGAGTCGCGGTCTCCTCACATTGCACTTCGTGAGGGTAAGGCTTGCCACTAACACCTTCCCCAGACCCCGCACCAGTGCGGGAGCTCTCAGCACTGGGTACGTCCTTTTAGAACTAAAGCCTGGACATTTATTATGGATCGGACAGAGTATTATTATTGGCCTTGGTAAACAGCCTCAACTTTGTCTAGTTTATGTTTCATGCTACTGTTGTTCCGTGTCTTGTCTGGTTTATGCATGATGCTATCATTTTCTTGTCATTTACTAATATGTCAACTTCGTAGTGGTTTATCTGTGTTCCTATCTGCATATGTTTATTGAACCGATGAGAAGTCCCCAGTGTCCAATTTGGCTAGTAGCAGGGTTCTGTGCTAGGCAACCCAGGTTTTACTCTGCAGCAAAATAGTATATCCGCCCTACAGTGTATATTTGACCGACAATAGAACTTTGAATAATAACTTTTATAACTAACAGGCTTGAGTAATTCGTGCCTACCTCAGTTTTGTACTGGCATCAATGACCCTTCACCAAAAGATGAACTTTTTTTTTTTTCATTTGTCTTCTAAATAAAGTATAACGCTTATTTATATATGAATGCTGACACAATGTTTTTTGTTGTTTTGTTTGGAGAAGGTGGCACTTCAGGATCTCCGCAAGTTGTCAAGGACAAACTACTCGGTGGTTTGTTAGTTCCTGGTTTTGATGAACAGGCTTGCCTAAGTAGATACCAATCAGCACTGTATCGTCGAACATCACCCCACTTTCCATCTACCTACCTCTTGGAAAGATTAAGGGAACATGAGGCTCTCCAGAAGAAGTGTGGTCCACATAGTGAATTCTACAGGAAGGCTGTTGAGCAGCTTAAGTCTGGCCAGGATATTAAGGTTATGGACTGCAACTATTTGGTCTGGATAGCTTACAGTGGTCTGGGGAACAGGATCTTAACAATTGCCTCAGCATTTCTGTATGCCATCCTTACAAACAGAGTCTTGCTTGTTGATGGAGATAAAGGCACGGCGGATCTGTTCTGTGAACCATTTCCTGAAACTTCATGGTTCCTACCGTCAGATTTCCCTGCTAAGCAGTTCAAGAACTTCAGTGCTGGCTCTCCTGAGAGTTATGGAAACATGCTGAAAAGTAAAGTTCTTCAGTCTAGCCCTGCTTTTCTGTATCTTCACTTGGCTCATGACTACAACGACTTTGATAAGCTTTTTTTCTGTGAAGATAACCAGCAATATCTTCAAACAATCCCATGGTTGATCCTAAAATCAGATAATTACTTTGTACCTTCACTTTTCCTGATACCAGCATACCAAGAGGAACTCATGAAGCTTTTTCCCCAGAGAGACACTGTTTTCCATCACTTGGGACGTTACTTGTTTCACCCTAGCAATGTCGTCTGGGGCATGGTTACAAGATACTATGATTCTTATCTTGCAACAGCTGATGAAAAGTTGGGTATCCAAATCAGAGTCTTCGATACTGAAACTGGTCCATTTCAGCATGTCTTGGATCAGGTCCTTGCGTGCACGCTGAAGGAACACTTGTTGCCAGAGGTTAATACTCAAGCGCCAGTTGTCCCATCACGGAAGGCCATGTCGAAAGCTGTTCTAGTTACTTCTTTGAACTCAGGATACTACGAAAAATTCAGAAACATGTATTGGGAACATCCTACCACAAATGGCGAGACAATTAGTTTCCACCAGCCTAGTCACGAGGAACATCAGAACTCAGACAAGAAAATGCATAACATGAAAGCGTGGGCAGAGATATATCTTTTAAGCCTATCTGATGTTATGGTTACTAGTGCATGGTCAACTTTTGGGTATGTTGCCCAGGGTCTCAGTGGTTTGAAGCCATGGCTTCTGTTCAAGCCTGAAAACCGAACTGCCCCTGATCCACCTTGCCGCCAAGATTTGTCCATGGAACCTTGTTTTCATGCTCCACCTTTCTACGATTGCAAAGCTAAGAGAGGAGTTGATACAGGAAAACTTGTCCCACATGTAAGGCATTGCGAAGATATGAGCTGGGGTCTTAAGCTAGTTGATCAGAGTTAGTGGTATACATGGTGCGTATGTTCTATCCAAATCATATATGTACAGTACAAGCTCATATATGCTTTAGTTGTATGGTATAGGTGCAAGTGCAACTCTGTTTTTATATTACAGGAAAAGCCTTTTCAGACTTAGTTAATATAGATGCAATGACATGAACTGCTGCATTTGTTCCCAAGTACATGTTCAACGCTATTATAGTTTCCTTTTCTCTGTTTTATTTTCCACCGTGACTTTCATTGAAGCATATTACTGAAGCACAAACATATACTGCAGACAAGAATCAATTGCAAGAACCAGAAACATCATTTGTTTCAATAAACTATAAGTATATCTTGTTTGCATTTCAAGAAATTACAATTGTTGTCCCACCTGTACTGGCAACTGTCTGTTGAGTTTATAATATTTTCGGCCCCAGAAGTTTGGTATTCAATTTGTGTGATTGATAAAACCTTGAAACAGAGGAGCTCAGAGAAAGGGTGCATCCTGTAATTAAATCACTATGATTCGTTGTGCTACATCTTTAGTTGCAAACAAAAGAAAAAAACAAAATTTGTGGATGAGATTTTTCATGAAGAGGTGAGTGCGTGAACGATATTTTTGTTGAACGGGTCTGAAAGGTGTGTCAAAAGATTGTCGATGGGCCCAGCATGAGTCACAGATGCTTGCACAATAAAGCCAAGCATAGCAACCATTGCCAACCTCCCTGTGATTGATGGAAATAATGTTAGATATTACTACAAGTTTATCTTACAAGGAATTGTACGTATAGAAAGTGAACCTACCATTCTTAATTTCTTTCAACTTCACTTCATGTGCATTCTCTATGTCTTTGGCAAGTCCCATTGGATTAAATAATGGACCCCCAGGGTATCTGTTCATGATTGTTAATTTTAATAATAACTTATTTTAAGCACAGAACCACAGACTTGCTCAGATGAATGGCTTTGAATTTTCATTTTGGAGCATGTTGCAGCACTTACCCTGGCTGTAAGCCTTCAAGTGAGGCTTCTATCCCAAGGAATGTCCCTTCCTTTGCTTGTGAACCTGGATGAAGAAAGTCCATATACCTCTTGGTCTCGACAAATCTGTCGAGGATCAGAGTAATGATAGAAACAGGTCAGTTTTGGACTGTTTGAATTCATCATAGTCTACACCATATAAAACTTCTGACCTACTGAACAAATTATTTTTACCAATCCTAGAACGTTTCAGTTGGATGCTAAATTACCCCATCAAGAGAAGCTGGACAAAGAAGAGAGCTGTGGTGTTGGCGAAGTCAAATTTTGTAGCACCTGCTTCAAACCACACTGGTAGGTTGCTGATTCCTGATTCTCGGATCAACTACAAAAAAACATGTCAATTTGATTCCATTCTCCGCTGTGCTTTTTTTTTCCCGAAATGGAGGATGAGGCACGGGGTCTCATCCTTCATTTCTGAAAAAAAGCACAGTTGAGCATGGATGACATTGATTAAGTGACCATGCTTCAATGTCCTAAGAATGCTATCATGCTAGCAATCATTAGAACCACCAAATATTTTCGGTGTCTGAAAGTAACCTCTAGAGAAAAGTGATGCACAAGTACAAATGTACAATATTTGCAGTGGTTTGACAGTACATTAAAAATATCCTAAGTTGCTCGTTTAGAAAATGGAGCTGCTATCTTGGATATGGCTTGGCTGCCATTGTGATTGTTATTGTCATTTGGCTAGATAGTACACACTGTGTCATGCTTGGTTTCTCACTGTTCTTTTCACAGGCTATCCTAATTCAGGCACCTCCTCAGAATTTTTGCAAACTGGAGATTCAGTGCTAGGTTTATCAGAACTGAGAAGAGAATACTAATTTTGACAGGGATCGGCAAGGAGTTCAACTGAGAGAAACTCACATCGGTTCCAAGGATGCCGGCAACCCCTGCCATGGCAAACCGGCAGTGCACAAGCTCGGCCTGAACATACCACTTCAAGTCTTCAGGTTGCTCTCCGAGCCCCAGTGGATCGAACCCGTAATCACCAGGTAGCCTGCAACCATGAAAGCCACACAATCTATCAGCCTAAGAATCCTCGCACCCTGCAGAGAACAGAGATTGGCAGTAACTGACGTGCCGTCGAGGTACGTCGGCGGGTCTAGTCCAGGAAGCCATGTTGCCCGCTCGGCGATAGCTCGGACCTCAAACCGAGCTCGCAGCGAGTGGGCATGGTGTCCGGGTACAGCGGCCGTGCTCCTGCTGAAAAGTGTGGGCGGCTTGGAGGAGAGGGTGCAGGTGTGGACGACTCGTCCGTGGGTGTTCGCTGCTAATGCCATGGCGGCACCGGACTTGGCTGATTGCTCGCCGAACTGCAGCCGGCTAGGGCCCTCCTTCTTTGCTGCTGTTTTGCTGGGGCCGTGTGGGTGTGTGTCTCAGACAGATCAAAACCGTGGATATGGAACTTGAGGCGTTCAGACATCCTAGCTTCAGTGGTTCCGGAAATCTAGAGTCTGCCTTGTCAGTTGTCATGGTGCCAGGCCGGACCCTATTGAACGTATTGGGCCTCTGGCCCAGGTCTGAGACGACATGGAGATCTTTCTGCACTTTTTTTTTGTGGCCTGGACTATGACAGTCTTACGCCAGCCTGAACAATTTTATACACCACTCAAAGGTATGAGGATTATTACAAGCATATTTTAGAGGGGCAGAGGAGCTGAATAAAAGGGTGGGGGTTAGGGGGGGGGGGGGGGGATTATAACCATTACACCAAGAATTAAGAAGAGAGGTCGATGATGAAGAAAGCCCAAAGCCTAACATCCTCAATGCACCTCTGTGAGACAAGAGAGAGATCCTCAACGATGTTGTTGAAACTAAGAGCGTTTCTTCTCTTCCATATGCTCCAAGCAATGGCGGTGTTGATGGTGGATTCTTCGAAACTGTGGAAGCACGAGAGCAAAAAGTCGGTGAAGCTGGCATAAGCTTGGAGTCGAAGTTGTGGTGGAAGAAGCGATTTTTTTTTGCACATCCAATAAAGCGATTTCCTAGCTGCGGCGTCGTGACCTACCGTTCAGGTATCGACCGTTCATCTCTCTTCGTGACACAATTAAGTTTCAATATTTATAACTTGGTCTATGCATGTAGGGGTGCACGAATCATGATATTTTTCAATGGCTGATTTTTTTTTGCAAAAAGGACACTCGCATTAAAAAACATCGAACAATACAAAGCACCTCAACAAAATCGAAAATTACAATGAAATCCTTGAGATACCCTTCGTCTTTGCCACCGCTCCTCCCTAAGCCGGCCTGATGTTGTTGATTGCGGACGAGAAGTCGTCGAACGGGTAAAAAAGACCACATTCGTAGATGAAGAAGAAGGAATAACCGTAGATGAATATCCTTGACGATCTAGAGATCCCCACAACCAGAAGAAGTCCTCGAGAACGACACCACTCCCACAAGTTCCGTGACATTGTCGCCGAGAAGGGGCTAATGCTGGGTAGACTTTATAGGACAAGGCGCCTCCGCCACCACTTGAGTGCCTCCCCACCAATCCTTAACCCAAACACTAGAAAAACGGATCCCTCCCACCAACACGGGCCGAGATCCACCCCGCCTTCATGGCCCGAAGGCCACATAAGTGAGGCAGATCTGCGGCGGTGTGGACGGGAGGTAGGGAAACCCTAATCGTCTGTGCATGTTTCTCTCGCGGCAAAGGGGTACAATGCTTTGGGATCAATGGTGGATTCTTAACCGGTAGGTCATGGTGCCCGCTAGAATTGCATTTCCGGCACATTTGGCTGCTTTGTGCAGCACGAGCCGAATTGTAGATTTGAGAGTGACAGCCGAGTGCCACTCGTGTTGATGACGTGGTTGCAGTATGTTCCACATATATACCAAAATGTCTTGACATATACCAATGGGAAACAGAAACTTATGCCGGAGCTAAAAGGAAAACAAAGGTCAATTTACGAATAAGAATTTCGGACGGAAACTAGCACGAGGTATGACTTGATGCTTTGTATTTATCTCGTGTGTTTCTCCACTTCGTGTACAAAATGTACAGTAAGTCAATTCCTAGTGCCCATTTGTTTCAGAAAGAATCTTAAAATGATCTTGTGCTTGTGTTACATGTTGGGAACATGCTTCTCTAACAATGGGGATAATTAGAAAAATGATCTTTTTTTTTTTTGAACCAGGGGCGGTCCCAGAGGGACCTAGGAGCTTCCATTAAACAGTGGCATAATTACAAGGAGGACCGGTAAGTAAAAGAAAAGTACACATAGGTCCAAACTTTTTGCACTAGGGACCCTGAAAAATACACAGAAAATGCAATCAGGTCCAGCTCCAACGCCACTGCTTGTGCAAGCCACGATGCGATCAAGCACAACACCGCCGGGGACATGGCCACTTGGGGTGAGATGCGGGAGCCAACTACACCGAAGCCGAGGGGCCTCCGAATCGGCATAGAAGCCGAGGAGGTTTGATTTCACCGCAAACGCCGGCCGGGAAGAACCGATGCCGACGATGAGGGGGAGTAGTCGCCGTACGACCATCTTGAACGACAGCCGACGAAGAGCTGCCGTGATTCCACTCCCGGGAGCAGCATCCGCAATCCCCTGCTCGTAGGTTTGGTGCCGGCTGACCACCGAGTTGCATGCCGGAATCCTCCGGATCGCCATGACCGGAGGGAGAGGCTTGCAAGCCATGGCCGCCAAAACCAATCCCGCGAAGAAACTGACCTTATTCAAGACGGAGATCCCCGCCGCCATCCTCCTCACCGCATCCGGCTCCAACCAATGGAGCGCCACCGTGAGTAAGAAGAGCTTCAAGGCACCGCAGATCTGGCCGGAGAAATCTGCAGCTTCTCTCCCGGCATATTGCCGACAACCAGCATAAAGCTGAACCAAACTAGCATAAAGCCAAGATCTAGTACTAATCCTACAACTACTATGTACATGAAATCCGGCGTCTCTCCTTTGCCATCTCCGGCCAGCTAATCTGGCGAGAGAAGCTCGGGATTGACCCGGAGAATCACGAGGGACTCTCAACGGAGGCAGAAAACGAGAGGACAGAGGAAAGGGCTAATTAGAAAAATGATCCATACATCTCTAACACTACAAAACAACTCCTAAAATGATGTACACACTCTTAAATTCCTCGAAAAGAAAAATGAAAAAGACTAGTGCAGTTGCAGATGGGGAGGCGGAGAGAGACAGTCTTGGAGATCTTCTTTCAAGATGGAACTCGTGCTTCTTATTCTAATCGATAGCTAATTTGTCAAGGAGAATCTTCCGATCCTTGTTGATAGTTAAAGATCTGGTGATCACCTGGCTGACGTGATGCTGAAGGAGGAAGCTAGTCCGCTTCGCGGGCTGCGCGAGGGGATTTCCGCGTACCGTCGTACTGTACTCACTATCTGTATACTAGTAGTTGCATAAAATAAGGTATACGTCTCTCTCTGTAGCCTCTAGAACAAGTAATGCCAGTTCAACGTGGTTGGCTGCGAGGTCTGGACGGTGACTGCGCGTAGGCCTTGTTAATTTAGAGAAAGGATGACAGATCGTCTTCTGGTTCTGGAATCTCTCTGAACTCTTAAGAAATACTCTTGTACTAAATCCGAGTCAATTAAAAAGGAACGGAGGGAGTACTTTGCATGCACCAAGGGGCATCTTGTAGATATGTTCTTTGTCTTTGTCTCGAAAGCAAGTACTGTGTTCCTTCCTTCGTCTCGAAAGCAAGTATAATTCTACGTTCTTCATACTAAAATACCGGTACTAGTCAAAAGTGACTAATAACCGTTTCGACAAGAAAAAAGGTGTAGAGACAGGCGGTGAATTAAATAGGACAAGACAAATAATCGCTTTTACGCCACAAAAATGCATGGAACACGTCATGTGATCCGGTCTAGGTCTTATATCAGCTTTAGTTGTGATCGTGATCGGCACCTTTCTTAATGGTCAAAAAGGCAGTGGAAAACATCGGACGAAAACGAGAGATGACCTCGATCTGAAGCACTGCACCAAAGTTCTCTATTCCAAATTAACTCCAAGAATTCCCAGACAATCTTGCGCGCGCGTCTTACATGTGTAGAAACTGTAGGAGCTATTCTTCTCCAAGTCATGTTTGTAACAAAAGAAATGATAAAAGTTAAGGAAACAACGAGCTACAGTGGCCACGATAGATCGAGATCATGGCGCTTTAGACCAGATCGAAGCTGCCATCGTCAAGCATCATGATCTCCTGTAAGCCGTCCCAGATCTCTTTCTCCCTCCCCACCGGCGCCCTTTCCTGCTCCGGAAGCTGCCTCACGTGGGCTGGCGACGACGCGTTCGACCCGCAGTTCTCGCGATTGCTCTCCGGCAAGTGCTGCGGCCTCGGCTGCACGGCCGCCCAGGAAGAACCAGTAGCAGACGCAGACGCCGACACAGAAGATGATGCGGCGGCCGGGAAGTTGAGCTTGGCGCGCTGCCCGCGGAACTCGAATGCGGCGACGTCGTAGGCGCGCGCGGCCTCGGCGGCGGTGTCGAAGGTGCCGAGCCATTTGCGGACGGCGCGGTGCGGGTCGCGGATCTCTGCCGCCCACTTCCCCCACGGCCGTTGCCGCACGCCCCTGAACTTGCTCCCTCTCCTGGCGCGCCGCTTGCCCACGCCGCCATCCTTCACGAAGCTCGCCGCCGAGCACTCCTCGTCCTCGCTGCTCGAGCCGGTCGTCGCCGCTGCAGCTGCGACGGACTCGCATCCTAGGCACCCGTCCGCGCCGCACCTGACGCATGTTGTCGCAGCGGTGGGAGCAGCAACGGCGGTGGCAAAGGGCGGCGTCGACGGCTCCAGGTGCAGCGTGGGGACGACGGTGTCCCCGGAGACGACGGAGATGAGGGCGCGGAGGAAGAGAGAGTTCTCCTGCTCCGAGTTGGGGAGCTGAAATCCGCCGGCGCCGCGCTCTAGCCTTGGCACCATGACGACGGCGCACCTACGTACGTGATCAGGTCGGTGCTGGAAGAAAGATTTGGGTTGGTGTGGTACTAGCTAGGTTGATGAGTTCTCGTGATCTGCTCACTGATGTTTCAGGGTGTTTGGCGCTGCGGCTTTATACTGGGGCGTGCATGTCCTCCCCATTTTAAAAGGGGCAGATTTGGGCACGTTCTTATCGTGGGAACGGAGGTGTGCTGGACTGATGATTATCCACATCCACGTAGCCCTTTGTCGCTGGTCATCACCATATTTGAGCTGTTCACACCAAAATTTATTTCTCCAAAATCAGGTAAACATTCTGTGGCGATTTTGAGACTAAATTATATATATTCTAGAGGCTACAATTTGTGCATCTCTGATTCCCTGCTTATTTAGGCAACCCATCTTTTAACGGCAATATTCCTATTTTTGGTCTACAAGATACGGGCGGGTCATTCATTCGGTGGATCCTTCTTTTGAGATAACAAGATTTATAATCGAAGATGCGGAGTTTAAGATTTCGCAAAAGAATGAGGGAGAATATTGTAATATGTAAATTTTAAGGTCAAGATGGACACTGACGGTCGTCTCGACTAGAGATGCATACCTGTTTGGAGCTCTTTCATCCCCAACAAAGTAAAATTCTTTGGCGACCTCACACACATGGATATGCTTAGCACAAGAGCCAACTTCATGTGTAAGAATATTTGAGACTATGCCGCTTGACCTCAATGCACTATGCAATGCGAGTACACCTACCACCTATCCTTCATCTAACCGTAGTCAACTTTTGTCTGGATGAAAATCGAAGTCTCTCCTCTAGCCAGCCCCTTTTGTCAGATTTGGATCGCGCCATTGTCGGTGCCTTCACGTTGATCTAGAATTCAATGACACAAATCATGGTGGAAGATTTGGGAATGCGCGCAGTGCAAATGTCTTCCAAGCAATTCTTAACACTTAGACACTATCGTAGGAAAATTATTACCGATCTTACTCTTTGGTCATGCCGCGTAAGAAAAAAGATTTAAAGGTGGCCGCCTCGTCTTGGTGACGGCACCTATCTATCTGTAATATGTAATTATCGTTTTCTTCGAGGAAAGTTCAGGTGGGGATCCCCCCCCCCCCCTCTCTCTCTGGTGTGTAGATGTTTGAGCTTGCATGTTGGTTTTTGGCCGTTTCTCTGTATTGAGGCCGGGGTTTTCAAAAAATTTATTAGCTACACAAAAATATTTTCTATTTAATGGCTCGCTTGAGCTCCCGGAGGTTGCCTAAAAAGTTTAGCTAAGATTCGCCAAATAGTAAAATCGAGAGTACCTAAAGCTAGGAAATGTGTCACAAAAATAGAACTAGTCGAAATTTGATTTGCACCGAATAGTAATGCCACTAGCTCAATATCTACTAGCTCACAAAATTAGTTAGTTGTTTGATTTATAGAACACATGATACCTAGCATCGTCCATCATGCTGCTACTCTAATATATTTTCGAAATATCTAATTTTGCTCTCGGTTCTAGCATATCCCAAACAGAGTGAGTATGTTGTGATTACGTCAATCTTTAAGCTCCACGACCACGAGTCAGTATAAAAATGTGTGTTTCTACTGTGAAAGACCATTTATATTTTATTTAAAAAGGCTCGTATAAAAACAGTTGAAACTGCTTTGTAGGGTACAGAATGACCGGCATTAAGTCGTGCTTAATTAGCAGGAGACCTAAAGTCCTCTTAGCTCAGAGATGGCACACTGTAAAACACGTTCTCCCAGCGGCCGTCCAAACACGACCGTACACATGATTTTTCTTCAAGCTATTGCGTGAAGCGGCTCGAAGTGGCGCTGTCTATCGAACGGAACGCTGACAAAGGGCTTTGACCGTTCTGTGGAAGGATGATTATAAAAGTCAAACCTCCCAAGGTGTGAAAGCGAAAGCGTGCAGGATCTAGAGCGTTGCTTTGTTTAGTACGGGCGGCTGATCGAGGTCGACAGGTCGGCAGATCATGCGACGGGCACCTCGCGTCCGCGCCGTTGTGGAAGTCGGCGTATCACCGTGAGACGGTTTTAATACTCCGTATCGGTTTAACGGATGCGCACGTAGTTTAGAAAATTGCTTTAATCATTATTTTAGTTAATAAGATACAGAATATATATCATAAAAATAATATCATTGGAAACCTCTTTTGAATACGAATCTAATAGTATAGATTTTATATTTTGTTGACCAAATGGATGATCAAACTTTATCTTAAACTACGTGTATGTCTGTTAAACTGGTCCGAAGGAAGTACTAGAGTTCTTTGTTTTCGGATTGGAGTGCACATGGCTTTCAGGCCGGCTCGATGATTTTGAAAAAAATAACAACTTTGTTCTTTTGCGATAAGTAATACTAGGACTATCTTGCAAGGAAACCTAGAGGGTGGGCAATTCGGGCAATTCAATAAAGAATGGATTTTGCGCTTAATTTTCAGTAATGGAGTAATTCTTAGTCAACTTTCATTAAATTGTATCGTAGTTTGTGCTAGGTATGAGTTGCAACTAAGATTTTGTCAAGTGTGAATGAGTCTGCAACTAAGATTGCTCATAGTAGGAGTAACATAGCTAGTAATATCACATATCTCAAGGCATTTTGGTGACATGGTATGCTAATAAATGAAGAAAGAGAGTGAGGTGGTAAAGCTGGTCATAGTGTGGAGTAAAACTTAGACTAGTAACATATGCCATGTTACTACTACCTCCGATTCAAGGAATTAGGCATCCTCGTTTTACGTGCTTTTCGTTTGACTAAGTATTACTTCAAATATATAAAGATTGTTTGTATAAAATTAACATCATTAAAAAGTGTTTTTCAATACGAATCCAACGATACTAATTACATATAATATAACCAAGATTTTGTTGCTCAATTTTTATGGTCAAAGTACCTTCATAGTGGGTAGTAACTTATACGTGGTGTCATGCATTGTATCATTTTTTATGTTGTAGACTCATCTTGCCTTGAGGTGTGTGATGTTATGGTAACATAGCTACTAGTTACCACCTCACTCTCTTTCTTCATTTATTAGCATGACATGTCACAAAAATGTCTTGAGATGTGTGATGTTACTAGCCATGTTACTCCCACTATGAGCAGTCTAACTAGTTATGTTACCATAACATCACACACCTCAATGCAAGATGAATCTACAACATAATAAATAATACAATGCATGACATCATATATAAGTTATTACCCACTACTACGTATAAAGGTAGTAACCTAGACTAGTAACATGGCATATGTTACTAGTCTAAGTACTCCCCACTATGACAAGCCTAAGGTTTCGTTACATGCTCATATAGGTTGCAACTAAGAAAAATGCATTGCTTCGTAATTCGTACTAGTCGCGAGTTGCAACATGATTTATAACTTAGAAAAATACCTTGGACCATTGCATTACTTCGTGATTCATAATAGTCAATAGTTGGATCGTAGATTCTAACGGAGAGGAGATGAGATCACCTAACTGAGAATCAAGTTATTCTCATTCGATTGAGAATTAAGTGAGAATTAGTCACTCCTTAAAGATAGACTCACCTGGTTTCATTGCTAACTAGGCTAAAGGTCATACAAGACACAATTAATTATAGGGCAACCATGTAAAACCTCGACATAGCACGATAACAACATAGCAAAACTAGCAAATCGTAAATTATTGCATTTTGTAAGATATTCTTGTCCGATGGAATCACAATTGTCTCATGATAGAAGGGCTCGCTGGCCCATCATGCTAAAGATATATCGTTAGAGTGAATCAGCCTGCGCTCCACCGTCTCCATGGATGTCCATTCCATTCAGCAAGAACTTGAGCTCGCATTCGATCTCCCTCCTTACCCTGGGAGGCTTAGAGTTCCTCGAACCGGAAGCACATAAGTGTCCCGAAGCCTTTAAAGCTAGCCCACGAAGCCATCTTCCACCACCAGGCACATACGCGCGCCGACCTTCGGTAGCATATGAAAACCAGGTCTTCAACAACACCCCCAAGAAAGAAAATGGTGGCCATTGGCACCATCTTGGATCCAAGACTTACCACCTTGTTGAACACCGGGGAAGGGTCCGACCACGTCCTCAGATTTTCTCGACCATGATTAACACATGAGATGAAACCAAAAAAAAACTTTTACTAATCTTCAATGGTAGTACAACCTTTTACTCCACAAAAATGCAAACAATAGTTTTTGCTCCACAAAAATGCATGGAACACGCCACGCGATCTAGTCTTACAGTAGTATTCTGTATCAGCTTTTAGTCCTGGTCGTGAAAGCGCTTTGCTGAATGGTAACAAATTGTGGAAAACATCGGATGAAAACGATTAGACACTGCAGGAAACACACAAAGTACTGACCTGTGCCAGCGGCTAAATCTCGGGGTCCTTGGCACAGGGTCCGTCCCCGCCAGGTTAGCAAACAACCGTCGGCACAGGAAATCCATCAGCACAAGAAGCCATGTGCCGACGACAATAGTTTCGGTCGTCGGCATAGCCTCTCCTCCATAACGGCGAGGTAACAGCGTCGGGCCTGGGTCGATGGCAAAGCTGTAGACATAGCTATTTTTTATTTTACCACATTAATCTTAGAAAAATCATAACTCAATCATTATAATTCAGAAAAATACAAATAATATATCAAATTTTCAGAAAAATAAGATCTATCTTGAAAAGAATATAAAACTTGGAATATTGCAAATATCTCAAAAAATCTTCTAAAAAATGAGCTATCATGTGCGATGTTTCATGGCTTTCACGCTGAACGACCAATGTTATGGCTAGAATCGTCGCATAGTTTCTGATAATATGCCCATATTGTTCATACATGTGTATCTTGGGATGGCGAACAATGTTGCTAGAGGAAGCTTTCATTTTTGTCGCACCAAAAAGCTATTTTCCATTTTCCAAGTCTCAAAAATGGGGTATTTTGTGAAGCAGCCACCAAATGAAAGTTTCACAATGGTACCATCCTATTTTAAAAAAATACTAGACCAACAGCATCCAGCGTTCAACATTGGTGGATGACATAAACGTGTACCGTCCAGCGTTGGCGGCAGCAGCAGCTGCGGCGATGTTGGCGGCAACAGCAACTGTCTATGGAGGATGACATAAACGTGTACCGTCCAGCGTTGGCAGCAGCAGCTGCTGCAGCTGCGGCGATGTTGGCGGCAGCAGCATCCTGGTTGTCGCCCATGTTGAGGTTGCCGAAGAGGTTGTCGATGTCCAGGAAGAAGCCGTCGTTCGGGAGCACCATCCTGTTGACTAAAAGATAGAATGTAGAGTATTTCAAAACAAATTTTAGAGCTAGAATGCAAAGTATTTCAAAACGAAGGGAGCATGGTTTTTAGCACGGAAACTAAAAAATTACTCAAGATGGCCAAAAACTATAATGTGTAACCATCTTGAGTACACCAATATTTATTTTTTACACTAGTTTTTGGCGAGATTACCACTAAACAATTGACGTAAGAAAATAGAGAACTTTGCATAAGATAAAGAAAAACATAAACTAGTCTCTTAAAAATTTATTGAGACAAGTAGTGCAATACAATACACATTATATTCTGGATTTTTTTTCAATTAATTGGCTTATATCTAGAACGGAGGGAGTATTAAAAAGAGGTTATTTGGATTGGAGCTGATGTCGCTTTCATGTTAGCTCGCGTTCAACCATTGTTTTTAAGAAATTTGCTTTACTCTTGCATTGATCTTTTGCGACTAAGTGTTAGTAGCATTTTGTTTCCACAACAAGAAAATAATAATACCCTTTTCTAAATTAAGTGATGCAGCTTGGTCAAGAACTCAAGATACATGACTATCTATACGTGTTTTAGTGTGTAGTAGGTCCGTTTATTTTAGAAAAAAGTTAAGACATTCTATTTAGAACGGAGGTAATAGTGGCATTTATTTTGTTCACTATTTGCATTGGTACATGAGTAACCGGTGCTCAAGACATGGTATGCTTGAATTTTAAATCATCTTGCACTAAAAATAATTATTTTAAGTGCATCTAAACATTATCTTTACAATTAAGGTGGAATCGAGGTGTCACATGTACGTTGTCACACTTTCACCTAATTATAAAAGTGCCACCGTAGACCCTCGCAAGATACGCCGCCTTCCCCTCGCATGCTCACTTTAGTTGACACTTTAGCTATGCGAACCTCGAGGTAGAGGAGAAGTTATGGTGATTTTACTCACATTCCTCGTTGGAGGTCGACGCAAGAGTGGAGAGCTCGATGGAGTGGTCGGAGTCGCCCTGCCGCAGCCGTTGATAGTTGACACCACCTACTTACCTTGCTTGCCGACCGGAGAAGACTGATGAAAGGGGGGAAATGGCGCTTTCGAAATCAGCGGTGAGAGGAGGGGTAGAAATAAGGGGGCGGTCACGGCGGGAGGTGAAGAAATCCTCCCGTCTCCTTTTCCGCTTGCGTGCGGGAGCTCGCGCCATCTCCATGGCCACACCAGCACGTGCCAACGTTGACACCTTTTGCTTGTCGGGAGCCAGGGAAGAGGTTGGCTCTGTGTAAACCGCCAACTCGGTCGTTCCAATGGGCCAAGCCTGGAGGCGTTTTAACACATGTGCCAGTTAGGACGTATCGCAACCCAGTCATCCAATCAGACTATTTTCTGCCTCCATACAAGCTACCAATTCTTCCTGCTTCTGTTTTGATGTTTTTGCGACAGACAAAGCCTATCGCTTTCTCAAAAAAAAAAAAAAAAGCCTATCGCAGATGAGAGCCGGAGAAAAATCCCCTGCAGATCTTCCTTCAAGATGGACCTCGTGCTTCTTATTTTAGTGGATATTTTTTTTTTGAAACGAGGCAAAAGATTTGCCATTTTCATTAATAAAGAAGAAGTACAGAATTGGCCAGTTTATTGGCGGAAAACCGGCCGAAAACCGAAACAAGTGCCCCGACGACCGTCATGGAGCACGACCGCCGTGGGGGCACAGAGCCACCCTGGCAACCCACACAAGATACACAGGCCACCGAAGCGAGAAGTCGTCGCGGTTGACCTTCAACGTCATCGTCATCACTCTTCAGCGACTCCGACTTCACCGAAGAACGAACCACCAAGACCTCACCGAAGCGGCACTGTGAAGCTCAAGCCGGCTACCGCCAAACAAGCGACTCCTCGTGAAGCAACAGGCAGCTCCGACTTTGATGACGGGCTCTGAAGAGGATAAGCGCAAGACATGCGCCGAGGAAGATCATCGCCAGAGGGCCACCCTGCAGGTCATCGTACGCTGCTCAAATGAAGAAACTCGACAAATCATAGCAGCTCCGACTCCACCGCAAGCGAAGCACAAGACGAAGAAGCTCGGACGCTCGCCGAAGCCAAGGTCTTGACGCTACCAGACCATTGCTCACCACCGCCATCGTTGCCACACAAGCCACCACACGGACCTCACACATCGCCGGCCACCCGCCGCGATGCCGTACGAGTCCAGCCTCGGGAAAGCACGGCGGGGAACAAAGTCTTCAAGACGACGCCCCCAAGAGGGAAGCGACGTGGATCGACGCCGTCGTCCGGCCCTGCCACGGCCTAGGCTTTCACCCGAAAAACTATGCTCCGGGAGCGGAGGAGGTCGAAGGCTCCATGAAGGCCCCCAAGAGGATAGCGACATCCGCAGATGCCGCGCCATCAGCTTTCGCCCGGAGCAGCCAGACCTCCGCACTCCCACGTTGCCGAACGGAGTTGAGGGAGACCCACAACGCCGCCGGCCTGCGAACCACTGGCACAAGCACCTCCCACGCGGCGACGACGCCACACCACGTGGGACCACCAACCTCACCGCCGGCTCCTCGGTCAAATCTGGCACCGCAGAGGAAGAAGCAGGGAGAGGGGCCGCCACCCCGCCCACCCTCGTCGGACAACAGCCGTGAGCCACCGTCGACGCCGCCACATCTGGGAGGAGCCGGAGCTCCGCCCGCCGCCGCGCTGCTTCGGACCACGGTGCGGATGGGGGCGCCGTGGGGGCGCCGAGCCAGGCCGCCGCCACGCCGGCCGAACCCGGAGCAAGCCCGAGCAAGCCCGAGCAAGCCCGCAGGAGCCCATCTGGGCCCGTGCGTGCGCCGCCAAGCCCCGTCGCGCCCCGCTGCACCACCGCCGCACCCCGACCTCGACCTGGCCGCGCACCACCACGGCCGCCCGCAGCCCCGCCGGCGCCCAGCCACCGGCCCCCTGCGCCTGCCGCACATCGCCGCGCCCGGGCGAGCTCCTTCTCGCCAGGGGACGCGGGAGGGGGAGAGAAAGCCCCGCCGCCACCTTCCCCGGGGGCACGCGCGGCTTTGCCGGCCCCCCTCCGGCGGCGGCGAAGCAAGGGAGAGGGGAGGAGGGGCTAGAGGCGGCGGCGGAAGGTTCCCCCCTTGTCGCCAGAGGAGGGCGACGCGGGGGGAGAGAGACAAAATTGTTGAACTAACAATCTAGCATTTTAGTGGATATGTTAATTCGTCTAGGAGGGAATCTCCTGGCAGCTGTTGATAAGTTAAGATGTGGCATCTACTTCACTTCAGCTGGCAAGGAGGAAGTCGGCTTCGCGGGCTGCGCGAGGGGATTTCCGCGTACCGTCGTACCTATATACTCACTCTCTCTATTGTTGCATAAAACTAGCGGAATAGTACTTATCTCTAGCATGTACAGCAACAATGCATAATATTCAACGTGGTTGGCTGCAAGGTCTGGGCGGTGATTGCGCGTTGGGCTTGCTAATTTCGACAGGAAGGATGACAGATCGGCTTTGCCTGTCCTCTGACCCTGGGGTCTGAACTTCTGAATTACAATACTTTGCGTTGCACCATAGGCATCCTGATATTGTTCTCAAATTCTTTTCAGAATTAAGCAAGTGCTGTGTTCCTTCCTTTGTCTTAAAAGTTAAAAACAATCAAATACTCCCACTGTTTCGATTAAATTGATACTAGTGGGCCATTTGATCAACTATATACGTACATAAGTCGTGTTGCATTGATTAAAACCGAATGGAGGAAGTATGTAGTGGTAGGTCTTTATAAAATAAGTACTCCCTATGTTCTAAATTAATTGATTGAACATTGTATACGCGTTTTAGTGTGTAGTAGATGTATGTGGAACGGAGGTAAAATATGTTTTCCTTTTCTTTTTCTCTCCACCGATCTAAATCAGATCGAGACGAAGATGCTGGTAGTCAAAAGTTGAGCAAGCAACTGTTCCAACCAGAAAAATGAGGTGCAGAGACAATGTTGAATTAAATAAGATAAGACGAATACTCTCTTTTACACCACAAAGACGCATGGAAGTCACGTCATGCGATCTAGGGTTATCAGCTTCGCGTCGTGATCGTGAGTAATAACGCTTTGCCGAATGGCCAAAAAACGGCAGTGAGTCGCCCATGGATAACATTGCCCTTGTACCATTAAAGCTCCAGTGCTTTCACCACGGCCGTCCAGGTTAACAAACTGCAAGGATCACCAGACATTGCCAGCAGACCTTGGTTTTTTTAGCTACCAGAACAAAATAGGACAGATACGCTACATATCAGGTAGCAATAACGGTTATGAACTCAAACAAGCTCTGGATGACATAAGTTAGTGGATAAACAAGTAGCTGACAGTATTTAGTCAGTACACAACAGTTGGACAAATTACCTAGCTAACTGATATAAAAATACTACTAGCAAACTCCAGTAACCCACATGGACATCAGGAGCAACGATCTTGAACCAAAGATCCAAATGCCATAACCTCAAGCTTGTCCTCAGCGACACGCGACCAAGCAACGGTAATCACCACCTCAACGCCACGAATGGTACAACATCCCCGGCTTATTTTGCTTAATCTGGGCAGGAAACTGACATGCTTCTTTGCAACAATTTTACCAGATTTGGAGTAGGCTTGTATCTCAACATCCAACCTTCCTTCATAGTCTACAGAAACAACATCCCTTGGCAGATGTAGGTAACCATCGGAACCTTTCAGCATTGCTCCATCTTTTGAATCAACCATCACAATTTCAGGGTACTTCGATTTCCCTGGTAGTGGGGAACAAATAACCCGGGCACCATATTCAAAAGGATATGGCTTACCAGCGGATATATCAGCCTGGACGCCCAAGATTGTGGCCTGGGTCGTTCTTTCAACAACCTGCACGCGTAACTCTATCGTGCAGAAACAATTCTTAAAGCACACGGTAGATGCATCACCGAATAGTTCGTGGTAATCACGCGCCTGAGTGATCAATGGCTTATCTTGAGACTTTGTTGTACCTTTTACGTATAGCTGGATTTCAAAGATGACCCTGTCTGTATATACAACAGCACGAGATGGGCCAATCAAGCGCAAAAAAGGATCCTGCAAGCATTTACGATAAAACCCCACTAATCAACAACTTATGTAGGCATACAATCCAAAAGAGAGAAAAAAAAAATACATACATCTTGTGTCAACTCTTGAGAATTTTCCCTTCGACGGGAGAAGATAAAGTTGCGGTTGCGATCCACGACATCTCGAACCACAACTTTACCATACACAGACAACGGCCAATGGAGATCACCGGCTACTTCTGCGAGCTTGATGGAGAATATCTGCAAGGTGGCAGGAGCGGACGCGGCCCTGTTGGGTGGGAGGCGTCCAGGTGTGTAGTGTGTAAACTGCATGGAGCTCAACGACGCTGTTTGTAGATCCCAAGTGAAGAAAGCGTGTGTTAGAAATCTGCCATGAGTTACTGGAGCACTAGTTAAGCAGAAAACTAAATCCCTAATTTCTTTCCCTATTAGAGAAAAAAAGTATGTAGACTACTAGGTACGGAAAATGAGTGACATAAGCACGCGGCAGGATGTATACTCACTCGTGAGTTCGAAGGAACCGCAGGTTTCGCTCCATTGAGATTTCCAGAGACTGTAGTGTAAGAAGAAATCATTTGCCTCATCAGCCATCTCGTCTGCCATCTTCTTGGCCAATGCTGTGGCTGATTCGCCTCTTCCATGATCGAGATCATCTTGGACAGAGCACTGTCCCAATCTGGTCAGTGAATCGGTGGCACTGGGATCTGCAGATTCGATTAACAGCTTGTCTGATTCCAACATAGGCGGGTGCTCCTCTATGGCTGACGTACTCCTCATAGCTATGTCAAATTTGTCGGACAATTCTTTGACCAGCAGCCGCAAGGTCCTCCTCTGTGCAAACTTTTCTTTGATGTCGAGCAAGGCTCTCTGTATTCCATTGGGAAGATAATCTTCCTCCGCAGTATGCTGCATCTCAGGGTCCTCCTCATCCCGTTGCATCTCAGATCTCATCCCCGCCATCTCAGGTTTCTTTCGCGACTCCTCCTTGCGCATCGAAGGCTCGCCGCCAGTTGAATCCAACCCTACCAGTAGGGCACCCTCCTGAGCTTTCCTCGCAGCTTCTTCAGCCTTTGTCGCAGATTCTTCAGTCTCCGGACTGATCGCCTCTTGATCCGTGGCCAATTTGGCGCTGCCCACCGTCACAGATTCTTCACCTCTATCACTGGGATTCTTCCCGTCGCTAGACATGTGTTCCTCCTCTATGGCTGATTTGGCCCTGCCTATCTCATTGTTCTCATTGTTCTCATCTCAAATTTGGTGGGCATATCTTTGGGTAAACACGATGTAGTGCAGCCCGATGGGCAGGTTCAGGTCGGCGCCGGATCAGGTGGGCCCACCTAATTACCATGAGAGATGGATCATGAGACGTGGTAATCGCGTCCCAGCCGTCGTGATCGTCGGCCGTCTGCTATCACCGCGAGACGCTTTATAAAAGAAGAAAAAAAAGAGGTTATTTGGATCGGAGCGGACGTCGCTTTATGTGACTCTTGGATTGATCTTTTGCGACCAAGTAGCAGAAAGAGGTATATACACCTCGAGTCCCACAACTTGTCTATGATGTGCAAATTAGTTCCACTTCTTGTAAAATGGACTATAGCAGTCCCACAACTTGTATTTTCTGTGCAAATCTAGTCCAAACAACCGAGAAGCGGACACGTGGCGGCCGTTTCGTGGTGCCTCCTCATACGGTCCCACATGTCAGTTGATGAATAAACACATAAAATAACTTGTGTGGGTGACAGGGATCGAACTCACGACCTGAGGTCGCGGTAACAAAGGCTACAGGTGCCAGCCACTTAATTATGAAGCTTGATGTGTTAGTCTACAACGTTAAAACATTCTAGTCTCGTGAAGGGCAGTATGCTGGTGTTGTTCACGATAAGAAAGGATAACTAAACGGATACAATACATCTAAAAATTAGAGAAGTCGAAGTCCGATCCTGACGACTTTGGTGGCTCAGTCAAGACCAAATCCGCCTAACAATCATTGTTTCCGTCGATGGTTGTCGGTCCGGCTTCCTGCACCTCGATGAACGGCTTGCCTGCACGAATGGCCTCCTTCTCTGCCCTGCGCTCTGCCTTCTTCTGCTCGTAGAAGGCGCGCTCGTCGAGGATGTCCTGCGGGAAGGCGGCGGCCCACGCCTCCATGGCACGTTCATCCGCGTACGCAATGGCGAGGCGGTGCTGAATCTGCTGGCGGTAGCGGCAGTGATGAGGCTGTCGAAGCCAACCAAGAACATCGCCTCTGCGAGAGACTCGCGGTCCTTAAAATTGAGCTCTTGGCGGGTGCACCCAAGGGTGAGGCGAGCGCCACCGGCGCGGATTTCTGAGTAGAACGTGCCGCTCGGGCGGGCGCGCACGCCCATGAAACTGGAGCAGTTGCGTCGGGGGGCATGGCAGCGGTGCGGTCTCGGCGGCAGTGGTGCGCGTCGAAGGGGAAGTGGCGCGTGGCGGGAGGGACTTTTCAGCGGCGGTGGAGGACGGTTGCGCGCGCCGTTTTATACCGCGCGCTCCGCGCGTGCCAAATCTCCTACGCGCCGAGCAAACAAATTTAGCGCGCGCGCTATTTTCGCGCATCTGATAGTATTAGTACTCCTTTTGTCTCGAAGTAGATATCGTAAATTTGGCTAAATTTGAATGTATCCAACATATATTTCGAGACAGAAGGAGTACATACATGATATATTGTGGTTATCATGCTGGACTTCTTAGAAGTTTGCTATTTGGGATAAAAAGTAAGAATGGTAGATTGAGATGATGCAGGTTTGCTTATGCCATTTGACTACCTGATGAAGTTGAAGATGTTCACGTTCTGGAAACTAGAGGGATATTTGAACAGCAATTGAAAATGAAATTAGTGGGTTTCTCATTGAACTCTTCTCTCGAAGTTCCTCTGTAGATGGATAGGTGCTGTTTCTAGTTGTGGGAATGGTGTTTGATTCATATACAGGAGGAACACGGCAACAAAGTAAGTGTTATAGCAACAAACCATGTTTCAGGAAACAATACAAGGGCGTTGCAATATCGAACACAAATAACTCCTTTCTCAAGTGGCCTCCACATATAGCCCCTGGCCTAAGCTCGTGAGTTCGACCCCTCACTTGTACAACCTATTTTATGTGTTTCTTCATCCATTGACAGGCGGGACCGTATGAGGTTGCACCGCGACGGCCGCATGTGCTAAAGGTAAATATGCAGGGGCATTTGTGCAAAACGAACGTCGCCACGTGTCCGCTTCTCAGTTGTTTGGACCAGTTTTGCACGACAAAGATAAGTTGTGGGACTACTACAGTCCATTTTACAAGAAATGGGACTAATTTGCACATTGTGGACAAGTTGTGGGACTAAAAATGTATCGCTTGAGAAGAATGGCACATGGGAGGTTGTGCACTTGCCTAAACAAAAGAAGGTTGTCCGCTGCAAGTGGATATTTAAAAGAAAGGAAGGTTTGTCTCCTAATGAGCCTCCACGGTTTAAGGCAAGGTTAGTAGCAAAAGGTTTCGAGTCAAATTCCAGGTGTTGATTATAATGATGTATTCTCCCCTGTTGTGAAGCATAGTTCTATTCGTGCTTTCTTTGGTATTGTTGCTATGCATGATCTAGAGCTTGAGCAGTTAGATGTAAAGACTGCTTTTCTGCATGGTGAGTTGGAGGAGGAGATATATATGGACCAACCTCGAAGGTTATGTTGTGCCCGGTAAGGAGGATCTTGTTTGCAAATTAAAGAGGTCCCTCTATGGTCCGAAACGGTCGCCACGACGATGGTATAAAAGGTTTGATTCATTTATGCTTACACATGGTTTTGAGAGATCTCGGTATGATAGTTGTGTGTATATCAAGTTTGTTAATGGATCACCTATTTATTTGCTGCTATATGTTGATGATATGTTGATTGCTTGCCAAGAGCATGAAAGAGATCACTATTTTAAAGAAGCAATTAAGTAGTGAGTTTGAGATGAAAGATCTTGGTCCTGCTAAGAAAATACTAGGCATGGAAATTAAAAGGGACAGAAAGTCTAGTTTGTTGTTTCTTAGTCAGGAAAAGTACATTGAGAAAGTCCTTCATCGTTTTAATATGCATGATGCAAAGTCAGTTACTACTCCTATTGCTTCTCATTTCAAGTTGTCGGCTTTGCAATGTCCTAGCTCGAAGATGATATTGAGTATATGTCTCGAGTTCCCTATTCTAGTGCTGTTGGTTCCTTGATGTATGCCATGGTTTGTTCACGTCCTGATCTGTCATATGCTATGAGTTTGGTCAGTCGATACATGGCTAATCCTGGAAAAGAACATTGGAAAGTTGTTCAGTGGATTTTCAGGTACCTTCGCGACACATCAAAAGCTTGCTTGAGGTTTGGCAGGATTGGTGAGGGGCTCGCCGGATATGTGGATTCAGATTATGCTGGCGATTTGGATAAGAGAAGGTCCCTCACAGGTTATGTGTTTACTGTTGGTGGATGTGTCTGTTAGTGGAAGGCTACTTTGCAGGATGTTGTTGCACAATCTACTATTGAGGCTGAGTACATGGCTATTGTCGAGGCAGGTAAAGAGGCCGTTTGGCTGAAAGGTTTATATGCTCGAGCTTTGTGGAGATAATTCTTGCATTAAGTTGTTCGAGTGACAGTCAAAGTGCTATTTATCTTACTAAAGATCAGATGTTCCATGAGAGGACAAAGCACATTGATATTAAGTACCACGCAATCGGAGATGTGGTTGCAAAAGATAAAGTGAAGGTATGCAAGATTAGTACTCATGATAATCCCGCCGATATGATGACTAAGCCTGTCCCTGTGTCCAAGTTTGAGCTTTGCTCAAGCTTGGTTGGTATAACTGTTTAGCCCAAGTGGCTATTGGCGCCAGCAAGTGTTTTCTTTGATGATTCAGGTGATTGTTGAAGTTCATGCTACAAGGAATTTGTCTCAAGGTGGAGTTTGTTATATTGTGATCCAAATTCCAAGAGAAGGCTAACTTCTGACGAGCGGAGCGAGGCCCGTCGTACGGATCGTTGCCACTGTCTATATATTTTTCCCTGTAAGCCGCCGCTAGGGTTTCATCGCATCATTGTACACCCACGGCGTTTGTAAACACCACCAAAATAGTGAAGTTTTGCTGGCTGGCGCCCGTGGTTTTTCCCTTGTGTGTTGCAAGGGTTTTCCACGTTAAAATCTCGTGTCCCCTGCAGTGTTTTCTTTTTCGTTCTTCGTTTATTGTGCATCTCGATTTATAACAAGTGGTATCAGAGCCCGTGTTCTTTGAATCTAGGGTTTACGAGATGTCGTCACTGAAGTTCGATCTACCGCAGCTAGACTACACCACGAGATTTGCTTTGTGGCAAGTGAAGATGAGGGCGATTCTCGCCCAATCTTCAGATCTGGATGAAGCGATCGATGCTTTCGGCGAGAAAGCGAAGGATACCTGAACCGATGCGGAGAAGCGGAAAGACCGTAAGGCTTTATCGTTGATTCAACTCCATCTCGTCCAATAATATTCTGCAGGAAGTGTTGCAGGAGAAAACCACCGCCGAGTTATGGGTCAAACTAGAGGAGATCTGTTTGTCCAAGGATCTCACGGGCGATTGCACGTGAAGATGAAGCTGTTCTCGCATAAGTTGCAAGAGGGAGGTTCGGTAATGAATCACCTATCTTCCTGGAAAGAGATTGTTTCGATTTGCAGTCTATAGAAGTTAAGTATGAGGATGAGGATTTAGGTCTTCTTCTTTTATGCTCGCTGCCTAATTCTTTCAGTAATTTTCGTGACACCATATTATTGAGCCGCGACAAACTAACTCTCGCGGAAGTTTATGATGCTCTCCAACAAAAGGAGAAAATGAAATCTATGGTGCGAAGCTGAAAGTTCGTCCTCCAAGGCGGAGGCATTAGAGGTCCGTGGCGGGCCCGAGCAGACGAGATAACTACTACCACAACAACAGAGATAAGAGCAAGGGCGACAGAGGTCGCTCAAAGTCCAAAGGACGTGACAAGTTCTCGCAGGTATTGTAAGAAATCTAACCACAATATTGATGATTGTTGGAAGGCTGCAGAACAAGGAGAAAAGGAACGGAACTTACCAACCGAAAAATAATGATGGTAATGGTAAGGCTGCCGTTGTCACCGGTAAGGGTGAGGTCTGCCGTTGTTGCTGGTAATGATAGTTCCGATGGAGATTGCTTAGCTGTCTTGGCTGCATGTGTTTCACGTGATGATGAATGGATTCTTGATACTCGCATGTTCGTTTCATATTTGCTCGTAACAAAGATTGGTTCAGTTCTTATGAGTCCGTGCAGAGTGGAGATTTTGTGCGTGTGGGGAATGACAACCGGTGCAGCATTGTTGGCATTGGTTCTGTTCAGATCAAGACCCATGATGGGATGACACGCACGTTCACGGGAGTGAAACACATACCCTCCATGGCGAGGAATTTGATCTCTTTGAGTACCCTTGATTGTGACGGGTACAAGTACAAAGGTGGGAACAAACTTTTGAAGGTATCATCAGGTTCTCTCATTATTATGATTGGTGATATGAATTCTGCGAAATTATATGTCCTTAGAGGTAGCACTTTGCCTGGTATTGCTGCTGCTATTAGTTCTGATGAATCTAGTAAGACTAACCTTTGGCATAAGCGTCTTGGACATATGAGTGAGCTTGGCATGGCAGAATTGACAAAGAGAGAGCTAATTGATGGCTGCGATTTTTGTAAGCTTGAGTTCTGTGAGCACTGCATCTTTGGTAAGCATAAAAGAGTAAAATTTAATGCTTCCGTTCATACCACCAAAGGCATTTTAGATTATGTACACGCTGATGTTTGGGGTCCGTCCCGTAGAACTTCTAATGGTGGTGCTAATTACATGCTTACTATTATTGATGATTACTCAAGGAAAGTGTGGCCATATTTCCTGAAACATAAATCTGATGTCTTTAATGCTTTTAAGAAGTGGAAAGTTATGGTAGAAACCCAAACTGAAAAGAAGGTTAAGATACTCCGTATCGACAATGGTATGGAATTTTGTTCAAATGAATTTGATGAGTTTTGCAGCAATGATGGGATGGTAAGACATCATACCATTCCGTACACCCCTCAACAGAATGGCGTGGCTGAACGCATGAACAGGACCATTATTTCGAGGGCTCGCTGCATGTTGTCTAATGCAAAGATGCATAGAAGTTTTTGGGCTGAAGCAGCCTCCACCGCATGCTATCTCATCAACAGGTCACCTTCTGTTCCACTTGATAAGAAAACTCCAATTGAGGTATGGTCTGGTTCGCCTACTGATTATTCAGATTTGAGAGTTTTTGGTTGCACTGCTTACGCTCATGTTGATAATGGAAAGTTGGAGCCAAGGGCTGCTAAGTGCATCTTCCTTGGTTATGGTTCAGGAGTTAAGGCATATAGATTATGGAATCCTGAAACTAAGAAAATTGTGTTGAGCAGGAATGTCGTTTTTAATGAGGCGGTTATGTTTAATGATAGTCCGTCTACTGACATTTCTGATGCTATTGATTCTCCTAATGTTTCTGATGATGAGCAGCACAGAATTGGCGTGCAGGTGGAGCACGCAAAGGAGAATGAAAATGTGGTTCCTGAAACCAACAATGATGATAATGATGTTCCACCTTCACCACTTTTTGTTCAGCGACAAGGACGGTCTATTGCTGCTGACCGCCCTAGGAGAAATATTGCACCTCCTACCCGATTAATTCAAGAATGTGATATTGTTAATTATGCTTTGAGTTGTGCTGAACAGGTGGAGCATGATATTGAACCAGCTACATATACTGAAGCCATTGTTTCGGTTGATAAAGAGAAGTGGGTAGGTGCGATGCAAGAAGAGATGCAATCGCTTGAGAAGAATGGCACATGGGAGGTTGTGCACTTGCCTAAACAAAAGAAGGCTGTCCGCTGCAAGTGGATATTTAAAAGAAAGGAAGGTTTGTCTCCTAATGAGCCTCCACGGTTTAAGGCAAGGTTAGTAGCAAAAGGTTTCAGTCAAATTCCAGGTGTTGATTATAATGATGTATTCTCCCCGGTTGTGAAGCATAGTTCTATTCGTGCTTTCTTTGGTATTGTTGCTATGCATGATCTAGAGCTTGAGCAGTTAGATGTAAAGACTGCTTTTCTGCATGGTGAGTTGGAGGAGGAGATATATATGGACCAACCTGAAGGTTATGTTGTGCCTGGTAAGGAGGATCTTGTTTGCAAATTAAAGAGGTCCCTCTATGGTCTGAAACAGTCGCCACGACAGATGGTATAAAAGGTTTGATTCATTTATGCTTACACATGGTTTTGAGAGATCTCAGTATGATAGTTGTGTGTATATCAAGTTTGTTAATGGATCACCTATTTATTTGCTGCTATATGTTGATGATATGTTGATTGCTGCCAAGAGCATGAAAGAGATCACTATTTTAAAGAAGCAATTAAGTAGTGAGTTTGAGATGAAAGATCTTGGTCCTGCTAAGAAAATACTAGGCATGGAAATTAAAAGGGACAGAAAGTCTAGTTTGTTGTTTCTTAGTCAGGAAAAGTACATTGAGAAAGTCCTTCATCGTTTTAATATGCATGATGCAAAGTCAGTTACTATTCCTATTGCTTCTCATTTCAAGTTGTCAGCTTTGCAATGTCCTAGCTCTGAAGATGATATTGAGTATATGTCTCGAGTTCCCTATTCTAGTGTTGTTGGTTCCTTGATGTATGCCATGGTTTGTTCACGTCCTGATCTGTCATATGCTATGAGTTTGGTCAGTCGATACATGGCTAATCCTGGAAAAGAACATTGGAAAGCTGTTCAGTGGATTTTCAGGTACCTTCGCGGCACATCAAAAGCTTGCTTGAGGTTTGGCGAGGATTGGTGAGGGGCTCGCCGGATATGTGGATTCAGATTATGCTGGCGATTTGGATAAGAGAAGGTCCCTCACAGGTTATGTGTTTACTCGTTGGTGGATGTGCTCGTTAGCTGGAAGGCTACTTTGCGGGATGTTGTTGCACAATCTACTACCGAGGCTGAGTACATGGCTATTGCTCGAGGCAGGTAAAGAGGTCTGTTTGGCTGAAAGGTTTATATGCTGAGCTTTGTGGAGATAATTCTTGCATTAAGTTGTTCGGTGACGAGTCAAAGTGCTATTTATCTTACTAAAGATCAGATGTTCCATGAGAGGACAAAGCACATTGATATTAAGTACCACGCAATCGGAGATGTGGTTGCAAAAGATAAAGTGAAGGTATGCAAGATTAGTACTCATGATAATCCTGCCGATATGATGACTAAGCTCTGTCCCTCGTGTCCAAGTTTGAGCTTTGCTCAAGCTTGGTTGGTATAACTGTTTAGCCCAAGTGGCTATTGGCGCCAGCAAGTGTTTTCTTTGATGATTCAGGTGATTGTTGAAGTTCATGCTACAAGGAATTTGTCTCAAGGTGGAGTTTGTTATATTGTGATCCAAATTCCAAGAGAAGGCTAACTTCTGACGAGCGGAGCGAGGCCCGTCGTACGGATCGTTGCCACCGTCTATATATTTTTCCCTGTAAGCCGCCGCTAGGGTTTCATCGCATCATTGTACACCCACGGCGTTTGTAAACACCACCAAAATAGTGAAGTTTTGCTGGCTGGCGCCCGTGGTTTTTCCCTTGTGTGTTGCAAGGGTTTTCCACGTTAAAATCTCGTGTCCCCTGCAGTGTTTTCTTTTTCGTTCTTCGTTTATTGTGCATCTCGATTTATAACACCGGTGTCGTCCGTTGTTGTCGCCTATCGTCGCCGTGGTAGTGTATATGACAAGACTCGTTGTCGAACACCTTGGCGCTCATCTTGGCGTCGCCTTTGTAGAGGAAGTTCACCAAGCAACCAACCTACAGGTTCTGAGCGCGGGCGAACTTCTCCCAGCCGGTATGTAGGTTGATCTTCCCTTTCCCGTCAGACAAGACCTCCACGGGCCGCAGGCAGAAGTCGCAGCTTGCTTTCCGCAAGTTCACACCGGCCGGCTCCTGGCTGAAGAGAAATTTCGCGAACTTGTCCGAGAGCTTCTTCTTACTGAAAGGGTCATTGTTGATGTGAACGACAAACTTGAAGTACTTGTCTTGGAGTCGCTCCTTCTCCACTTCCTTGGGCGACGGCGAACGTGCAGGCGATGACGGAAGTGTAGGCGATGGTGAGCGTGCACTATGGCCGCCCGTGCCACGACCGCGACCACATCCGACCGCGGCCAGTGAACCCGCCATGGAGCGCATATGGACTAAGTTGGGTGGCATTGTGGCGGCGCTAGGGTTGTGGATATGGGGCACTAGGGTTGTGCAATAAGGAGAATGAGCCACACATCCACAACCCCATTTTATAAGCCAGAGGAAGGCGAGGGAGCGGTGTCGCGCATTAAAATTCCAGCACGCTTGAAAGGGAGCGCAAGACGTATCCCTGCATGTCTGGGGAAACTGCAATGTCGTTGGGCGGAAATTTATTTTCCTTGGCCTGAGGTAGGCAACGGGTGCGCGCAAAACCTCTATGCATGACACGGTTGGCCTGCCAGTTGTCGCGTTGCTTTTAATTGCTTTCGGCGCCCTCGCAGTGTCCCCTGTGTAGCGGCGATGGGTTCAGAACGCCAGACACCATATTGGACCACGCTGGACCAACAAAGTCTTTGGGCACGCGGCTAGAGGTGATCAAAAGTCCCGCACGCTCTAAATCCCTCTGGGGCACGAGACTGAAGATGCTCTTACCATGTGCCTCACATGTTCAAACCAAACAATCACAATTTGATGACAGAGCGAAGATTTGTTATCGAGGTTCGGAAAACTCGTCTACTTTTTAGGGCATGATTACGACAGTTTCTACTCTTTCACATTGCAACATGTGACCATCGAAGGCGCTAGCACAAGTGAAAGAACGAGATGTCGCTTGGAGGTGATGAATATGCGTTTTAAAACAACTAACGATTTGGCTTGTAAGAATGTTAAATTAGAAAATTTTCCGCGCGGAAAATCGAAAGGTTAAGGCATGTGCTCCACTGCTCCCCCATTCCATTAGAAAAAAAAAACAACGTTGTTTACATGAGTATCTCAAACTGGATAGAGAGATAAAAAAAGGACCAACTAAAACAATACTTCCTTCGATTCATATAAATAGTCACTAATAGATGCATTCATATTAGCAATAAGTATGAATTGGATGGAGTGGAAAAAGAACTTGCGAGGAGCATGGTATCGTGGGTCGTCCGTGGCATACAAACGAGTTTGAAGTTCTCTGATGTACGTGCACTTCATATTGATTTCAATTGTATATGTCTCTGTCTGACTGTCTCTTTGATATAAATCGAATCGATCGTTTGCTTGCGGGAAAAGGCGAACGGAAGCAACGAATCAACTATCTAGAAAGATCACGAATGGAACGGCGGCTGGCTTCCTTCAGTTCCTATCTTCTTGTTGTTCTTCTACCTCAAATTCCTTGATATACTCCCAGTCACACTGATTCTTCTGTCCTCGGTTCCATGCTACCAAGTTGTATTGCTAAAGTTGTGTTAGAATGATGGAGGTTCGTAGCTCAGAAGCTGCCATCGTCCAGCATCATGATCTCGTGCAACCCATCCCAGATCTCCTGCTCCCTCGCCACCGGCGTCCCCTGCTCCGGCAGCCGCGGCACGTGCGCGGGAGACGACGCATTTGAACCGCAGTTGTCGCGATGGCTCTCCGACAAGCGCCGCGGCTGCGGCTGCGGCTGTGGCTGCATGGCTGCCCAAGAAGAAACAGAGGCGGACGCCGACAACGACGCGGCGGCGGCTGCCGGAAAGTTGAGCTTGGCGCGGTTGCCGCGGAACTCGAGCGCGGCGACGTCGTAGGCGCGCGCGGCCTCGGCGGCGGTGTCGAAGGTGCCGAGCCACTTGCGCACGGCGCGGTGCGGGTCGCGGATCTCCGCCGCCCACTTCCCCCACGGCCGCTGCCGCACGCCGCGGAACTTGCTCGCCCTCCTCGCACGCCGCTTCCCCACACCGCCATTCTTCGCGAAGGTCGTGGCAGAGCACTCTTCGCCCTCGCTGCTCGAGCCGGTCGTCGCCGCCACGGCGGTGGCGAGGTCGCAGCCGAGGCACCCGTTCGCGCCGCACCTAGCGCACGCGGCAGCAGCAAAGGGCGGCGTGGACGGCTGGAGGTGCACCAGCGTGGGGACGACGGCGGCGGTGTCCCCGGAGACGACGGAGATGAGGGCGCGGAGGATGAGAGAGTTCTCTTGCTCGGAGTTGAGGAACTGAAACCCGCGCTCCAGCCTCGGCACCATGACGGCAGCTCGTGTAGCTCAGCTGTGGCGTAGAGTGAGCTCGGTGTCTCGAGAAAGTTTGGCGATCTGAGTCGAGTTCTGGGGATTCCGCTCTGATGTTTCAGGTTCTTTGCTGCCGTGACTTTTATACTTGATCGAGAATGTCCACGCGCATTTAGAACACGTTTACAAAGCCCTGACGGTCTGGCTGGCTGTGACCAATTTTCAGCTGTCTTGTCCACACACGCTATCTAGTGAAATTTGGCTGGCTTTTAGGCAAATATCGCTTTGGCAACATCTGGTGATTTTGACCAGTCGGTGCATATTTAGGCAATCTTGCATGGCTAAGTTATAAATTTTATAAACATGAAGAAGGAAAGGACATTTGGTCCACATGGACACTAGTGATTTCCTTTTTAAAATATTATTAGAAATCATATTTCTGAGTTTTTTTGGAAGAAAATAATTTGAGAATGTAGCTAGTGGTTTACCACAAACGTGCAACCTATCAATTGAAAATGACTTGTATCAACACACAAATGACAATATATGGATTTGAGTAAAAATAGTTTAAATCTACAAAAATTATCTGATATTTTCATTTCCAGGTAGCCTAAAATAAATAAAGAAGCCCGCAATGCGATTTTGCATGCTTGTAGGAGCTCATGTGTCTGGACTCTGGAGAACTTTTCAATGAGGAAGGACCCTCATTTATGTTGTAAATTAAAAATTGCAAGAAATGTAGAGTTGAGTATAGTGAACAATACACATTTCCAAGCCCCCAAAATTTATTAGAATTTATAATTTCGGGTCTATGTTTTTTTTGCTTTCTTCCAGTATATATCAGGATATTTTTCCATAATTCTTTGAAAAACTTTATGACGTCACTATCAAGTTTTTAATTAAAAAAGCGAGCTACATGTATTGCGAGCTCCAAAGCAATTTTCCCAGCTCGATGTGATGCACTGTACTCAGCTGAGGGCATTGCACCTGTTCTCAATAATCCCCCTTTTGCTAGATTATTACTAATAAAATCATAAAGGCTAATCAACAGAGAATTTATTATTTATCCTAACGCATTGAACTCGCTGTGAAGTTACATTGGAGTACCTGTTGGTGAACAAGAGTTTCCCCGCTATCAGCTCAAAACCGATCAGAGTTCCGAAGATAAGTTTAGAAATCTATTATTTCCACGATGTTGCAAAATAGTTTCTTCGTCCTAAAATAAGTGTCGCAACTCCATTTAGATACAAATGTATCTTAAAGTAGATGTAGTAGAAAATAAAAACGTCATTAGCTGGAAACCGGTTTCCATAATGTGCAGCGCTGTCTGTCGAAGTGAACGCTGACACAGGAGTGTTTGACCTTGACCACTCGTTGAACAAGGACGGGTTAATTAGTTTAGAATAAACTATCACGTCCATGAGGTGACGGTGCAAATAGAAAATAGAAACGTCACTGGCTGGAACCTTGATTACCCAGCCGAGCTTCTCTGTCGAAGTGAACGCTGACAAAATTAAGGCGTGGTTGAACTTGTGGAAGAAGGATGATCCAAGTTCCCACCGTCGCGGCCGGGGCAGGTGTGAAAGCGACGCCTAGTACAGGATAAGGCCCGATCGATCTGGACCGTCGTTTTCTTGCACGCGCGAGCGGCTGAACTGAGGTCGACGCCAGCCGTCAGGTCGGCTCGCCAAATTAATTAAACAACTTGCTGGTAACAAAGGGGAGATGGATGGTGAGACGTGCTCTTCGCGTCCTCGCCGTCGTCGACGTCGGCGTACAGTGATACGTTCCGAAACTGGATCTTGCTTTCAGGCCGGCTCCTGCTCCGCGGCCACCAAGTCGTACTACTCACTCTCATAGGAGGATCGCCCGTCGGCGGCTTGTTTTTCGACTTTTGTATGTTGTGAAGTACTTCCCTCTTCTTTGAACGAATGCCAAGCTAGCAGAACTCCTGCCGCTCCGGATAATTTTTTTTGTGAAGTACTCACTCTCTTAAGAAAATAGGCGACTAAGTTTTATTTACATATGGTTTCCCCTCCATCTTCTCCCACTGTACTCGCCTTCACGCCACGGTGGCCGCGGTGGTCGAGGACGGGATCGACCTCCAGCCCCGCCTTTCCACCGCTGCGGCCTGCGAGCTCCTGGAGGTACAGCGTCTGGTCGCCGACATCTCCCTCGGGGCTGGCGCCGACAGACGCTTCATCGACACCGTGCGGAAGGCTAGTTTCCGCTCTCGAGAGGCTTACCGTATGCTGTCGCCTCTGCGCCCCACTGATGCCTCCTCCTGTGTGGCTTGGTCTCTCCGACTCCCCTCCAAGCTGAAGATCTTCGCTTACCTCGCCGACATCGACCGCCTGAGCACGCGGGCGAACCTCTTCCATAAGAGTTGCGCCCCCTCGGAGACATGTGCCGCCTGCGACTCCGTGGAGACTAGTCGCCACCTCTTCTTCGAGTGTGCCACGGCCGGCCGCGTGTGGGCTCGCCTTGACGTCCATGTTCCTGTTGGGCGGTTCTCCATTTGGGATCTCCCTGCTCCCCTTGGTGTTACCCCGTCTACTTGGATCTTCGGCGTTGCGGCGGTTATGTGGTCCATCTGGAAGACCCACAACGACCTCGTGTTCAACGACAACACCACCTCCCCCAGCTTCACCATTAGACGCGCATGTGACGACATTGCGCTTTGGAGATGGCGTGTCCCGCACCCCGACCGGGCAGATGTCGATTTCCTTCGTTCGTACATGATTTCGAGATGTGCCTGACATGTATCTCTCTCCCTCCCCGTTGTATTTCCCCTCATGTACTTTCAGACCGGCTGCTTGGCCTCTTCGAGAAATGGAATCATAAACGGTGGGGTTTTTTACCCCCCCCCCTCCCCCGTCCTCCTCGAAAAAAAAATTTACATATGGTTTTATCTACATGCTGAAATACGTCTGGATTGCACCGATCTGCATGATTTCAGACCGGAGGTCAAAAACCAGCTATGGCAGATGCCCTACCCGTGTCTTCAATTTTCGTTCATGCACGGCCTCTAAAGTGGTCGGTTTGGCCTCTCAAAGTGGGGCTTCAAGCCTCATTTTTAGAGACACCTATATAATTTCCAACGTTGCTCCCGAGTCACTTTCTCTCGTCAAACTCTTCTCTTCCAACGCCGCCACCACCGTTGAAATCCCATCCCCGCCGTGCGCCGAGACCCTCACAATCGACGGTGGAGGGTATGACCGTCCCGTGATCGGTATATCCGTGACCTCCCATGCCTCCCCCTGCCAACACCGGTCCAATATGGTTGCCGGTTGTGCTTCGTCGATTCTAGTGCCCAGGATTTTTCCTTGCTTGACTCTGAGGCCTGAAGGAGCCTCTCGACACCAACGGCAAGCACCCTCATCATGGCACCTTCCATATCGCAGCTTCTCGGTATCTTCTCGTACATCCCTAGTGACATGGGACACAAACAAGTACATTGAGCCTTTCGACGACGGTAGGAACAACAACTCCAAAGCCAACGATGTACACTTGTATAGGGTTTGCTTGATTGGGATTCTTTTTTTTTTGTTGCAACAAGCAACATTTCTAGAACTTGATGTGTGGATGCGTTATTCGTGGTTTGCAAGCCGAGTGGAAGTACTATCTGAACAGAAAATGTTTGCTTATTTTGGAAGATTCAAACTTTAAAAATCAACAAGAAGAAGACAATCTCCATGAAGAAAGGAAGAGGCCGAAGAGGTTCTAGGGCTAGCAACCGGGCAAATATTTGATCGAATTTTTGTCGTTATAGTAAGCAGAAGAACTAGTCTTGAAAGATGTACCTGACTTGTGAGATTTACAAAATCTCAAACTTGTGGACATATTTCAGGATGATAGATTTCTAACCTTGCGAAATGTATTAAACTAAATCCAGTGACAGTTGGAATGCCATAGTGATATCCACACTTTCTCTAAGAAAGTCAAATATTATAGGACATCTTGTCAGAAACTCAAATATTGGATGGTGATGATGCGACTGTGCTATTCGGACACGCTATCTTTTTTTTTTTTTGGCTAGCTTACGTAGAATTAATAAGAATCCATGACGATTTTGACCAGCAGGTGTATATATTGTAGAGTATAATTTGATTCAATGTTACTAGATATTTGTGTCGATGTTTCTTTTTCTCGGTAGAATGATGTTTGTAATATATCTCAAAATTAATACATGAAATTTGTGGCTTACAGTATTAAATTTTGCAAATTAGGCCCCCAAGCTCTATTTAGTAATCATCTCTTTTTTTGGAGTAAATTCGGTAATCATCTCTCTTCGTCTTCTTTCGCAGAACTAGAGGAACCACTTGTAACGAAGAAATGGGGGAGAAGATGAAAATTGTAAGCGGTGAACTATCTTGAAAGGTGGTTCTTGCTCAATGAGTAAAAACTAAATCTGACAAAATACACTTTGAAAACTGGGATGTAAATTCCAGGTGTATTCGTATATGTTTCAGTCACTTCAATCAGAGTCAAAACCGAATGTAAGCAACTATTTGACCATCTGGACTGATTTTACATGGAACGGCGGCTTCTTCTTTCTTGTTCTTGCAAAGCAACGAATAAACCTTCCATGGTTTTTGTTGTTCTACCCCGAATTCCACGCTATTGCCAGTCACACTGATGCCCTTGTCCTTGGCTCCGTGCTAGGAGCACTTTCAGTCACACTGATCCCCTTGAGAAAGTCATTGGCTCCATGCTAGTAGCACGGTGCTACCAAGCTATATTGCTAAAGCTGTGTTGATTAATGGAGGTTCGAAAACTCAGAATTTGCAATCGTCCATCATCATGATCTCGTATAACCCACCCCAGATCTCATGCTCCCTCGCCACCGGTTTTCCTTGCTCCGGCAGCCACGACACGTGCACCGGCGACGACGCCTTTGAACAGCAGGTCTCGCGATGGCTATCCGAAAAGCGCTGCGGCTGCGCAGCCGCCCAAGAAGAGGCCGACGCTGTTGATGACGCGGCGGCGATAGGGAAGTTGAGCTTGGCGCGGCGGCCGCGGAACTCGAGCGCCGCCACGTCGTAGGCGCGCGCGGCGTCGGCGGCGGTGTCGAAGGTGCCGAGCCACTTGCGCACGGCGCGGTGCGGATCGCGGATCTCCGCCGCCCACTTGCCCCACGGCCGTTGCCGCACGCCTCTGAACTTGCCTCCCTTCCTCGCGCGCCGCTTCCGCACGCCGCCATCCTTCACAAAGCTCGCGGCGGTGAACTCTTCACCCTCGCTGCTCGAGCCGGTCGTGGCGACGACGTCGCAGCCGAGGCACCCGTCGACGCCGCACCTTGCGCACGCCGCAGCGGGAGCGGCAACGGCAAATGGCAGCGTCGACGGCTCGATGTGCAGCGTAGGGACGACGGCGTCGCCGGAGACGACGGAGATGAGGGCGCGGAGGAAGAGGGAGTTCTCCTGCTCGGAGTTGGGGAGCAGGAACTCGTGCTCCAGCCTCGGCACCATGACGGGAGCTCGTGTAGCTCAGCTGTGACGTAGAGTGAGGTCGGTGTCGAAAGAAAGTTTTGCGATCTGAGTTGAGTTCTGGTGATTCGTGCCTTTTATACTGGATCATGCATGTCTAAGCGCATTTAAAAACACGTTGTTGTCGTGTGAACGGAGGGTGGAATTGCCTGGATCGATGATTAGCCACATCCACACAGTACCCTGGCGGCTGGATATGACCATGTTTGTGAGCTGTTCACACATGTTATCTTATAAGATTGGTCTGGCTTAGGCAAAATCACTTTGACAAAATCCGATGATTTTGACCTGTGGTTGCATATTTAGGCAAGTTTGCAAGAGTAAATTAATTGGGGAGGCTCAGCTTACCTTTCAGGTTGAAATTAATGGCCAACAAGTATCCACTCGAGCTCTAGCAAGACGAAGCTTATCGTTTAGATTTCGCAAATTATACTCCATTCCGTAATAAATAGCCTAGGTTTAATTATTTGTAGTTAAATTTGAACCAAAACCACGACACTAATTATGGATCAGAGGGGAGTTCGTTTCTTCTTCTCGATTTTGTCAGATTTCATAAATTAGTTGGGATTCTGAGCTTATCTATTTAGCAAGATTTCATCGCATTTCCAAAATTAACTGGGATGCCGAGCTGATCTTCCAGACCTTGCAAAGAACACTACGGTGGTAGACTTTGACCACTTGCACTAGTACTAGTAGAACTTAGAAGGATGATTAGAAAAGTGAGAGTTCCCACCGGCGCGGTGTGTGAAAGCGACCCCCACAAGACATAAGGTCGAGCGCTGTTTTCTACTAGCACGCGCGGACGAGGTGGAGTGTGGGTTTCCACGTTTCGATTGGCCTCTCTCTCGTATAGACAAAAAACTTGACTTATATTCGTAAGTACTCTTCCGTATGAAATACTGTAGAAAAACTCGTGTGGATGATGGCAACGCAAAATATAATAACGTACGACTTTGTGGAATCCAAACCATCTCGGTTGTCTTTCAAGTTTCAACGCCTACCAAATTTAGTCGCATTTTTGTTAATCGAGTAATTTTTCTAGATGGTTGTTGATCGAGTATTAGGTACCACTAGCTCCTTTCATAAATCTTACTCCCTCCGTCCTAAAGTAAATGATTGGTTTTTTAATATGAATTTATCTATGCATTAAAAACACGTGTCTAGATACAACCGTAGTTATATAAAGTTGAATAGCTTATTCTCCAATGGAGGGAGTACAAGCACATATTACTGCATTAGTAGGCCATTTAAAATAGCATATTGTGTGGTGATTTTCTCCATGAATACAAAGATGCATTGTTTTGATTGATTGATTTACTGCATTAGTTAGGCCAATCTCTCTTTTAATCTGACGCGGCCCATTAATTAGAGTGTCCGACGTCCCCATACCCGTTCCCTCTACACACAAGGAGCGTGGGTTTCCACTTTTCCATTGGCCTCTCTAGTATAGACAAGAAACTTCACTAAAAAACGGGACGGTATAAAAGTGCAAGTATGAAAAATTGTACATATGTACTATAGAAAAAAAAACTCGCTAGACTCAGACTCTGTGGATTATAACGTGGCAAAATATAATATTGTAAAGTACTCCAAACAGTATCTTTCAACACCTGCAAATTTAGTCGGGTCTTTGTGAATCGAGTCATTTCTAGATGCTTGTTGATCGAGTGTTAAATGCACATTACCTCCTTTCTTAAATCTCAGTGTCCGTTCACTGAGCTCTTAGTGAAATTAGCTAATTTTTACCACAGTAAACCGATATCAGATAAAGATGCAGATATTGCCAAGTGGATACAAATTATCTGTGTTTTTTATGGATTATCCAAATTTCTCAATTACAACGGAATTACTACACGTACGACTGAATTAGTCGACTTTTGTCCGATGAGCCTACCGAGGGCATCTTCATCTCTTGCTGGCAGCTGCAGGTTCTACACCTCAAGTCTTGTGCCTGTAGCGGGTGGTGGACGCCCCCAGATCAGGGATCAAGGAGCTCGTTGTCGACAAGTGTGCATTCTCGCAAATGTGGCTGAGGGCTCTTCCCAATCTTGAGAGCCTCGCCTCCTTGGACACCATGGTGCTCTTCGAGTCCGAATCCTTTCCCTGCGTCAGGCGATGGAACCTCACCCAGAGCTTCGGTGCCATGATCAGATCAGCGAAAGGATTGCCGCTATTCTATACTGGGCATCACATTGAGCTTGGCCGGTTTCTTGGGTGCATTCCAGACATAACCAACCTTGTAGTCCGGTTCACCGGGCCCCTACGATGGATCATGCCGTCTGGGTCCTCGTCATTGTTGCCGCCCTTGCTGCCCAAACTGAGGAAACTGCTTGTCGCCGATGTGCCTTCGTCGTGGGATGTCTCGTGGCCCCGTCTCCTCCTCGAGACGGCGCCTTCCCTTGAGATCCTTCACATCCACATTGCCCCTTGCAAGGAGAAGCCTGGACATGAGATACCCTGGAAAAAGCGCACCAGGCGTCGGCACCATTGCCTCAAGGAGTTTGTGGTGGCTGGTTTTGAGGGGACGGAGAGGCAGATTTACCTTGTTAAGTTTGTCATTGCAGTATCGAGGTTACGTCATGTGGCACTGTTCAAGAAAGGGCAAGCTCAGGACAAGAGGCACTGGGATTGGGAGATGGTGACTGAGCATCACTCATGGACCGATGATGAGAAGGACCCTACACTGGAGCAGATTATGGATGGGGTTTCTTTCTCCAACCATCCGAATCAATTGATTTTAGGCTAGCTGAGCTTCACCTGTTTCCATCAATTTTTCTACTCGTATCTAGATAATTTGTAATCTCTCATCAATTTGGGGAAGCCACTGGTCGTGCCCGGCAAGATTGTATTTTTTCTAAAATGGGGAGTGAAACCCCGGCTTCTGTATCGTGATTATGCCCGGCAAGACTGTAACGAGAATATTGTTTTATTGATGATTATCATTTGTCAAAAATACATTGGATGTCCCTCATCCTCACTATTACTTCGAGGAAGTACTAAACCGTACTATGTGGACAATATTTATGTATCTCTCATGCATACATGTATACGAAAAATAATAATGCAAAGCTGCTGCTCCCGTATGTCTGCTCATTTATTTCTTCTCCCAAACGGCATAGCCATCGCCGTGCGCCACCACCTGGAAGCCTCCAGGGATGAGGTTGCCAACATCGTATCTTGTGCCGAGCTTGACGATGAGCTTGCCGTCAATCTCGGCGAGGTAAAGGTCGGCGTTGGCCTCGATGATCCGCAGCTCGCTTTCGCTGTGGATTCCATGGTGTGTCCTAATGGACACCAGGTGCTCGATCTCCTCCTTATGGCCCCAGTCGAAAAAGTGGTCGTAGAACTGGGAAATATCACATTTTTTCCCCGTCAGTTCAGTCATGAACCTTTTGTTATGAATGAAAGAAAGTTGAGAAGTGAAGAGTTGATCAAGGGATGACTGACGATGCATGGTGTCCCTGGGTGCGCGCGTGAGGATGTAGGCGTAACCCTGCATGACCCTGTCGGAGGGGAACGGCCACATGTGCTGCGTGGAGCCGGTGTCGTGGTTGTCGACGAAGGTGACGGCCTTGCTCTGTTGCGCAACCGCGCGCGTGCACCGAGACGGCGTGACGTCAATTTTACGGCATCCGCTGCGCACGCGAGGATTGTAGGAGGTTCCTCGTGACGTCATCCGCTGCACCCGTACGCCCGCCCGTTATTCGCCTCCTCGTGACATCTCCCAGCAGCAAATCTAATCCGCCAGCCTGGCTCCCGCGAGCATCATCAACGCTAATTAAGCGGAGCACAAGTCGTTCCCGTCCCCCCGATTCTCTTCTTTTTTTTTCCCTTTCCTTTTCTACTACAGGCAGACGCAAGCATGTTGCCGGCCTGGGCTTGTTTTTTCTCTTCCTCTTCTGCCCACCCAATTCATTGATCCACGCATCCTTTTTACCCATGACAAAAAACTGTCGACTTTTTTTTTCACTTTCCTACTGCAACTTCAGTTACGGGAAGCCAGCCAAGATCCTCATGTACGGTAGTACTAGTACGTAGTATCAACTCAACATTAATCAGCCAAGATACTCATTTTCTGGATCAAACACCAAATAACAACTTGATTAGCAATGAAAATCTAAACTAATTTAATTGTCGCCGTCAAAGACGAGGTCGACGAATGGCGTTGACGTCCAGAGCTGCTGCGCCCGAGCAAGCACCTCATCGTACTCATCCGGGAGGACCGCCTCCAGCTTGGCAGCGGCTGGAGGCGCATCCTCCATCTCGTTGCCTCATGCTCCCGTCCGCACGGAAGCTGAGAAGGCACGGGCTGTCCTCTGTCCTCGCGGACCGAAACGGACAGCCCAGAACTATTTGGGTCGGCTAGCTGGAGACGTCCTAAGGGCACAGATTGATTTGGTCCAGGCGGACGCAAACGGACGCTCGTTTGTGTCGCCCCGTTGGAGATGGCCTAAGGCAAAGTTAAAAAAAAAAAAAACATATATTTGGCGGGTGGAACCTACCAAAGTCTGAGTCCAGCCCAAACCTGAACCGTGTTTGCCTTTTGTTGTCTCGAGCGAGATGATTGTCAGCTAAGTACTCAATCGAATATAGCAGCGGACAAAATTTGTTCGTGTGCATAGCACGACATCTCCTCCCAGCGAAAGCACAGATTGATTTGTCGTGTGTATTTTTAACTGATCAATCGAATCAACTTCATTTAGACGAGGGGCAGTCCTAATTGATCCGGCTCCACCTCGCGTAGCAATCGAAGCGTCAACTTCGCTTTTCCTCTTCCCGCTTCACTTTATTTACTTCGTACTATTAAAGAGCACGCACGGCACGGAGCAGACACTCTTCAATGGTGAAGCAGCGCACATTTGCACGCGCGATTAATTGGTTTGTACGGCTACATAAGAAGCGCGCTTACCTACGCGTGCGTACGCGACACCATGGCTCCAAACTAAAACACGACGACTCCGTAGATTTTCTGACAGGCCACTTCCTCTTCTACCCGCCCCGCACCAATGCATTGCGACCCTGCAAAGCAAATCCATCCTTCATTTATCAAAAATCAACTGTTATGTGGCTGCTAGGGTTTGGGAGGGAGAGAGAGAGCTGCGAGGGCGCGAGAAGGCCGGCCGGGGGCTTTGCCCACGGCCGGTGGCAAGAGGGAAGGGATTTCCTTCTTAATTCTCGTCGATTAGATTGATACATCTCCTCTCCTTATATAGAGAGGTTTACTTGACTCCAAGCAAGGCTTACTTGACCCCTAAGCAAACCATAAGCACTAACGGCTCAGGCCCATGACGTACTTCTAACACTACACCCCACTCGGACACGCAGCTCGTCCTCGAGCCGCAACCTAAACAAACCATGACTCGACGCAACACAAACCTAACACCTAAAAACGAGCCTTTTACATCTCGGCTTGTTTTATTACTCTCAACCCGAAATGGACTCGGGACGCTTTATTGTTGACCCTCGAACATAAAGTGGACACCGTCCGCTCGTCGGACGTGCACTCGTACAGCCACCCGGATCCCATGGAAACCAGCGGGACAAAAGGAGCCCACGCGGCGGCCGGCGGCGGAATGCGGTGGTGCTACGCGGTGCGCTCCTCGTCGGTGACACCATGCCTTCTCCCCGCCGAATGACCGTCGATGGCGCAGACTTTGAGGTCGCTGCCCGCGGGAAAAATAGCATGTCCGCCGCCCGTGGGGAAACCGTACGCCCAAGATCCTCGACGCAGCGGACGAGATCGAGGTCCGTTGCGCAATGAAGCGCAACTTGAAGGAGCTGCAGCTGCAGATCACGCATCTCCCGCACACGCCGACGCACAAGGAGGCCGCGCGCGCAGCCTGCGGCCTCACCGCCGCCGACACGTGGCGGATAGCGATCCAAGCCGGAAGCGGTGACGGCGACGGAGGAAAACGGACCTGGTGGAAGGGCATCCCGGGCGGTGTCGATGTAGAGCCCGGGGCCAAGGTCGCTCCCACACCGCCGAAAGGCGGGACGGCGTCGGTGGCGGCAGCAGCCGCGCCGCCGCGGTGTTGGTGGCGACGGCGCAGCCGGCCGTTGTTGCGGTTGCCCACCGAACGACATGGACGGCAGCCGGTGAGGACAGCAGCTGCAGCGCGGTGGCGTTGGTGGCGGCGGCGGCCGCCGCCGTTGCCGTAGCGTCCCGGTGGGGAAGAAGGCGGCCGGCCGTCGGAGAAGAGGGACCCCGGCGCCGAGGTATGGCCCGACCCGGAGATGATGGACAGCGGCGGCGGGGACCGCAGCAGCCCGATGTCGGGTGGCGGCGACAACAAGCAGCAGCCGCCGGCCGCCACGCGCAGCAGCGGCTGCCGGCGGCGGCGGCCCGTAGGGATCGGCCGAGAAGAGGCGGATCTCCCGGGACGGCAGTGGTGAGATCGCGGATGGCCGTCGAGAGCTCTTGCTCGCGAGAGGAGGGGCGGCACCGGCGACATCTGCCAGGGGCGCCGCGACGCCCGTGGAGGGCGGCGGCAGGGGCGCGGCGGCGGAGGAGGCCGGCGGCGTCTCGGAGGCGGCGGCGGTGGTGGGCTGGCTCGAAGACATGATCGTAGAGGTCTCTGATACCAAATGTTATGTGGCTGCTAGGGTTTGGGAGGGAGAGAGAGGGCTGCGAGGGCGCGAGAAGGCCGGCCGGGGGCTTTGCCCACGGCCGGTGGCAAGAGGGAAGGGATTTCCTTCTTAATTCTTGCTTGATTAGATTGATACATCTCCTCTCCTTATATAGAGAGGTTTACTTGACTCCCAAGCAAGGCTTACTTGACCCCTAAGCAAACCATAAGACTAACGGGCTCAGGCCCATGACGTACTCTAACATCAACACTACTAGAATGTCAAGCTGAAGCCGTAGCCCTCTCCAATGCCATTGATGTCACTATCAGGTTGAGACCTGGCATGGTTATTTTTTGAAACAGATTATTTATACCTGAATAATGCTATAGCATCGTCGGAGTCTAATCTAGGACAGATGTGTATCCTCCTAGGAGCCTTGAAATTTCGGTTGCGTACGTGTTTTATAGATGCCTGTTTTTTTGTATCCCCCGCGGGGTTGTAATAAGCCTGCTCATGGACTAGCACCTTTGGGGTTGTAACCTCGCATCCTTTTTCCTTCGCTCGCGCTTTGATCCATTGATTAGTACTTCGGAGCTCCCTTCTTCCTCTTCTCTTTCTCTCGCTCAAAATAAAGAAAACAAAAGATGGCTCGCTCCCTCCAACAGACAAAATACTCCGAGATGCATTCATGCATGCACGCCCAACTCTCGCTCAAGATTAAGAAAAATAAATCATCTAAAAAAACTAGTCTCCTGCCACAAGCTAAGGCGTACGCGATTCCACTGGTCAAAACTAAAACACAACTCCATGGAAACACTCCTGCTATCCAGCCCTCTTTTTTTTCTCGCCAAACTCTTCCACCGATTGGTGACCACTTTTCTACTGGCCACCCCAATCCATTGCGACGCTGCAAAGCAAAATCAACACTACTCAGATGTCAAGCTGACACTGCAATCACCTTCAAATTTTTCGACTTCATGGCTCATCAAACACCAAATACAGCCGTTAAAAACACCATCCTGTCAAATCATCGACAAACACATTTCAGCTTCACTACTTCAGGCCAAGATTACCGATGCATCTCGACACCAAACATCACTACACAACCATCAATCGTTACAACAAGCAACCAACCTGTGGTTCTTACCACCACCTAAACATTACAACAATCCATCCTCACTCACAGACACGCACACAGGCGGCCGCGGCCGCGGCCATAGTGCCATGCCAGACAGACAGACCCAAGCAAGTAGCCAGCCAGCGAAGAGCTTCCTCCTCCTCGGGCGTCATGGCACTCCCTTGCCCTGCTGCGACACCACCAGTCTCAAGCACGAATTAACTTGCACATCACAACCCATGTGTCATGCAAACATCAACCAGTGGCCAAACAGGAATAACAATCTTCTTCTTTCATATATTACTATAATTCAATCACAGACGAACCTGAATCTTTACCTAAACACATGCATGGCGAAGACTAAAACCGCTGTCGTCTGGTCCTCGTCCAACAAGAACAAACCATGCTCAATAAACCAAAGCAAACACTCCTACTTATGAAAGCATTCATGCCAATATGTATGTACTACTACTTGAAAACAAAAAGAGAGATCGACGAGTCCTAAGCAAGCACACAAGATGGGCACAGTCCCTCCTTTCACTGCCATTACAAAATCCTGTAAACAAATCTTCTTAATACATTGATAGCAAGTGAGGAAACGAAACCTCTAGGCCAGCAATGGACATGTTTTTATCCTTGCAAACTCAAGCAAACTGAAATCCTCATGGGTTAGTCCTACAGCAACAGCTATAGAAGCAGATTTGGACTCAAACACCCGACAGTTATGCTCTTTCCACAGGACATGTGGAGATCACAAGCCTAAGAAAACACACAGGGGAACCAGAAACTTCCCTGAACACATGGAGTCAATGACGAACGCCGCTGCTGTCTTCCAGTCCTCGTTATCCTCAAACAAGAACAAAGTATGGTCAGCAATACAAATACAAATAAAGATATTTTCGTAATTCTCCATAATAACAGCACTCTAAGGGCACTTGAACATGCACAATTCAACTGTTTGCAAACAAGGATATGGTGAAGCAAAAAACAAGCAGCAGCTATACATTGTTCTACAGGCTGGCCAGTTGCAACAGAAAACACTCTCTTCAATCATTCATTTCCCGGCAAGAAAAACACTTGGACAATAAAAAAATAATGGGCACAGTACAAACTACTTGCAATGTTCAAGAATATTTCAACCAATGTGTTTTACCACGACAAAGAGCACAATCTGCAAGACATATATGTCTATATAGCAGAAAACTCTAAACCTCACCAACAGCATATCTCAATAACAACAGAAGCAACATATAGGCAAAAATGAACCTAGCTAGTTTTAAGTGGCTGTAGATAGCCCAATACAAAGTCAAAATATATTCCAATACAATTTACCTACAGGCATCACTAGATTAGGAAAAAATACACCACTAAAGGAAAATATGCCAGGATAATAGGCTAAACGAGATCAATACCAACATGACAGCAAGATCAACCAATGACCAAATCATATCACCACCAGTAAAGTGTTAAGGGGGAGCTCATCAGCTCGCTGGCCAGAGCCCAGCACAACCATGGCTAGACCTAAATCTCACCTAAGCAACCGAGACGAAAAACAGACCGCCGCAGTTAGAGGCGAACTCGCTGCTGTAGGAGGTTCGTTGTCGAAGCCAAAGGAGCAGCGTCGGAGAGCCAAACCCTGCATGCAGCAATAGTATTCTGTCAGTACATACAAGGAATCAAGCCACCCATCATAAGGAATTGTCAGGACATAGAAGGAATCAAGCCACCCATCATAAGGAAGTGAACTCAAACCAGGTTGCTTAAGGTCTAGTTAAGTGAGAAATAGACACAACTTATTCAAAATCAACAACAATAGACTTTCTAACAAATAGTGACTATGAAAGAAACTAGCATGCATCAGCAAAATAAGAAGCATAGGACCATTGAAGGTACTAGCATATTGGCTTCATCAAATGAGATATTGACTCCATCATTACTGTCCAACCAATCTGAACCAACTCATGCATTTAATCTAGAACAAATTCATGCACTAAATCTAGAAGAAAAGATGGAAACTCTGTACACTAGAACAAGCGTAATCAGTACAATAGTCAATTCGCAGCCACCTGCGTGTGTCCCCGGTTCACTTCTGCATGTCAGCGATGGTATTCGCCTCCGCGCCTCCCGGTACCCCGGCTACACGCGGTTCATCTCCTCCTCTATGCTTTGAACCTGAAAAATAAACAATGTTTTCAGTACTGCATATGCATCACAAACAGCAAAAGATCAACATAATTTAGCACATATGGTGTTCATATGCATCTAGTACCTATGTATTTTCTTTTGCAAAATTACATGGACCAGGAGAGGAGGTGCTCACCAGCAGCAGCTTACTGGGAAGATCGCCGGCAGCGGGGCAGGTTGGAGTGGTGGCCAGCAGCAGGTGTTGTGGGACGTGGGCGCCGGCACCAGCTCGGGTAGGTGGTAGCAGACCTCGACACACTGCAGAACAGCAACGGTTTGAGTAGTGCAGCGATGCGATCTTGCATCAGAGCAGGAACTGAAGATGCATAGGGTGGGGAGGAGGAAGGACAGACCTAGGTCGTGGGGAAGCAGCGAGCAAATTTTCCGAGCTCAACGGCGTCCTCCTGGTGGCTCGCCTTCCGCAGCTTGGCGCTGACTCGGCAGGAGCCGACCCGACGGAACCGCGACGGCCGCCGCACCGATTCCGCCGTCGCCTTCGTCCCCAGCTCGGATGCGCCCGAGCAGGTGGCTGATGTCGGCCGCAGTACACGGATCCAGAGGACCAGCCGACGTACGGTGAAGAGCAGCGGCCGCCGGAGACAAGGGGGCGGCCTCACCGACCCGACTTGCAGCGAGTTTGGCCGTCGGCAGCCGCGGGGGGAAAGGTGCGCGCTTGGACGCTCTCTGCCTTCGCCTTCCAGAGCCGAACCTCGGCGGCGGTGAGGCGGAGCTCCGCGGCCAAGGGGATAGAGGTCGGCCGCAAGGAGGAAGGGAGAACGAAGGAGGCGGCGCGCGGGGTTGGGTAGGGAGAAGACGAAGGTCGTGAAGGGTGGAGGAGTGCCCTGCGAGTTGGGCCAAAATTAATTCGTTCTGGCGGATGAATTTTTGTTGTTTCCCGCTCAGCCCAAAATGAGCACTTCCGCACCGAAAATCAAATAAGCATGGCTTACACAGGTTTTGCTCCGATTTTTGTACGTTTTGGCGATGTCTTGCTATGTGCCTATAGACCTACCAATCAACCCATGCATGTGAATGGATACACTAGCTAGCTCCACATGTGAACTTACACACATGTCATATATGTATGCACCCGTCTCGCACTTGTCGATTAGGGTATAACTTTTGAGACATTGTTTTCAGGAAAGGGCTCGATGAAAAAAAAATCCGTCGAGACACTTCAAACCGGGGATAAAACATGTATGCGTGGAAATCTCAACGAGAGCAACCAAGACTATACAACTTGTGTCGACGTGATTGCCATACCGCCTGCCGAAAGGCAATGCTAAGTATTGTGTAAATCGAGGATCAACAAACCGAGACGATGCCTAGAGAAACCCGCGAGCTATAATGTTGTACTCTAGGAGCTCCACCGAGGATCTCACAACATTGAAGGCTAGCCAAGGGAGGGTCGGTAATGAATAAATGGTGGTTTCATGTCACTTTACTCTTTTTAGGTTTTAATAGGTTATAATACAATACCAAGCCAAAAAGGAGGCAAAGTTCTTATAAGAGTTGAGTCAGTGGCCTCAAAGTGGGAGTTTTACACTATAAATTTGCAATCTTCTGCGAGCAGTCTGCTTGGTAAAGCTACTTCCGCTTCTAAGTTGCGTAATGGGTTTTTCCTATTTAAACAACCCTTATATACAAAAAAAAAATTAGGACACATGCCCAAGGGGAACGATTTTTGACCATTCTTCACGTGATTTCATGTGTCCCTTGTGATTTCATGTGTCCCTTGTCCAACGCCCTCCACAACATTTATCCCAAGCTTTCCATCAAAAGTGTTGATTCCATGTGATTTCTCCCTTTGTTTATGTTATAGTAGGTCATATAATGTTCAACAACTCCAAAAGAGGCCAAGTTTTTTAAAAAGGTGGGCCGGTGGCCTCAATGTGAGCTTTTGCACTATAAATCTAGAATAGTTTTCCTCACCAATCGGTTTTGTGAAACGAGTGACACTTCAAAGTTAGGTATTGTATTGACTTTTCATATTTAACACACACATATATACCAGGGCATCTCCAACCGGGCTACCCATCCCGCGCCCGCGCGTCCGGATGGGTCGATCCAGACAAAATCCCGGCCCAACGCGGGGACGCACCGCAAAAGCGGACGGCCGCGGCGTCCGGAACGACGCAAACCCGGCCCAAATCTTAGCTAGGTTTGCGGGGCCGCGGATGGCACGCGGCGTCCGCTCGCGTCCGGGCGTCCGTCGCCTCGTCTCCTTTGGGCCCACCTGGCGGTGACCCGGGAGGGTATTAAATGGGGACTAGAGGGGATCTGGAACTCCACTCCAGTCCCCACTCCAGTCCCGCAGCGAAACCGCCGCCATGGCCCCGAAGCGCGGTTTCGCTCCCGGAGCCCACGACGACGAGGCGAGCAGCAGCCGCCGTCCTCCGCCGGCGCTGCGGCCATCGGCAGGAAACCGAGGCGGCCTCCACATCATTGCCGCAACCGCCGCCGCTGCTGCTCGAGCCGAAGCCCGAGTCCTCGGAGGAGGACCCGGACATCCGCGCCGCCAAGCTCATCTTGGCGGCGGAGGAGGAGGCCAACTGGACGCACCTCCGAGATGCCATCCGTACCTCCGAGATGGAGGAAGCGGCGCGGCTGGCGGAGGAGGAAGCGGAGCTCTGGGAGCTCTACGCCCAGGCCCGCCAGGCGCGACGGGACGAGGACGAAGCGGCGCGGCGGGAGGAGGCCAGGCGCCGCGCCTGGCAGGAGAGGCAGCAGCGCCTCAGGGAGGAGGCGCTGCTCCTTGCGCCGCCGCATGCTCGGGTCGCTCCGGACCCCCACTCGGCCTGGGAGGAGGCCCTGTGGTCTCCGTGGCCGGAGTCCCCGGCGCGGTCGAGCCACAACAATGCCTCGCCGCCCGGGGACGTCGTCGTCGACGACGACGACTTTGCCCACAGGGGCTAGGCGGCGCATCGGCGGCCACCGCGCCGCCGACCAAACCCTAATAGAGGGTTTTTAGTTTAAATTTAAAAGCCCATATAGGGGCTTCTTTTGTCAGTTATTTGCCCAAAATAGGGCTATGTACAAATTTTGCCCAAAATAGGGCATATGTTTATGAAATTTCGTTCAAAATTTCCATGTTTCGTTTGTTTTCGTATTTGTCCGATAATGCGGTGCGTCCGCGCGTTGGGCGCACCGCGCGACCCAAACGGACGCGCGGACGCGGGGCGACGTCCGCGCGTCCGCTCGGCCACGTAAACGGCCCAAAACGGACGGCCCAGCGCGTCCGTTTGGGTCGCCTTAGGACCCCATGCCCAAGGGAAACGGTTTTCGACCCTACCTTGTGCAATTTGATGTGTCCTCTGTCCGATGGGCCCCACGACATTTAGCCCTAGTTTTTAATCAAAAGTGGCGATTCTATGTGACTTGACACTATGTTCCTGTTATACCATGTCACACAGGCATGAATAATTCCAAAATTGATCAAGTTGTTAAAAGAGTTGAGTCAGTAGCCTCGAATTGTGAGTTTTGCACCACAATGCCGGAGCGGGTGGCCTCGGCCACGACGACAAAGATGGTGAGCTCCATGCACTACAGGAGAAAAGTTGTGTTGACGTTAGCCGATTGGAGGATGGTGGCGGAAAGGCGCATAATTTAACTTGTCATTTGATAGAGACATGTGGCTGATCAACTACTTTTCCAAGGTTCGAAGTCGCGACACATACATGGGCATTACCTATTGTTATTTTTGATTCCACACATGCTTCATTGTCATATTGACTCCTTAGACAAATGACTGTTCATATCAATATTTGCACTTTTTCTATAGGCAGTTCAGTACTAGCTGCAAGCAAAATTGTCTACCCTAGTATTACTAGCTAGCTTTGTTTTTTGAACACACAAAACCTAGGTAGCACAATTAGAAGTCTAAGTGATTGCACGTTGCTCAGCTGGCACCAGAACTCGTACGGTGCGTTCATGGATAGTGCGTTGAGGCTAGATGACGTCTGATCGAAGCATCGAGCACCAACCATACAAATCAGCTCAATCAAGTGCCCATGGGTGTCTCCATGTCGCCGGATACAAAGGAAAACAAGGACACACGTTTTGAAGTCTGAGTGAGCTTATCTTTTGGCAACTGAATATGACGATGCTTTCGTGAAGCATGCATGCTAGCCACACTGCTCTTCTTATGCCCAAATGGAAGCCACATGAAGGAGATGCTTTGAAGATTAACACGGAATGATGTTTTGATCTAAGAGCGAGAAGTGGTGGCTGGGGTTTTGTAGTGAGAGACTCAAATGGGGATGCGATAGGGGCTAGTGTTGGCAAAACGACTCATGTTGCTGATGTTTTCCAAGCCGAGGCAGAAGCGTGCACCCATGCACTACAGGTGGTTCAGAACTCAGGGATCTCTCACATCCAAATTGAAATAAACTCTTTACTGCTAATTCATGTCTAGGTCGACAAAAATGTACATTAAATCAGAAGGATTCTCGAATAATTAAGTTGACAAAGGCCATTGATTTGCCGAAACCCATCGAATGTCACAGTGGTAATCCATCGCTTCCATCCTTGGTGGATGCATCAATGAGAGTACCCTAGGGTGGATGGTCGTTGCATGGGTTAGCTTGGCTCTGGGTCTAGTGAGATGGAGTTGCTTGGGGGCGGTGATTGTCATCGGAGGCAAAGGATACGGCAACTAGCACGTCCTCATGATCGGCACCGCCGTCTCGCCCTCCTCCTTATTGCATGTCATCTAGCGCTTCGAGGATGGTGTGGTGGTGATGATGGGCTATGGAGCTGGGTGGTGCAGTTGATGAGAACCATGTCGAGTTGCATGGCGTGTTCCCTCAATAGTGGCTCGATAGCGAAGGAGCATGACCATCATCGCAGCAACAAAGCAATGTATAAGTACAAGAAAGATCGTTTAGAAATTCTAACTACCGACAGGTTTTGCTTACACCGACGGGAGAGGTGACGACAAGACCTCAACGAACTTGAGATGTCCCGCCGCAAACCGCATGATCAACTTGATGGCATTTGTTTAACCAGCTATATCCCTCGGTGAAGAAATCAGCGGAATGATCGCGACACAATCTTGGTGAAGAAAATATTGCTACGTAGAGAAATGTCGTACAATTGCCAAGAAAGAAGGGGAAAAGTTATACTCCCATGTCTAGAGACTAGCGTTTCAATTAATTGCTAGGTAGAGAGAAAGGTTGCGCTACTTTCCGTCGGATTAATTTCAACCAATTCTAACTTTTCTTTTGATCTTCTTGGCTATGCGAAGAAAATTAATGCCAACATTATGTAGTCTTGGGACTATGCTTTTCCCCTGGCGTCGATTCATATGCAGCCAATGAAACAACATCTCCATGGAAACCCAACTCCCGAAAACACAGCCTAGCTACTTTCCTATGCCCAAAGAAAACAAAAAATGAATAGGAAATCAGAACCAACGCATTACGCAGGCGCCCACTCTCGCTCCCATTCTTCCCCAGCCGCCTTTGCGCCTCCGCTCGCAGCTCCTGGCCCTTGCCGGAAGAATCCCCAGCCTCGCTGCCCGCCGTCGCACCAGCACGGCTCCTCACCCCCACGGACGATCCCCTCCCCGGCGACCCATCCCCACGCCAGATTTTCGCTAACCCTAGCAGCGTCGGGGACGACGGGGACGACGGGGCCGACCTCGCGGGGTTCGGCTCTCCTCCGGCTGGGCCTTCCGTCGATTAATTGGCCGCGGGCGCGTCTGCCCGCCTTCAAGGTCGCCTCCGCGTGCTGCTCCGCCGGCGTCTTCACAGGGAAGCACGACGGCAGGGAGGCCGTGGTCGCGGCCGTCCGTGCGTGACCTGTACGTGCCGCATCTGAAGGCCTATTTCACCCCAAGACCAACCGCCGATTTCGCCCTTCATGAGCACCTCGCTTGGCAGGGAGGTTGTGGTCGCGGGCATGAGCGCCGGTTCTCAATGACGGGCTGGGCATGATGGTAAATTTTCGTGTTCTTAAAAGGCCATTTCTTGTTGTTACTGCAAGTTATCGATTGCTTCTGCCTAATCTTGATCATATTTTTGTTAACCACGCGTCCATGTGTATGTGATAGTGTAAGGTTGAATTTTGAGTTGGTACGATCCCAATGTTTACCAATAACTTGATGGGGTATGAACGTGTTCATGCAGCTTTCCTGTCATATAGGTGAATGGCATCTTAATAATTAATTTATACTGGCATCGGTGCTTAAGCATCGCTTAAAGTTTGCATTTTATCAGAGAATCTGTTCTGATTTATTGGAGAATGTTGACAAAGTTATCACCGGCATGTGGCGTGTTCGCCTGCAATTATCTTTGCATTTTGCAAGAAATGGTGGCCTGCTAGGTTTCTTGGTTTGTGGTGATGATGAGTTGCTTTCCCACTTTTTTTTTAAGTAGTGAGAAGACTAGAAGATGATCTCTTCTCTTGTCCAGGACGGGTACTAGTCATTGTAATCAACTTTTTGTTGTTGTATTTTGATCGAATCTTGTTTAATTGATGTGGCCTGATTCTGATGATAGCTTGAATAAGAACACGATATTACTGCATTTGATCTTATACAAGTAGGTACTCGTGCTTCCGTGAATGCTAGTTGGTTATACTCGAACCAACACTTGAACATAAGGTTGCTCCAGTAGGTAAATGTGTGAATCAGTTCCTTAGTAGACCGGTTATAGTAGTGCAGGGGGTTCTTGGCTATGCTAAACTAATTTTGTTTTGGGAGAGCTTGGCAACACAAGTAGCATCTTCAATATAGTGTTGATCTTTTTGAATAAACTGGTTAGGTATAAATTTTGAACAGGAAAAACATTTTACCCCAGATTGTTGTACTTAAAAACGATTTGGTTGAAAGAACTCTCTTGTTTATTTGCAATGGAAAATAGAAACAAAACAATAGGCTATTTCCTGTCTTGTTCTATTCTCATCAACATTACTTTAGTTTTCTGGTCCCCTCTATCTGGTTGTCCAAATGACTTTCATCTATATCTTCCCCTCTTAACTATTAATATAATTCTTTTTGGGGTCCCACTATACTGCCCTCTATGTAGTTGGCTTAAGTGTTCAAGTTCTTGCACTTATTGAATTCTTTCTACTTGCAGACTAAAATTTGGACTTGGACAAATTAGAACCAATTTAATTATGAATAAAGGAAGAGGTAGTAGTATGCATGCTTAGTTGTTGTGATTTGATTCTGATGATAGGAGGTTTAATACATGATAGGAAGGATAACAACAGAAATAGTACTACATTTGATCTTTTGCTTTGACTTCCTGTCAATGCAATATTTGCTAAGGGTAGGACTGTGCTAAAAAAATTAATCTTTGTTTGTAGCTGTACACTGAGATTACAGTGCATTGCCATGTGACTAGTTAGTCGCTTGTGTGGTGAGATACTGAGATGAGAGATTTAGCGGGAAGAGGTGTGCAGCTCGCCGGTGGGTGGTGACCAGTGACCATAGCGGTGCTCTTGCCATCGCTGGAAGGCGACCAGATAGGCTTTAGGGCATCGTCTAGTCACATATAATCCACCTAGATCTCACTGCCTCTGTAGAATAAAATAGGTACTCGTTCCACTCGAAGGAAATAATAATAATAATAATAATAATAATAATAATAATAATAATAATAATAAGGTGTTCCTATTGTTCGAGCTTTTGAACCCCTGTACAGAATAGAACACAAGTATTTAATACCATGCGGATGGAAATTAGGCCGAAATTTGAAGATAAACAAGGCAACATGCTGCCCTTGTTCACAAAGAAATATACCTATTAATTACCGTGGAGTAATGCAGTTTTCTTGTTTCACTTTTTTTAATGTATATTGTTGTCTTTTTCGTGTTTCGATTGTTGCCCTTGTGTCTTTTTTTCGTGTGCTTTTATTGTAGGTGAGGATGTTAGTAAGTTCCAGGAGTGGTGCTGGTCGAGCGACGCTTATAGTTTCACCCTCATGCTAAGGGACTTGGAGAAGCCGAGCAACACTTCTCTTTTTACAGAGATCTATCTACATGAGTGATCCAGTAAGAATCGTGTTGATCTTCGAGAGCCAGCCTTTTTTAACAAGAATTTTGTGTTCTCTTCCAGTACAAGAAGGCTCTTGCTAGTATCGACATGCTAGCTGGATGAGAACCTGCTGCTCAAAACGTTGCAAAGAGGTAGTGCTTTTGTTGTGGACTTAGATCCACAACGGGATAACTACCGTGCAGAAGATAGCCAGACGGCGTGGCTGCGAGGGGTTGGGAAGACATAGGTTGAGAAGAGAGAAAACTAGGGAGAGATTAGATTGATTGTTCTTGCTTGTCTCAACCCTAGATACATGAGATCCTTATATTGTGGATGATTAGACCCTTGACCTCTCCTAATACGACTGGACTCATTGGACCTTTCCTTATACAAGTGCTCTTTCCTAATTCTACACTTACCTAAAAGACTCTTGCTGTCTCCTGATACAGTACGACCATCCCTGGTCTTCTTGCCATCCGGCTGGCCATATCCATCTTACTAGCGTCCACAACAGCTTTCTACTACTACTTTCATCATGAATTTTCAAAACTGGAGCACTATTTTCATCTAGCTTGTAACTGCAATGAGCCAATTATTTTTGTTTGTGAAATGTTGAGAATCTCAAATATCAAATATTTGGAAGCTTTTCATGTTCAGAAACAGCTATGTTTGTATATGAAGAATGCTTGTGAACCTCAATTGTTAAACATGTGCAGAACGAGCTATGTTTCGCATCTAACTATCTAATGTAGTATAACTATGTAAGTCGACTATATGCCATGTTCAGAAGCATGTTTCCTGCACTCTATTTCTGTTGTATTGTCTCTTACAAGCTAAACTGATAGTTTCTTATATTGTTTTGTGCAGACCAATGTCTATTCATGATTTGGTCTAGCGTGACCTGGTCCAGCTCTAGCCGTGAAGACGAGGAAGATGTCCTGGACGTCGTGGAGCCTGACCACCCTGACACCCAGCAGAAGGTACCTCGCCTGCCCCCAACCATCACCCCAAGATGTTTTCCCCCAATTCTGTGGTTCTGTGGTGCTCTAGTCTAGCTTCTCATGATAGTCCAGTCGTGAAGTAGCGCGTAATTGTTCTTTGACCTAGTCCTTACGATTCTTCAGATTGAAGTAAAACTAAATTGCTCAAAAAATGTGGTTGTTTTCTTCCGCAGAGGTTAGATCCTCTAGTCGAGGAGCTGACCGAGGAGACCCGCGGCACGTCCTAATAAGAAAAGGGTGTGGCCCTGGAAACCCTATCTCTCTCTCAGAGTAATCTTGTTTCCGTCTGCACAAAATAGCTAGTTCGGACTAGCTCTGTTTTGTTGTCTAACCTGCTTGGCGTTGTTTGGCAGGGAAACCAGAGGAAGCCGTTGAGCATCTGACCATGGCGATCCTGCTGGACTTGAGCAACCATGTGGCTAGCAGCAGCTAACTAATTTGATATTATAATCCATGTGTTTTTTTGCAGCAATTGTGTTGTTTAAAATGAGAAACCTGTTGCCGCCATCTGTGATGATGCCTATGCCGATCGAAAGGTGATGCCTTTGGTTTCCTATTACCCCATATTTCTCTCTCTTGCACAAGTTAAAATCCGGTTCTACTTGTTATTTACACGTATAGTGAAGGGAAAATCTATTGAGATACTTGTCATGTAACTTCTGATCATTAAATGTGCCGATGTATTCTGCATTATGTTAAAAAAAATGAGTCGTGCACAAGTAATATGTCGATGCAGCTCGCGTAATCTGCAAGTAATTATGTTAAAAAAAGAGTCGCCAAGTAGCTTTC
>NC_061509.1:249103190-249224647 GCF_022539505.1 Lolium rigidum | reverse complement strand
GTCGGCGTACGTACGATGCTCGACGAAGGATTTTACGTGCTCTTCTCGACCAAGTCGCAGTGCTAACTCTTGCATGCAGGAGACGACTTTGATTAGGCGGGTGTATACAATATGAGGCAACTTTCCCGCGTCAACGCTGCGGCGGCCTCAGTAGCAAGTGTCCGATTTGATAGCTCCAGTCTCTAACTTGTGACAAGTTAGATGGAGTGTGGGTTCCCACGGTTTGATTGGCCTCTATACTATAGATAAAAAATTGACTTAAACTCGTAAGTATGAAAACTGTTTAAATAACTCGCTAGATTTATATTGGGCTAGTATAAAATATGAGAAACTTGCCCGCGTCAACGTTGTACATTAGCGGTCTCCCTCGTTAGCAAGTGCCCAACTTGATAGCTCGAGTCTCTGACTGTGACAAGACAGATGGAGTGTGGGTTTGCATGTTTCAATTGGCCTCTCTACTATAGATAGGAATCTTTACTAATAAACGGGACGGTTAACAAGATTTGGTTGGTTTTCGTGTTCGTCAGTTTAGTTTTAGGCCATTCTTTTTTATTATTGGTCGTGGTTGTTGCTCTGGTGCGTAATTGTTGTTGGATCTTAGCAAGGTGACTTCCCGTTTATCTACTACTACTACCTCCGTCTATAAATTGCGTTAATTTTTTTTTTATAAATTCAGATGTATCTAGACACTATTTTAAAGTGTATATATACATCTAAATTTAGACAAAACTCCGACATCCTTTTTTGGAAGTAGGAAGTATAACAATTTCTACTACGATAAGCTTTACCTAACTCTAATGATCTAGGAGCGAGGACGGAGGCACACATTCGACTCGCACTAGTGTCCATAGTCGTGGTTAAATATGGTCTAAGTACCTATTTCTATGTTTATTGCTTTTTATTATGTACGTACTATTGTTGATGATTATTAATATAGCAACAGACTTTTCGCAAAAAAAATTCACTATATAACTAGCTAGACTGGCTATGTGGATGATGACATGGAAAAATATAATAACATACTCTTAACAATCTCGATTGTCTTTCAACACCTTGTAAATTAAGTCGCATCTCTGAATCGAGTAATTTTCTAGGTGGTTGCAGACCGAGTTACAAATGCACACTAGCTCCTTTCTTAAACCTTACAAAATTACGAATTGTGCATTTGTTAGGTCATTTGCGAATAGCATATTTCATGGTAATTTTTTTCCAAGAATACAAAGGTATATTGTTTTGATTGATTTACCAATGAACATGTTTGCCGTATCACGAGATTTGTTGCTTATGTAATTTTGAAAATTATTTTGATATAATATATTTCTAATCGCAAGCGATATCATTAGTGTGTGACCAGTACATTGCGCGTAGTAGTACTCAACGCAGTTTTTCTACACATATGTGGGTGTCCCTGGCTTATCCTAGGGTGGCAATAGCTTCAAGATTCGTGGGCGACCATATTTGCATCCAGAACCTTGACATTGTACACTTCGTCCCCACTATAGGAACGAGTTGTGCCTTGCACACCTTCTCTCTCCTCCCTATCCTTTCCTCCCCACCAGCGCCGCTGAACTCCACCCTGAGAAGAAGCCGAGCCCATCCCATGCCGCCTACTCTTCTTTGACGGCCTGGTCAACTAGCCCGTCGACGCCGATGAAGAGGAGATCGGAGGTCTTCTGCATCGCCGTGCACCAGCGAGGGCGTGCCATTCATGGCGGCGACAGCAGCGTGAGCCATGGTGGAGGGACGGTGAAAACATACCTGGACATCACCGTTGCGGCGACGGCAGAGTGTGCCATGGGTGCCGTTCGTTTCTGTTATGTTCGGAATACGTGATTTGTTGCATAATTAGTGGTCTAAATCTTGAAGAATCTCCCGTTTTTTTTTCGACTCTCGTTTCATCTTCTTTCTTCCTTCAACATTGTATAAAATCTAGAAGGAATCTAGCTTAATCAGAAACGGAAAGAACTTTCCAAGAAAATTTCCTTGATTTATTGCATAACTGGTGGTCTCAATCTTGAATAATCTTCCATTTGTTCCTTGGTTTGTTGCATAACTGGTGGTCTCAATCTTGAATAATCTTCCATTTGTTCCTTGATTTCTTCCTCTAGATAATGGTGCCTTCTCCCTTCCGTTTCCCTAAAAAATTGATTTGACTTTCTTTACTTCTTTTCCCCTAAATCTGGTGTAATCCAGATCTGTACGTGTTAATTAAATTTGTTGATTTGTTAGGAATTTTGGTGCTCTCCTTAATTTCGTTTGATGCACGCTTATTTTTTCTCTATTCATGGTACATATCCAAGATTGGTGGAACTTTCCTTTGTCTCACATAGATGCTAATTGCTACATGTACGGATTTGACATAGCTTTCCATCTTTGGTTTGTTCAGACATTTTTTGATGAAATTTGGTTGGTTCAGATACGGGGGAATGACACAAATAGATGCAGCCGACAAACGAAATTAATCCCGGTGTAGATACACAACGAAACAAATTATGTACTCGACTGATCGAAAACAAGGATGAGTGGTCTACTGTTGAAAAGGAGGGACGTACTGACATGAAAGAGGTAAACGGCAGGGTCTTTCCCGGAATATGTACGAAGCTGCTGCACGAATCCCAATGCATGAATGGACGTACCAGATAGGCCCGGGACGCCCACATATATGTAGACTTGTATTTCTGTATTCTTTACTTCACTAGACCGATTCATTGCTTAGTGGAAATGTTCTACTTCATCTTTGAGGCTATTCCATACCACTGTTTTGTTTCTTCTATTCTATTTTTTTTGTTTGGGGTGGTGCAACTATATGATGGTTTAGTGTAGATATGATATATGTGAAACTTATCAATCATCGTTTGTTTGCCCACAGGAAAACTTGGTTTCATAATAGGGTCAATACAAACAGTTTTTAGAACCTGGGCCAACTAAAATATATAGCCTAATTTTGTACTAAACGTTTATGCTTTTTTCAAAATTATATATGGCACACTATGAATTATTATAATTATAATTATTTACTTGGCATAGTTAACCACAAATCAATGTTGTTAAAGGTTGTCGTAGTGTTTTCATTATGAAATTGTAATGCATTTATGCAAAATTTATAGTACTTTTTAACAACAAAAGCTGTTTAGAGTTATTTTTAACAGCAACATAAACTACAGAGTGTAGACCCATTTATTATAATGATATCCGAAACACATGACGTTGAAAATTGTATCTTGATAGCATTTTCTAGTATATGGTTTGGTAATCATGTTTATTGAAACAACTAGAGTATGAATCAGCCCCTTGGCACCATGTTAGGGAAGTAGGCAGTGTTGAACCTAAATGGTTCTGATCCTCTTGATGCAACATGTTCCATGGCTCGATGAAGAGTGGATCTGGTGTGAGGTATCTAAAATGAGCTCAGAAGTGCGCGGCGTCTGGGCCTTGAGAAGGTTTCACCACCACAAAGGTCTAAACTCGGACTATTATCGCTTGGACTAACTCAAGCAACAACCTAGCGGTGGCACGGTCAATTTCCTTAGTATTGGCGAGGTTCTGCCGGGATATGGTGACATTATTGAGGGCTAGTTTGGTAACCTCAGATTTGAAGTGGATCGAAGAAGATAAAGGGATATTACATCATCTGCAGGTCAAAATTTCCTCCAATACTCTCCAATCCCCTTGGTTTGTGGGGATTAACCGAACAAACCCTGAGTTGGAAGGTTGTTTCGGGATCTCATAGGACATCGAGGCGAAGCTAAGAGGTGTGCTCAATGACACCTTGGTGAGTCTCCATTTTGGTAGTGGCGGGATATGTTTCTTGAACGACAATTTGTCAACGTGAGTTAGAGAAGCTGAATCCTAAAGATGTGCCCATAATGTGACAGGCATTGTGGTGTCCATATTTTTTTCGCATCGAAGGTTCTTCCTTTATTTCTTCCTTAGGGTACCTTGTATGTGTGAGAGCAAATTTCTCCGCTGACGGTTATTCTTGGAACCTCATCAAAACTTCTCTTTGTACGCGGACAACACCTTGTTACATGAAGTTATAATTTATCAAATTTATCAAATTGGGCCCTCAAGCTCTCTTGGACAAACATGTATCTTAATCAGGGTAAGGACGTCGCGAAGAAATGGAGGAGAAGATGGAGAATGTGATTACATGATGATGTGGCTTGTTGAGCGGCGAACCTTCGATCTTGAAAGGTGATCCTGACTAGCTATAAACCAAAGATCACCAAATTGCATAACTAAATCTAGCAAAATACATCATTGAAAACTCGGACATAAATTGCAGTTTTATTCGTATATGTTTCAGTTTCTTCAATCAGAGTCAAAATTGAACGGAAGCAACCAATCAACCATCTGGACTGATATCGAATATGGAACGGCGGCTTCTTCCTTCTTGTTCCTGCCAAGCAATGAATAAACCTCCCACGATTCTTGTTTTTCTACACCAAATTCCACGCTGCTGCCATGCAAACTAGACAACTAGTCCCGTTGTCCTTAGCTCCGTGCTAGTAGCACTTTCAGTCACACTGATCTCTTGTCCTTGGCTCCGTGCTAGTATCAAGAAGAGGCCGACGCTGTTGAAGACGCTTCGGCGACAGGGAAGTTGAGCTTGGCGCGGTGGCCGCGGAACTCGAGCGCCACGACGTCGTAGGCGCGCGCGGCCTGGGCGGCGTTGTCGAAGGTGTCGAGCCACTTGCGCACGGCGCGGTGCGGGTCGCGGATCTCCGCCGCCCACTTGCCGGCCCACGGCCGCTGCCGCACGCCTCTGAACTTGCCTCCCTTCCTTGCGCGCCGCTTCCGCACGCCACCATCCTTCACAAAGCTCGCGGCGGTGAACTCTGCACCCTCGCTGCTCGAGCCGGTCGTGGCGACGACGTCGCAGCCGAGGCACCCGTCCACGACGCACCTTGCGCACGCCGCAGCGGGAGCGGCAACGGCAAATGGCAGCGTCAACGGCTCGATGTGCAGCGTAGGGACGACGGCGTCGCCGGAGACGACGGAGATGAGGGCGCGGAGGAAGAGGGAGTTCTCCTGCTCGGAGTTGGGGAGCAGGAACTCGCGCTCCAGCCTCGGCACCATGACGGGAGCTCGTGTAGCTCAGCTGTGACGTAGAGTGAGGTCGGTGTCCAAAGATAGTTTTGCGAGATATGAGTTGAGTTCTGGTGGTTCGTGCCTTTTATACAGGATCATGCATGTCTAAGCTCATTTAAAACACGTTGTTGTCGTGTGAACGGAAGGGTGGAATTGCCTGGATTGATGATTAGCCACATCCACACAGTACCCTGGCGGCTGGATATGACCATGTTTGTGAGCTGTTCACACATGTTATCTTATAAGATTGGTCTGGCTTAGGCAAAATCACTTTGACAAAATCCGATGATTTTGACCTGTGGTTGCATGTTTAGGCAAGCTTGCAAGAGCAAATTAATTGGGGAGGCTCAGCTTACCTTTCAGGTTGAAATTAATGGCCAACAAGTATGCACTCGAGCTCTAGCAAGACCAAGCTTATCTTTTATATTTCGCAAATTATAGTACTTCCTCCATTCCGTAATTATGGATCAGAGGGGAGTTCGTTTCTTCTTCTCGATTTTGTCAGATTTCATAAATTAGTTGGGATTCTGAGCTTATCCATTTAGCAAGATTTTATCGCATTCCTAAATTAACTGGGATGCCGAGCTGATCTTCCAGATCTTGCAAAGAACACTACAGTGGTTGACTTTGACCACTTGCACTAGTAGTAGAACTTAGAAGGATGATTAGAAAAGTGAGAGTTCCCACCGGCGCGGCGTGTGAAAGCGACCCCCACAAGACATAAGGTCGAGCGCTGTTTTCTACTAGCACGCGCGGACGAGGTGGAGTGTGGGTTTCCACGTTTCGATTGGCCTCTCTCTCGTATAGACAAAAAACTTGACTTAGATTCGTAAGTACTCTTCCGTATGACGAAATACTGTAGAAAAACTCTCTGGGCTGCATTTTTTGTTCATAGCTAGCTTTGCGTGTGTGGATGATGGCAACGCAAAATATAATAATGTACGACTTTGTGGAATCCAAACCATCTCGGTTGTCTTTCAAGTTTCAACGCCTACCAAATTTAGTCGCATTTTTGTTAATCGAGTAATTTTTCTAGATGGTTGTCGATCGAGTATTAGGTACCACTAGCTCCTTTCATAAATCTTACTCCCTCCGTCCTAAAGTAAATGATTGGTTTTTTAATAGGAATTTATCTACGCACTAAAAAGACGTGTCTAGATACAACAGTAGCTCTATAAAGTTGAATAGCTTATTCTCCAATGGAGGGAGTACAAGCACATATTACTGCATTAGTTAGGCCATTTAAAATAGCATATTGTGTGTGTGTGGTGATTTTCTCCATGAATACAAAGATGCATTGTTTTGATTGATTGATTTACTGCATTAGTTAGGCCAATCTCTCTTTTAGTCTGACGTGGCCTAATAGAGTTTTGATTGATTGGTCGTGCCGGGCAAGATTGTAACGAGAATATTGTTTTATTGATGATTATCATTTGTCAAAAATACATTGGATGTCCCTCATCCTCACCATTACTTCGAGGAAGTACTAAACCGTACTATGTGGACACTATTCATGTATCTCATGCATACATGTATACGAAAAATAATAATGCAAAGCTGCTTCTCCGGTATGTTTGCTGATTTATTTCTTCTCCCAAACGGCATAGCCATCGCCGTGCGCCACCACCTGGAAGCCTCCAGGAATGAGGTTGCCAACATCGTATCTTGTGCCGAGCTTGACGATGAGCTTGCCGTCGATCTCGGCGAGGTAAAGGTCGGCGTCGGCCTCCATGATCCGCAGCTCGCTTTCGTTGTGAATTCCATGTCGTGTCCTAACGGATACCAGGTGCTCGATCTCCTCCTTATGGCCCCAGTCGAAGAAGTGGTCGTAAAACTGGAAAATATCACATTTTTTCCCGGTCAGTTCAGTCATGAACCTTTTGTTATGAATGAAAGAAAGTTGAGAAGTGAAGAGTTGATGAAGATGACTCACGATGCATGGTGTCCCTGGGTGCGTGAGGATGTAGGCGTATCCCTGCATGACCCTGTCGGAGGGGAACGGCCACATGTGCTGCGTGGAGCCGGTGTCGTGGTTGTCGACGAAGGTGACGGCCTTGCCGGGCAACCGCCCGATCATGCCGGGGGCCTTGCCGTCGGCGCCGCGCAGCCTCCACAGCTCACCCTCCACGGCCACGTTGAGGATGCCCTTGGTGGTGAAGTCGAAGGTGGTGGCGGGTCCAGAGGCGCCGACCCGGTTGACCCAGTTCATCAGCTCCTGCCGGTGCTCGTCCTGGTTCAGGTTCGGCTTGCCGTCCCCGCCGTAGGCGAGCGAGGTCCATATCTCGGCCACCGCGAAGTTGGGCTCGGTGCCGTCGATGTACACCTTGGCGACGTCGGCGGAGTAGCCCTTGGCGAAGTCGAGGCGCCAGGCGTCGAAGCCGATGTCGGTCTTGAGCCAGTTGAGCCACTGGAGGAGCTCCTTCTGGACGGTCGGGTTGAGGTGGTCGACGTCCGGGGCGCCCCCGAAGTCGGCGCCGGTGTCCGGGTTGCCCGTGCCGTCGGCGTAGGGGTGGTCGTCGCGGCAGATCATGTGGGGGCCCCAGTCGAGGCGCGCGTCGGGGGTGCCGCCCTCGAAGAGGCAGTAGATGCCCCGCCCGTCCTTGCGCTCCGCGGTGCGGTGGTTGATGACGATGTCGGCGATGGCCTTGACGCCCTTGCCGTGGAGCGCCTGGATGAGGGACTTGAGCTGCGCCTCGTTGCCGTACTTGGACGCGTCCAGGTCGTACAGCCGGCCTGGCATGTACCCTTGCTCGCCGACGGACTGCGACGCCGGTGGGAGCCAGACGTGCGTGATTCCGGCGGCGGCTATGTCGTCTACCTTGGTCATCAGGAGGTTGTACCACCCGCCATTATGCTTCCACGACTCCCAGTTGAAACCCTGTCGCAGAAATCAAAACTCATTCAGAACTAGATCACAGGTTAACTTATAGATGATGCTTTCTGACAGGCACGATCCTTACCTGGAACAGGACTTGCCCGGAGGCCAAGCTGGACGAGAGGCCGAGGAGGACGAGGAACAGGGACAGAGACAAGTGTTTGCTCGCCATGTTCTTCAGCAATGCGTGCAGCTGTAGCTGTGCTTTGGAAGAGGACGATGGAGACTGATGGATTCAGCAGGTGTGTCTGGCCGGGTATTTATAGTGCAGCTTGGAATTTTTTTTCCGGTGTGCTCCGGCTTGAATGTTTGCTTTGGCCCAGTGGATCGATGGATGTCGGCCGGAGTTTGTTATCGGCCGGTGTGGTGAGCTCAAAAGACGATTTAATGGCCGAGAGATGGAGCGAGCCTTCGATAAGAAGGCACCGGCCAATACGACTGTCAGTTACTCTTAACCGAATTATGATGCAGAACATTTTAGCATTCTTTGTGCTTTACCGGAATTAAGAAGAAAATTATCCAACAATTAAGGCATGATTGTTTCTGCTAGTGGAGTCTCTGGCTACAAATCATATCTTTTATGGCAAATATAGAGTGTAAATCGAGCAAAGGAAATTGGCGAGAACATGAACATTGTAGTTGTTGCAGCTTATGAACCGAAAAAAAGGCTTCAGATTTCACGCAGTAAAGTGAGGGTCGGTACAGATCACTTCAGACTGCGGTAAGCGCAACAGTTGGCAAGATGCATGTTAACAAGCCTAAGACAACCCATAATAAGAGTATCATAGGTGGTAGTATTTCGTATCATACATTTCATGTATATAAGAAACTAATATGGTAGTACAATTAGAGATGAAAGAGAGGATAGTATCATACGTAGATACTAGTAGGTAGATACCGTATCATAGCACGTAGTACTAGAAAATTTAATATCCAATAAATCTTATACTACGTTTATCCGCATTGAGATTTTACATATTAATTAATATAGAAAATCATGATACTAATAATACATGATATTATGCATTGTAGAGATAGTAATGTAAAGTAGTATCATAGTAGTATCATATACATGATACGTGGGGAAGACTTGGGTAGGATCAGCTTTTAGGTAGGATCTATGAGATCAATTTTTTTGAAGAGACAAAACATGTTCAAATATTATGGAAAAAAATGACAACGCACAACTATGTTACATATGCAAGACTAAAAATTTGCAGCTTCAAATTCGACATATACTTAGAGAACCAAAAAAGACAAATTTAGGTGTGAATAGTGTAAACTACTATTCAATCAGATCTGACACTATTCATAGTTGGATTTGTCTTTTTTGTTTCTTCAAGTGTAGAGCAAATTTTGAGCTGATTTTTTTTGGAGTTGTAGATACAACCCATAGGTATGTTGTATATTATTTTCAGATTTTTTCACATGATAAAAATATGTTTTATGTGAGTTGATCCTATGATCTCACCCAATTGATAGATCCTATACAAGTCTCCCCCCATGATACGTAGTACTTCTATATGATACTATGCATTATAATTAAATCCGTTTTAGAAATTTCAGGCAACTTTTCCGTGAAGATATGGTGCGTCTCTCGATGCAGATAAACTGGTCATAAATCAATCGAGGATCAAGCTTTACAAAGTTTTTATAGCGATCAATACTATCCAAATATTCATTCGTTCGATGAGCAATTAATTCATTCATGAGGATAGGACTATCTGTGGCAGTTAACGATTGTGCACCGAAAATTGGTTGATATCCCAAGGAAAATGAGGCTTCTCCAATGCGGCTGCAACTCTCCGCGTCACTTCCGTAGCAGCGGTTACACCTTTTTGCTCGAACTTTCGGATAAGCAGGCGCCATGATAACGCTGGCGAGAGCCGTATCGCGCGCGATAGCGTACTGAACTGACTCAACAGAAGAAACGTTGGAGGATTTTCCTGAGAAAGAGACGTGTTTGGTTGCTCGGAAAAGATGTTTTCCCAGCTCCAGGGAAGGCTTGTTTGTTTCCTCGCAATCCATTTTCTCGCATCCTCTGAGGTAAAAAAAAAACATCTATTTACTTGCTCTAGTGCATAGCATGGGTTTTAAGCAGCCTAAAATTTGGCAGGTAAGGTACGCTCTATTCAGACATTTTTACATGAACAGGTGATGGTGAGCGCAACATCCCCGCTAGTTTGCACGCGTTGGGAAGCGCAGAAAACAGGAGGTCGCCTTTAGTTTGTCACTCCACTCTCCTCACCGCCCATACCCCATTTGCCCACCCTATAGGGGTTGCCCTCCATGGCCGGCGCACCTCCACCATTGCATCCGCCACGCAAGCCCATCAGCATCCGCAACAGATCACTGCATGAATTGTGGATGGCTCGCCAGATTGATAAGCTGGTGATGCGAGACGACCATGATCTGGCGAGGGCGCTAAAAATCGGCATCACCAGTGTGCTCGATGTCCCGCGCAACGAGGGAGAGCACGGTTGCAGGGAAGGCCCCTGCATTTGTAGGGCCAACCCTTGCCGACCTGGCGGGCATTTTTCCGACCGTGGTGGCAGCGGCAACGAGAACCCTAGCTTCGCCCTTAGCTACGATGGCAACGAGGTCTCCTAGGGCACCAATGCCTACACCATCGCTGATTTCGGCGCCCGATTTCTCCCTTGTAAGTGCATCGACCCTTGGACTGAAGAAACTATTAGAATTTATTACTCTGGTTGATTTTGCAACTCCGACGAGCGGTCGGAGTTCACTGTGGTTGATAAGTGTAGAATCGAGCCAGCGAACTAGATATGATCTGAAATCTATGTATATCCAATGTAGGTTCGGTAGATTTTTCCAATTTGAACATTGCTGACGTGTGAATGTCCGATTTGTGCACATCCCAAATTGGGAAATGCACTAGTTTTTCCTAATCTGGGTAATTGTACCTTGTGATCCATGCATTTGCTGTGCCATTCTTATCCATTTCATGATCCTCTTGTTCATTTATGTTTAATCGGTTCTTGCATTGCCACTATTGTGCATTGGCATGATTCTTTTCATTAGCTTCATCATGTCTTGCATTGCAAATAGGTAGTTCTACATTATTCTCTTGTTGTGCATTGGAGTGACCATCTTGTTCATTTCTGCTTGATCATGTCTTGCATTGCATTATTGCCATTGTTCTTACATGTGTCAGTGTACTACTTTCATAAGAGCACTTTCGTCCCCATAAAAACTAACCCAGCTTCTGCCCTCTCCATGGCCAACTCCTTTGGGTGTGCTGTCTCGTCTTTTCCCCAGACCTACCTCGGCCTTCCCCTCTCCACCCACAAACTTTGTTTTGCTGATTTCGCCCCCATCATCTCCAAGAGTGATATGTGCTTGTCTGGCTGGCGTGGACGATCCCTTCCCATTGGCGGCCGTCTACTCCTTGTTAAGTCCGTCCTCACGGTCATGCTCTCCCATGCCATGAGCGCAGGCATCCTTCCGGTTGGTGTTGTCGAGGCCATTGATAAGCGACGTCGAGCTTTCCTCTGGACTGGGGAGGAAACCTGCCACGACGGTCGATGCAAAGTGGCCTGGCCTATTGTTTGCACTCCTAAGCACCTTGGAGGGTTGGGCGTCCTCTCTCTCCCTGCTCAAAACTCCGCGCTTCTAGCAAAATTTCTTACCAAGCTCCACTCGGACTCCACCGCCCCGTGGGCTTGCTGGTTCCGATGTTTCTATGGTTGGAGCCAAACAAAGGACCTTGGTGACCACCATTATCTAGACACCCCTGTCTGGAAAGATGTCATTGCTGGGCTTGATGCTTTTCGCCTTGCCTCCAAGGTGGTCGTCGATAATGGTGCCTCTACTTCCTTCTGGTTTGACCTGTGGCTCGGGGACACCATGCTTCACACTCGCTTCCCCTGCTTGTTCTCTCATTCCTCTCGACCTCAAGTCAACGTCTCTTTCATCGTGCAGCAGGGCCTCGCGGCTGCCCTTGGACCTCGTCTTTCAGTTGCTGCTATGGCTGAGCTTCGTACCCTTACCTCCGAGTTAAGTGTCGTGGACCTTAACGATGCCACGGACTTTAGAAACAGCCGCCACACTAACAAAAAGCTTTCAAACAAAAGTTTCTATGTCAACTCTTTCAGACATCTGCAGACTGATGATCTTGCCACGGGGATTTGGAGGAATGCTGCCCCCTTAAAGTGTAAAGTTTTCTGCATGCTTGCTCGACGCTGGCGTCTACCAACCAATGAGCGGTGCTTCAGGCACAACCTCTCCTCCTCGGCCACTTGCCTCTCATGCCCAGACGACGAAGACCTTGATCACATGCTCCTCTTATGTCCCCGTGCTCAGGAGGTCTGGACCTTTTTCCATAGAGATTTCGACTCCCGCGGCTTAATATGTTTTGCAGATATTTGGCTTGTGCATGATCACACTTATGAGGAAGTTACGATCAACACCGCAATCACTTGGACTATTTGGAAAAGGTGAAATGCTCTTACCTTCAATGGAACTGTTGAGGATCTCCCCTCAGCCATCATGCGTTGTATAGAGGATGTTAGACTTTGGGCTTTTCGCTGTTCTACTCCTGCCTATATCTCTGTTCTTAATTTTTGGTGTAATAGCTATGATCCACCCAAAACTGCTCCTTTTTCTTTTTTTCTCCCTCCCTCTAAAACTGTTGTAATGCTCCTGTGATCCCCCCTTGGGGGCTGCTTAATATATCATTCAGGCTGGCGCAAGCCCACCGTAGTCCAGGTCAAAAAAAAGCAAGGTCGTGAAGGTGGAGTGCGACAACGTCGGGAGGGGCTAGTTTCCTCCACATGGGTGCCAGAATGAGCTCGCCTTAAACCAGTGGACGAGGGCGCTGAAGCCGCAGGTCTCGGGCAGGATACACGCAGCAGCAGTGCCACCGCCTACCCATGGCCGCCATACGAAGCTCGGACACATCCCTAGGGACTTGATTCCATGCCACTGATATGTCCAACTTGTGTTCCAACATGGCCTTAGGGAGTGGATAGAGATCATACTTCACCGCATTAAGATCCACGAGCCTCGATGCCATGTCGAGTTGCTGCATCACCGGCACCGCCGCGAACGGCTTCGGGTGCAGCAACCTCGCAGTCTCCTAGGTTTGGGACCTGTACAAGGGTCGGTACCCGGTGCCTCCTGACATGTGATACGTCTCCAACGTATCTATAATTTCTTATGTTCCATGCTAGTTTTATGACAATACCTACATGTTTTGTTCACACTTTATATTGTTTTGATGTATTTTCCGGAACTAACCTATTAACAAGATGCTGAAGCGCTAGTTCCTGTTTTCTGCTGTTTTTGCTTTCAGAAATCCTACAAAGGAAATATTCTCGGAATTGGACGAAATCAACGCCCAAGATCTTATTTTTCCACGAAGCTTCCAGAGAGCCAGAGAGGGACCAGAGGGGAGCCCTGGGGGCCCCACCCCACAGGGCGGCGCGGCCTGGCCTCTGGGCGCGCCGGCCTATGGGGGGGCCACCCCCTGGCTCCTCTGAGGCTGCCCTTCCGCCTATAAAGTCTCTCCGCCTCGAAAACCCTAAAAAGATAAGCCACGGGACGAGAAAAGTTACGCAACCGCCGCCATCGCGAAGTCAAGTTCGGGGGACAGAAGTCTCTGTTCCGGCACGCCGCCGGGACGGGGAATTGCCCCCGGAATCCATCTGCATCGACATCACCGCCATCTTCATCGTCGTTGCTGTCTCCCATGATGAGGAGGGAGTAGTTCTCCCTCGAGGCTAAGGGCTCTACCGGTAGCTATGTGGTTAATCTCTCTCTCATGTACTTCAATACAATGATCTCATGAGCTGTCTTACATGATTGAGATCCATATGATGAGCTTTGTATCACTATTAATCTATGTGCTACTCTAGTGATGTTATTAAAGTAGTCTATTCCTCCTTCATGATATAATGGTGACAGTGTGTGCATCATGTAGTACTTGGTGTAGGTTATGATTGTAATCTCTTGTAGATTATGGAGTTAACTATTACTATGATAGTATTGATGTGATCTATTCCCCCTTTCATAGTGTAATGGTGACAGTGTGTATGCTATGTCAGTACTCGGTCTAAATTGCAATGATCTATTATGCTCTAAAGGTTACTTAAATATGAATGCCGAATGTTGTGGAGCTTGTTAACTCCGGCTTGAGGGAGCTCTTGTAGCCCTACACAATGAATGGTGTTTGTTATCAAACAAGAGAGTGTATGTAGCACAAGTGAGGAGAAGTTATTTATTTATTATGTGATCAATGTTGAGAGTGTCCACTAGTGAAAGTATGATCCCTAGGCCTTGTTTCCAAATACCGCAAACATCGCTTGTTTACTTGTTGTACTTGCGTCTTTACTTCCTGCAATATTACCACCATCTATACCACCTGTGTTTTACTATCTCTTCGCCGAACTAGTGCACCTATACATCTGACAAGTGTATTAGGTGTGTTGGGGACACAAGAGACTTCTTGTATCTTAATTGCAGGGTTGCTTGAGAGGACTTTCTTTGACCTCTACCTCCTTGAGTTCGATAAACCTTGGGTGATTCACTTAAGGGAAACTTGCTGCTGTTCTACAAACCTTTGCTCTTGGAAGCCCAACACTGTCTACAAGAATAGAAGCACACGTAGACATCAAGCAATTTTCTGGCGCCGTTGCCGGGGAGGTAAGGTAAAAGGTATTCACATCCTCCGACTACTAAGCTATTTCCTAGCACTGTTGTCGGTGTGTGAGTGCTCGAAGCTATCTCCTTTAGATTCTGCAATTTTATCTTTTTGTCTCTTGTTTTTATTTTTCACTAGTTAGGCATAATGGAAAACAAGAGTGAGCTTTTTAATCTATTTCCTGAGTTAAGACATGAATTGTGTGATGCGAAAATTAAAAAACCTATGGAACCTTATTTGCATGCTAGTAGCAATGTTATTAGTATGAACGCAATTACTGCTAATGCTATGGAGAAGTCTAAGCTTGGGGAAGCTAGTTTTTATGATTTTTTTAGCTTCCCATCTTTAGGGGAGAAAATTTGCTCTGATAATACTTTATCTCCCATATGCGATAACTCTAATGATGCTTGTGATATTTTAAATCCACCTACTAAAAGTATTCCTTTCAAGATACCCATGAAAATTATTGAACGTGTTATGGATAACCGCTATGAAGGGGATGGAATTGTCCATCCTAGAGATCATTTACTGTTTTTGTAAGAATTATGCGGGTAGTGTGCAGGTATCTCTATGGATGAAGTGAGGAAGAAACTATTCTCTATTTCACTGTCTGGTAAAGCGGCACATTGGTATAAATTGCTGAAGAATAGTCATTCTCTTGGTTGGGAGGAAATTGCATCTCTCTTTTATTCTAAATTTTATCCTCCTCATGAAGTGCATATTGATAGGAATTACATTTATAACTTTTATCCTCGTGATGGAGAGAGTATTTCCCAAGCATGGGGGAGATTGAAGTCACTAATGCTCAAATGTCCCATTCATGAGCTCCCCCGTAATGTTATTATTAATAATTTTTATGCAAGGCTTTCAGGACATCACAAGGACTATCTAGATGCATGTTTGGAGGGATCTTTCACAAGCAAGGAGGTTGAAGCTAGATGGGATCTTCTTGAAAGAACTCAGGAGAATACTGAAGATTGGGAGAACGACAAAGGTAGAGAGTCAGGTATAAATTATGATTATGAATGCATTGAAACTTTTATGGATACTGATAAATTTCGAAATATGAGTGCTACTTATGGTCTTGACTCTCAAGTTGTTGCAAATCTTTATAAAGGTTTTGCCTCTCATTTTGAATTTCCTAGGAAGAATTTTGATAAGTATCATGAACCTTTTAAAGACACTTGCATGGAAAATGAAATTGTTGTTAATGATTGCAATGAACATGCTCAAACTTCTGAGAATGCTATTTCCTATAAGCATGCTAATTTTTGTGGAATACATAGACCTTGTGGAATTAATCAAATCGAAGATGAATATTGTATCCATCACAGAAATGAAAAAACTAGAAAGTTGTCTAGGGCTCTAGATGATCTTGGTAAAAAAGTTTGTGCCCTCTATCCTTTTATTTGTGAACTTTGCCATAGAGTGGGTCATTTTAATTTTCAATGCTCCTCCAATGATAATTCGAACCCCATGAGTGCTGCAAATTTGTATTGTGATGATGAAATTACTCCTAATCAGCATGATGAACTTACCTTATTTTTGAAGTGTGAAGAGTTATCAAGAAAAATTTCTTTGTTAGATATTAACGATCTTGATATTGATGATGTCCTGCATGGGTGTATTTCTTATTGCATTAATAATTGCCATACAAATACTTACACACAGAATATTTTAGAAGATGACACTTTGCCAAAATATGATAGGACCGCTGTGTGTTTTAAACTTATTAATGAAAAGGAGGAATCCTCCCAAGTTTCTTCTATTGTTTCTAGAAATAAATCAGGTTATGTGGAGAAGGCTCCCTTCAAGCCTCTTCCTCCTAAAGAAAAGAACAAGAAGAGGGGAAATAAAAAGAAAGAGGTAACGGCATATCCCCGCGTGTATGAGATAACGATAGGTAACCGTAAGTATGTTGCTCCTAATGATTATTATGATAATGAATCTGAGTACAATGATCTTTCTATGCCCTTTACCTACATTAGTGATCATGATTTGAAAGAGCACACTACTTTTGATATTGAAAATCTCTAGGAAACTAATTCTGAAAATGATGATGTTAATAATTGCCATAGTATCAGTACTATCCATGCTTCCTCCCATAATGATATAGAAAGCTCTAAGCTTGGGGATGAGGTGTTTGAAAATCCTTTTGCTACTGATCATTATATGTTTGATACATCTCCTTCTAGTAACAATGATGGTATGGTCACAGATGAACATACTGTGAAAGATAACTATTCTATTTCTTATGATGACACTATACCTCCAATCTTTGATGATTATTATAAATAATGCTATGATATAGGTTATAACTATCCTTATGAAACTTGTCATAGTTATGATTGGATTGCCAAAAACAATTCCCTTAGTATGCAACTTGTTTACCATGTTCAAATTCTTGATAATGATCATGCTCCAATTACTATTAATGAGAAGAATTCTTCTTATGCCAAAATTAATGATACTTTTATGCATATGAACCATGATAAGAATGTTTTAAGTGATGGTTATATTGTGGATTTCATCAATGATGCTACTGAAAGTTATTATGAGAGAGGGAAACATGGTTACATGCATCTTAATAATATTAAGTTTCCCCTCTTTATGTTGAGAATCTTGAAGTTACTCGTGCCTTATCCTCTTATGCTTGTCACTTTGTTCTTCATGAATTTATTTGTGTACAAGATCCCTTTTCATAGGAAGAGGGTTAGGCTTAAATTTGTTTCATACTTGCCTTTTGATGCTCTCTTTGCTTCAACTCTCATCCTTATGAGAGCATCATCATTAAAATTGCTGAGCCCATCTTAATGGCTATAAAGAAAGCACTTCTTCGGAGATAACCCATGTTTTTATTTTGCTACTGTTTTATTGTGTCTTGAAAGTTGTTACTACTGTAGCAACCTCTCCTTATCTTTATTTTATTGCATTGTTGTGCCAAGTAAAGTCTTTGATAGTAAAGATGATACTAGATTTGGATTACTGCGCAGAAACAGATTTCTTGCTGTCACGAATTTGAGTAGGATTATCTGTAGGTAACTCAGAAAAATCTGCCAATTTACGTGAGTGATCCTCAGATATGTACACAACTTTCATTCAATTTGAGCATTTTCATCTGAGCAAGTTAAGTGCCTCAGAAAAATTCGTCTTTACGGATTGTTCTATTTTGACAGATTCTGCCTTTTATTTCGCATTGCCTCATTTGCTATGTTGAATGGATTTATTTGTTTCATTAACTTTCAGTAGCTTTGTGCAATGTCCAGAAGTGTTAAGAATCATTATGTCACCTCTGAATATATGAATTTTTGATTATGCATTAACCCTCTAATGAGTTTGCTTTAAGTTTGGTGTGGAGAAAGTTTTCAAGGGTCAAGAGAAGAGGATGATACAATATGATCAAGAAGAGTGAAAAGTCTAAGCTTGGGGATGCCCCCGTGGTTCATCCCTGCATATTTCAAGAAGACTCAAGCATCTAAGCTTGGGGATGCCCAAGGCATCCCCTTCTTCATCGACAACTTATCAGGTCACCTCTAGTGAAACTATATTTTTATTCCGTCACATCTTATGTGCTTTACTTGGAGCGTCTGCGGTTTTTATTTTTGTTTGTGTTTGAATAAATTCATGCTTGTGTGGGAGAGAGACACGCTCCGCTGTTGCATATGAACACATGTGTTTTTAGCTTTACTTTTAATGTTCATGGCGAAGGTTGAAACTGCTTCGTTAATTGTTATATGGTTGGAAACAGAAAATGCTACATGTGGTAATTGGTATAATGTCTTAAATAATTTGATACTTGGCAATTGTTGTGCTCAAATAGATCATGTTTAAGCTCTTGCATCATGTACTTTGCACCTATTAATGAAGAACTACTGTAGAGCTTGTTGAAATTTGGTTTGCATGATAGGTCTCTCTAAAGTCTAGATATTTTCTGGTGAGGTGTTTGAACAACAAGGAAGACAGTGTAGAGTCTTATAATGCTTGCAATATGTTCTTGTGTAAGTTTTGTTGTACCTGTTCATACTTGTGTTTGCTTCAAACAACCTTGCTAGCCAAAGCCTTGTACTGAGAGGAAAAGCTTCTCGTGCATCCAAACACCTTGAGCCAAAACCCATGCCATTTGTGTCCACCATATCTACCTACTATGTGGTATTTTTCTGCCATTCCAAAGTAAATTACTTGAGTGCTACCTTTAAAATTTCATTCATTTGTCTTTGCAATATATAGCTCATGGGAAAATAGCTTAAAAACTATTGTGGTGATGAATATGTAGCTATGTGTCTTAGTTCTTATAAGTTGCTTGTTGAGCGGTAACCATGTTTCTGGGGACGTCATCAACTTTTTACACCTTTGTTGAATATCATGTGAGTTGCTATGCATGTTTGTCTTGTCTGAAGTAAGGGTGATTTATCATGATTAAATGGTTTGAGTATGCATATTGTTAGAGAAGAACATTGGGCCGCTAACCAAAGCCATGTATCATGGTGGAAGTTTTCAGTTTGGACATTCATCCTCAATCTCTTATGAGAATATTATATGTTGTTGAATGCTTATGTATTAAAGAGGAGTCCATTATCTGTTTTCTATGTTGTCCCGGTATGGATGTCCTAAATTGAGATCTAGTAAAAACGAGAAATCAAATGCGATTGATCTCCTTGGAACTTTGTACAGGCGGCATAGAGGTACCCCTTTTTGACACTTGGTTGAAACATATGTTATGCAATGATAATCCATGTAAATCCAAGCTAATTAGGACAAGGTGCGGGCACTATTCGTATTCTATGCATGAGGCTTGCAACTTGTAGGAAGTATTATGCATAACACATATAAATTATTACTACCGTTGACAAAATTGTTTCTATGTTTTCAAAACAAAAGCTCTAGCATAAAAATAGTAATCCATGCTTCCCTCTGCGAAGGGCCTTTCTTTTACTTTATGTTGAGTCAGTTTACCTACTTCTTTCTATCTTAGAAGCAAACACTTGTGTTAACTATGTGCATTGATTCTTACATGTTTACTTATTGCACTTGTTATATTACTCTATGTTGACAAATATCCATGAGATATACATGTTACAAGTTGAAAGCAACTGCTGAAACTTAATCATCCTTTGTGTTGCTTCAATGCCTTCTACTCTGAATCTATTGCTTTATGAGTTAGCTCTTATGCAAGTCTTTTTGATACTTGTTGTCTTGAAAGTACAGTTCATGAAAAGTTTTGCTATATGATTCATTTGTTTAGTCATTATCTCTTTGTTAGCAATCTATTGCTTTGAATCACTCCATTCATCTCATATGCTTTACAATAATGTTGATCAAGATTATGTTGGTAGCATGTCACTTCAGAAATTATTGTTGTTATCGTTTACCTACTCGAGGGCGAGTAGGAACTAAGCTTGGGGATGCTTGATACGTCTCCAACGTATCTATAATTTCTTATGTTCCATGCTAGTTTTATGACAATACCTACATGTTTTGTTCACATTTTATATCGTTTTGATGCATTTTCTGGAACTAACCTATTAACAAGATGCCGAAGCGCCAGTTCCTGTTTTTCTGCTGTTTTTGGTTTCAGAAATCCTACAAAGGAAATATTCTCGGAATTGGACGAAATCAACGCCCAAGATCTTATTTTTCCACGAAGCTTCCAGAGTGCCAGAGAGGGACCAGAGGGGAGCCTTGGGGGCCCCACCCCACAGGGCGGCGCGGCCTGGCCTCTAGGCGCGCCGGCCTATGGGGGGCCACCCCTGGCTCCTCCGAGGCTGCCCTTCCGCCTATAAAGTCTCTCCGCCTCGAAAACCCTAAAAAGATAAGCCACATGACGTGAAAAGTTACGCAGCCGCTGACGAAATTGGCGCCGTCTGTGGGAATCGCGGCGACTGGATTTTGTCATCTGGGCGGGATCCATCAGCGTCATCAACAGCAAATACGTTCAAATCATATCTGGGTAGAAAATCGCCGAGTTTGTCGTCAACATCTACTTTAACTGATGATGGACATCAAGACCGTACGGCCCCGCGTCTTCCAGATCGTTCGGGAGCCCCAAGAAAATTTCCGGCCTTGGCTGATTCAATCTGAAGCAACAACGGAGAGAAGAAAAAAAATCGAGCAGCGGCTCAGAGCAACGTCCAAGCAACTCCACGCAATTGGATCAAGTTTCAAAAGCGATCGCGTGCAGTCATAACTTGTGGCCATTGGGTGCTCGTGTAAGAAGAAAAAAAAAAGAAGACAGGAGCAAGCTGCCGTACGAGTTTGAGATCAAGCTGATAAAAATCATCGCCTGGAGAAGTAGAGTCGGATACGCGGCGTCCTCATCATGGACGATTTCGCCGCTAAGGAAATTTGCCGGCACGTCCCGCCATCGCGGACCCACTGTCTCGATTTCACCATAAAAAAAATTATCAGTCGCTACACTTGGAATCGCCCGTCGTGGATCTGCGTCCTTTTCCTCGACTACTTCCGGCCAGGCGTCACGCGACTACATCAATTACTCTCGGGCCAGGTGCCACGCAACTACATCGACTGTGTCCGCCGCATGACCTATTTACGTCGGCTCCACTGCAGCCGATAAAAAAGCTAAGTACTCTTATGGTTGTTTCTTGCACGTATTTCCAATTTGTAGTATTTGGTCTTTGATTAGACAACTATTCATCTAACAAAGTCAAACAACACATAATCTTATCTCTAGCAAGAAAAATCACTGCGTAGAAAATATAGATCAATATTTGCTCCGATTTTTTTACGGGTAATTTCAGATTTATTTGCAAACGACGACTCTCGTGGACGCCAGCACGAACCTGCTAGTGCGCACTCGCCGTGGCGGATTCGCCATCCGACACAAAGACCATCAAACGACAGATTGTTTCAAGCGAAGAGCGGCTGAACTCTATGTCGTCATTGAATCTGAGGGAACCAGCATCGTCATCAACCACTGAGGCTTTTTTCATCGACATCTTCTATCGGCTACCTCAGCCGGCGGGAATTGACCTCAACGTCCATATCCTGCGACGACTACTTACGGCTATGAACTGCCTCACTTTACAATCGTAACTCCATCGGCTTCATCATCCAGGAATTTATCCTCTTCGGCTCAGTGGATCTATTTTCTTCGGCTCCGGATATATCTTTCCCGGCTCAGTGGATTTATTTTCTTCGACTCAGTGGAATTATTTTCTTCGACTCAGTGGATTTATCTTCTTCGGCTCAGTGGATTTATTTTCTTCGGTTTACTGAATTGGTTTTCTTCGGGTTATTATTGGTTCACTCTTATACAATATTACCCGATGTATTTCCGGGTCAACGGATTCATCTTCTATGGTTACTACTGGAACAATTTTCTTCGGGTCAATGGATGTATCCTCTATGATATCAGCGGATTCATCTTCTATGGTTATTACTGGATTCTTCGGTTCATTGGATTCATCCTTTATGATATTGGCGGATTCATCTTCAATATATGCTTGATATTTAATGGCGTAATCTTCAATATGGATTCATCTCAAATATTTCATCTTGGATTCATCTACATTGACTTTATCTCTCATGGCGTAATCTTCAATGGCTTAATATTCAAATGGCTTTAGCTTCAATGGGTCGACAATTTCATCGGATTCTCTAGTGGAAGTCAAAAATTGGCTACATATTCATGGAGCAAATACTCGGGGGCTCGGCAACAACTTCGCCCCTGAGCATAGTTACAACATAATATTCCAGGCGACCACTACATTGTGCTCGGGGGCTCGGCTATTCTTCATCAATAATTTGGCGTCATCTATTTTCGCTATTTGGTGGTTTCTACTTCGGCTCGACTTCTTCTCGGCACTCGGAAGACTTCATCGCATCGACTCCGTCGTACCCAATAAGCTAAGTGTTCCTTTATTCTACATAAAGTTGATTATCATTTATTTTCGCCGCACCCGACACTCGGGGGCTGCGTTGTATAGATTTCAATCTACATATCAGGTAGACAAAAGAAGAACGGCGCCAAAGAAAAACTATATCAACAAAGGACCCGACGAAATTCTCTTCAAGAAGGACCCGATAAATTTTCTTCAAGAAGGAACCCGATGAAATTCTCTTCAAGAAGGACCCGATAAATTTTCTTCAAAAGAGTACCCGACGAAATCTTCTTCAGGGAGGGACCCGACGAAATCTTCTTCAGGGAGGAACCCGACGAAATCTTGAGAGAACCCGACGAAATTTTATTCAATGAGAACCCGAAGAATTACCCTCAAGGAGGTCTCGCAGAATTGTCCTCAGGGAGGACCCGAAGAATTGTCTTCAAAGAGGACCCGAAGAATTGTCCTTAGGGAGGACCCGAAGAATTGTCCTCAAAGAGGACCCGAAGAAATTTTCCTGTAGGAGGCTGATACGTCTCCAACGTATCGATAATTTCTTAGGTTCCATGCTACTTTATTGATGATACCTACATGTTTTATGCACATTATATGCCATATTTATGCATTTTCTGGAACTAACCTATTAACAAGATGCCGAAGAGCCGCTTGTCTGTTTTCCGCTGTTTTTGGTTTCGGAAATCCTAGTAAAGAAATATTCTCGGAATTGGACGAAACTTTCGCCCGGGGTCCTATTTTTGCACGAAGCTTCCGGAAGACCGAAGACCTAACGAAGTGGGGCCACGAGGCGGCCAGGAGGGAGGCCGGCGCGGCCCGAGCCCCGGCCGCGCCGACCTACCCCCTGGGCCCCTCGTGTGGCCCCCGCGTTGACCCTCCGCCTACTTAAAGCTTCCGTCGCGAAACCCCCGATACCGAGAGCCACGATACGGAAAACCTTACAGAGACGCCGCCGCCGCGAATCCCATCTCGGGGGATTCAGGAGATCGCCTCCGGCACCCTGCCGGAGAGGGGATTCATCTCCCGGAGGACTCTACGCCGCCATGGTTGCCTCCGGAGTGATGAGTGAGTAGTTCACCCCTGGACCATGGGTCCATAGCAGTAGCTAGATGGTCGTCTTCTCCTTGTTGTGCTTCACTGTTGGATCTTGTGAGCTGCCTAACATGATCAAGATCATCTATCTGTAATACTATATGTTGTGTTTGTCGGGATCCGATGGATAGAGAATACTATGATTATGGTGATTATCAATCTATTGTTTATGTGTTGTTTATGATCTTGCATGCTCTCCGTTACTAGTAGAGGCTCTGGCCAAGTTTTTACTCTTAACTCCAAGAGGGAGTATTTATGCTCGATAGTGGGTTCATGCCTCCATTGAATCCGGGACGGTGACGGAAAGTTCTAAGGTTGTGGATGTGCTTGTTGCCACTAGGGATAAAACATTGATGCTATGTCTAAGGATGTAGTTGTTGATTACATTACGCACCATACTTAATGCAATTGTCCGTTGCTTTGCAACTTAATACCGGAGGGGTTCGGACGATAACCCGAAGGTGGACTTTTTAGGCATAGATGCGGTTGGATGGCGGTCTATGTACTTTGTCGTAATGCCCAATTAAATCTCACTATATTTATCATATCATGTATATGCATTGTTATGCCTTTCTCTATTTGTCAATTGCCCGATCGTAATTTGTTCACCCAACATGCTTTTATCTTATGGGAGAGACACCTCTAGTGAACTGTGGACCCCGGTCCTATTCTTTACATAGCATAAATTCTACTGCAATTGTGTTTTACTATTTTCTTTGCAAACATCTTCCACTCGATACGTTTAATCCTTTGTTACAGCAAGCCGGTGAGATTGACAACCTCACTGTTTCGTTGGGGCAAAGTACTTTGGTTGTGTTGTGCAGGTTCCGCGTTGGCGCCGGAATCCCTGGTGTTGCGCCGCATCACATTTCGCGACCATCAACCTTCAACGTGCTTCTTGGCTCCTCCTGGTTCGATTAAACCTTGGTTTCTTTCTGAGGAAAACTTGCCACTGTGCGCATCATACCTTCCTCTTGGGGTTCCCAACGGACGTGTACATTTACGCGCATCAAGCCTGTTTTCTGGCGCCGTTGCCGGGGAGATCAAGACACGCTGCAAGGGGAGTCTCCACTTCTCAATCTCTTTACTTTGTTTTTGTCTTGCTTTATTTTATTTACTACTTTGTTTGCTGCACTAAATCAAAACACAAAAAAATTAGTTGCTAGTTTTACTATATTTACTGTCTTGCTCTCTATATCAAAAACACAAAAAAATTAGTTACTTGCATTTATTTTACTTAGTTTGTTTTATTTATTGCTACTAAAATGAGCAATCCTGAAGTTGAAGTTCGTTCTTTTAAGCAACAAGGTGGAGAAAGTTTTAAAGATGCTTGGTATAGAATTAGTAATGCTCATCATAGGTGCATTAAGAAACACTCCACCACTATCCTTCTTAGGAACTTTTATGTTGTTTTATCTAGTTGGAATAGATATGTTCTTGATACTCTCTCGGGAGGTAATTTCCTAGGTACTCCCGCTTTAGAAGCTAGTTGCATCATTGAGAGTCTAGTTGGAATACCACCTGTTAATGGAGTTAAAATTGAAATCTCTCTTGAAGATGTTATGAAAAAATTGGAAACCATAGAGAAAAATTTTCCAAGTGTTGAAACTAAATTGGAAATGTTATTGGATAAAACTGATGAACTTGACAAATCCCTAGGAGGAATTGATGAAAGAATTAGTGTCCTAGGAACTTGTGTTATCCATGATAATCAAACCAGTAGGATTGATGAACTTGAAAAAGCTATGGGAACCTTGGGTTCAACCTTTTCTTCTCTCAAGTATAGTGAGAAAGCTTATGTGGGTAAAGAGCAAAAATTCATGTACGCCTCTAAAGTGCCTAAACAAAAGAATTATTATAGGCCTAAAATTTCTAAAACCCCTAGCACCACCATAGAAAATTTAGATAATGGAGCACCTAAAGTACCCTCTGCAACAAGTTATGTTTGCATGAAAAATAATAATGTTGATTCTTCTACTCTCGATGTTACTTGATTTGCACTTTCTGCGCCTAGCTGAAAGGCGTTAAAGAAAAGCGCTTATGGGAGACAACCCATGTTTTTACCTACAGCAATTTTTTGTTTTGTTGAGTCTTGGAAGTTGTTTACTACTGTAGCAACCTCTCCTTATCATGTTTTTGTGCCAAGTAAAGTTTCTATGTCAAAGTTGATGTTATATTTGGGATTACTGCGCAGAAACAGCATTGCTGTCTGTCACGAATCTGGGCACAGTCCTCTGTAGAAAATTCGAAAAAATCTGCCAATTTACGAGCGTGATCCTCAGATATGTACGCAACTTTCATTAGTTTTGAGTTTTTCCATTTGAGCAAGTCTGGTGCCATCTCTAAATTCGTCTTTACGGACTGTTCTGTTTTTGACAGATTCTGCCTTTTATTTCGCATTGCCTCTTTTGCTATGTTGGATTTATTTCTTTGATCCACTAATGTCCAGTAGCATTATGCAATGTCCAGAAGTGAAAATAATGATTGTGTCACCTCTGAATGTGTGAATTATTAATTGTGCACTAACCCTCTAATGAGTTTGCTTGAAGTTTGGTGTGAAGGAAGTTTTCAAGGGTCAAGAGAGGAGTATGATATACTATGATCAAGAGGAGTGAAAGCTCTAAGCTTGGGGATGCCCCCGTGGTACACCCCTGCATATTTTAAGAAGACTCAAGCGTCTAAGCTTGGGGATGCCCAAGGCATCCCCTTCTTCATCGACAACATCATCAGGTTCCTCCCCTGAAACTATATTTTTATTCAATCACATCTTGTGTTCTTTGCTTGGAGCGTCTGTTTGTTTTCGTTTTTGTTTTTGTTTGAATAAGATGGATCCTAGCATTCACTTTGTGGGAGAGAGACACGCTCCGCTGTTGCATATGGACACATGTGTCCTTAGGCTTTACTCATAATGTTCATGGCGAAGTTTCTTCTTCGTTAAATTGTTATATGGTTGGAATTGGAAAATGCTACATGTAGTAATTCTAAAATATCTTGGATAATGTGATACTTGGTAATTGTTGTGCTCATGTTTAAGCTCTTGCATCATATACTTTGCACCCATTAATGAAGAAATACATAGAGCTTGCTAAAATTTGGTTTGCATATTTGGTTTCTCTAAGGTCTAGATAATATCTAGTATTGAGTTTTGAACAACAAGGAAGACAAGTGTAGAGTCTTATAATATTTACAATATGTCTTTTATGTGAGTCTTGCTGCACTTGTTCATCCTTGAGTTTGCTTCAAATAACCTTGCTAGCCTAAACCTTGTATCGAGAGGGAATACTTCTCATACATCCAAAATCCTTGAGCCAACTACTATGCCATTTGTGTCCACCATACCTACCTACTACATGGTATTTCTCCGCCATTCCAAAGTAAATTGCTTGAGTGCTACCTTTAAAATTCCATCATTCACCTATGCAATATATAGCTCATGGGACAAAATAGCCTTAAAAACTATCGTAGTATTGAATATGTACTTATGCACTTTATATTTTATTAAGTTGCTTGTTGTGCGATAACCATGCTTCGGGGAACGCCATCAACTATTGTTGAATATCATGTGAGTTGCTATGCATGTCCGTCTTGTCTGAAGGTCTATCATTTTAGTGGTTGGAGCATGCAAAATTGTTAGAGAAGAACATTGGGCCGCTAACTAAAGCCATGAACCATGGTTGAAGTTTCAGTGTTGGACATATATCCTCAATCTCATATGAGAATAATAACTTTGCTACATGCTTATGCATTTAAGAGGAGTCCATTATCTGTTGTCCATGTTGTCCCTAGTATGGATGTCTAAGTTGAGAATAATCAAAAGCGAGAAATCCGAAATGCGAGCATTCTCCTTAGACCTTTGTACAAGCGGCATGGAGGTACCCCTTTGTGACACTTGGTTGAAACATGGCATGCGAAGATCCGGTAGTCCAAGTTAAGTAGGACGAGGTGCGGGCACTATTAGTATACTATGCATGAGGCTTGCAACTTGTAAGATATAATTTTCATAACTCATATGCTTTATTACTACCGTTGACAAAATTGTTTCATGTTTTCAAAATAAAAGCTCTAGCACAAATATAGCAATCGATGCTTTCCTCTTTGAAGGACCATTCTTTTACTTTTATTGTTGAGTCAGTTTACCTATCTCCTTCCACCTAAGAAGCAAACACTTGTGTGAACCGTGCATTGATTCCTACATACTTGCATATTGCACTTATTATATTACTTTATGTTGACAATATCCATGAGATATACATGTTATAAGTTGAAAGCAACCGCTGAAACTTAATCTTCCTATGTGTTGCTTCAACACCTTTACTTTGATTTATTGCTTTATGAGTTAACTCTTATGCAAGACTTATTGATGCTTGTCTTGAAGTACTATTCATGAAAAGTCTTTGCTTTATGATTCAGTTGTTTACTCATGTCATTACCTTTGCTTTGATCGCTGCATTCATTACATATGTTTACAAATAGTATGATCAAGATTATGATGGCATGTCACTTCGTAAATTATCTTTGTTATCGTTTTACCTGCTCGGACGAGCGTGAACTAAGCTTGGGGATGCTGATACGTCTCCAACGTATCGATAATTTCTTAGGTTCCATGCTACTTTATTGATGATACCTACATGTTTTATGCACATTATATGCCATATTTATGCATTTTCTGGAACTAACCTATTAACAAGATGCCGAAGAGCCGATTCTTGTTTTCTCGTTTTTGGTTTCAGTAAATCCTAGTAAAGAAATATTCTCGGAATTGGACGAAACTTTCGCCCGGGGTCCTATTTTTGCACGAAGCTTCCGGAAGACCGAAGACCTAACGAAGTGGGGCCACGAGGCGGCCAGCAGGGAGGCCGGCGCGGCCCGTGCCCCGGCCGCGCCGACCTACCCCCTGGGCCCCTCGTGTGGCCCCCGCGCTGACCCTCCGCCTACTTAAAGCTTCCGTCGCGAAACCCCCAGCACCGAGAGCCACGATACGGAAAACCTTACGGAGACGCCGCCGCCGCGAATCCCATCTCGGGGGATTCAGGAGATCGCCTCCGGCACCCGCCGTCGGAGAGGGGATTCATCTCCCGGAGGACTCTACGCCGCCATGGTTGCCTCCGGAGTGATGAGTGAGTAGTTCACCCTCGGACCATGGGTCCATAGCAGTAGCTAGATGGTCGTCTTCTCCTTGTTGTGCTTCATCGTTGGATCTTGTGAGCTGCCTAACATGATCAAGATCATCTATCCGTAATACTATATGTTGTGTTTGTCGGGATCCGATGGATAGAGAATACTATGATTATGGTGATTATCAATCTATTGTTTATGTGTTGTTTATGATCTTGCATGCTCTCCGTTACTAGTAGAGGCTCGGCCAAGTTTTTACTCTTAACTCCAAGAGGGAGTATTTATGCTCGATAGTGGGTTCATGCCTCCATTGAATCCGGGACGATGTGACAGTAAAGTTCTAAGGTTGTGGATGTGCTGTTGCCACTAGGGATAAAACATTGATGCTATGTCTAAGGATGTAGTTGTTGATTACATTACGCACCATACTTAATGCAATTGTCTCGTTGCTTTGCAACTTAATACCGGAGGGGGTTCGGACGATAACCTCGAAGGTGGACTTTTAGGCATAGATGCAGTTGGATGGCGGTCTATGTACTTTGTCGTAATGCCCAATTAAATCTCACTATATTTATCATATCATGTATATGCATTGTTATGCCTTTCTCTATTTGTCAATTGCCCGACCGTAATTTGTTCACCCAACATGCTTTTATCTTATGGGAGAGACACCTCTAGTGAACTCGTGGACCCCGGTCCTATTCTTTACATAGCATAAATTCTACTGCAATTGTGTTTTACTATTTTCTTTGCAAACATCTTCCACTCGATACGTTTAATCCTTTGTTACAAAGCAAGCCGGTGAGATTGACAACCTCACTATTTCGTTGGGGCAAAGTACTTTGGTTGTGTTGTGCAGGTTCCGCGTTGGCGCCGAATCCCTGGTGTTGCGCCGCATCACATTTCGCGACCATCAACCTTCAACGTGCTTCTTGGCTCCTCCTGGTTCGATTAAACCTTGGTTTCTTTCTGAGGGAAAACTTGCCACTGTGCGCATCATACCTTCCTCTTGGGGTTCCCAACGGACGTGTACATTTACGCGCATCAGAGGCACTCGACGAAATTTTCATCAAGGAGGAACCCAAAAAAAAAAACAAAAAAAAAACAGTGGACAAATCTTCGGGTCCATTGACTCGTCATTTGTTCCGATCAAGAACATCGGTGATATGCCTGACGACAATATAGAAGAACGCAATATATTCGGCTGACTCATCAAGCCCGAGAGAAAAATAGAAGAACCCGCAAAATGGGTCATTGCATCAGCCGAACAAGGCACTCGACAATATATTCTCAGAGCGCTAAAAGTCGCGAATAATCTCTGAATGCCGCAAAACTCGCGAAGGTAAGACCCCGGGATCCGTCCCGTGCGGCGTGGCATCGCCAAAGACTGCGCTCGCTACTTTTTCCACATCAACGGATGTGAAGAAATATCCCGGCGGACGCGCTGTGGATCCGATAACATTACTGGAATTCGGATCATGGTAAGTCCTTAAGCGGCATGTGACGAATTACGCCAGGTCCCGAGATCATGTCCAGGGACGTGATCTTGAAGTAGGTTCTTGCGGGATTGCCACAAGAGCAGTTAACTGGTACCTGATCCGTCAGATGAACCAGCCCCATTTACCATTATCCCTGAACAACATAAATAGCAACGGCCTGGAGTCGATAAAAAGAGGGGTTGCGCCCAGAAATATAGTCAAGTTTTATCGAGTAGTACAACTTGAGCCTATGCCTAGGTGCAAGCACCTGCCCATAGGCTCGGGGGCTACTCTTATCGGGAGTATTGTTCACCCTCCCGATAAGATACAAGAAAGAGGAAAAATTGTGGTGTCGATTAAAAGCAAGTTGAGCCTACACCCAAGTGCAAACACTTGGCTGTAGCCTCGGGGGCTACTCCCATCGGGAGCGCTGGTCGCGCACCCGATAGAAAAATAACTTCGACAGCGTCTACAAGCTTTGTAGACTCAACTCGATTCTACGATTCGAGTGGAGCCTACTCCCATCGGGAGCCCATGGATTTCATCAAGTCCTCCAGAAATATAGTTAAGTTCTTCATCGAGTAGTACAACTTGAGTCTATGCCTAAGTGCAAGCACTTGCCCATAGACTCGGGGGCTACTCCCATCGGGAGCGCTGCCGCGCACCCGATAATTTCAAGAATCGTCGACATCATCTACGCTACACATGATCTACGACATGGACCTCGCCTTATATTTCTTCGACTTCGGAGATGGTTATGCTTGGAGTTTCTACGCAAGTCTTCGACTTCCCTATAAACTCGGGGGCTACTGACATGGGCATACCCTTCGGGTACCCATTATTAGTATACCTGGCTCGGCCCAATATGGAGAAGACCCAATATGGAGAAGGCCCAACAAGGCAACCCGAAGAAGTAGTCGACTAGGACTCTTGTAAAACCCTAGGCTGGTTGCATATATAAAGCTAGCCAGGGCACCCAAAAGAAGGAGGCGAAGAGGCCAACGGATAAACAGAATATAGACAACATAGCTCCGCATATGGCGGCACCATGTAAAGATACATATCATCATATAGTGGATTGCTAGCAGCACGTAGGGATCCTCCACCGAGGGGACCCGAAGCTGGGTACGTCGTGTGCCTAATCTCGATCCCGGAATCTCCATCGTCGCTCTCTCCCGAAACCCTAGTCTACAATACGTAGGCATTGGCGAGGTGATCCCTCGTCAGCCGCCGCCATCGCGAAGTCAAGTTCGGGGGACAGTAGTCTCTGTTCCGGCACGCCGCCGGGACGGGGAATTGCCCCCGGAATCCATCTCCATCGACATCACCGCCATCTTCATCGCCGTTGCTGTCTCCCATGATGAGGAGGGAGTAGTTCTCCCTCGAGGCTAAGGGCTCTACCGGTAGCTATGTGGTTAATCTCTCTCTCTCTCTCTCTCATGTACTTCAATACAATGATCTCATGAGCTGCCTTACATGATTGAGATCCATATGATGAGCTTTGTATCACTATTAATCTATGTGCTACTCTAGTGATGTTATTAAAGTATTCTATTCCTCCTTCATGATGTAATGGTGACAGTGTGTGCATCATGTAGTACTTGGTGTAGGTTATGATTGTAATCTCTTGTAGATTATGGAGTTAACTATTACTATGCATGATAGTATTGATGTGATCTATTCCCCCTTTCATAGTGTAATGGTGACAGTGTGTATGCTATGTTAGTACTCGGTCTAAATTGCAACGATCTATTATGCTCTAAAGGTTACTTAAATATGAATGCCGAATGTTGTGGAGCTTGTTAACTCCGGCTTGAGGGAGCTCTTGTAGCCCTACACAATGAATGGTGTTTGTTATCAAACAAGAGAGTGTATGTAGCACATGTGAGGAGAAGTTATTTATTTATTATGTGATCAATGTTGAGAGTGTCCACTAGTGAAAGTATGATCCCTAGGCCTTGTTTCCAAATACTGCAAACATCGCTTGTTTACTATTTTACTGCGTCTTTACTTCCTGCAATATTACCACCATCTATACCACCTGTGTTTTACTATCTCTTCGCCGAACTAGTGCACCTATACATCTGACAAGTGTATTAGGTGTATTGGGGACACAACAGACTTCTTGTATCTTAATTGCAGGGTTGCTTGAGAGGAATATCTTTAACCTCACTGGTAGAAAAAAGGCCTTCCGTCCAGCCCCATTAGTCGCGGAAATGCAAAAACCGCGACCAAAGGCGGATTTAGTCGCGGCTCGGTTGCCCAACCGCGACCAAAGGCTCCGGGCCCAGCGCGCTCGGTGGCCAGCTGGTGGACGTGAGGGGCTTTAGTCGCGGCTGGCCAGGCCAACCGCGACTAAATGTCCTCAGGCCTCGGCCCAAAGGCCTTCGGCCGCGGTTGGCCGGGCCAACCGCGACTAAAGCCCCTCCCCTACATATACCAGCCAGCCCACGACACTTAGCCATTTGGTGCCCACTTCTCTTCACAAATTTCACAAGGGGGTGTAGGTTTGCTTTTGGCTCTTCTTATGCACACAAGGTGTTTGATGAAATGTCCCAAGAGCATGAAACAAACATGATATGAAGTGTCGGAGCCACACTTGATCGAGCTTCCTCATTTATTTTTTCCTCCTCGATCGCGGTTAGCAACAACACACTTGAACCTTTCATATATATGTGTCATTGATAAAATATGCATATGTGTGTAGTTCATTGTTTAATTTCTATTTAATTAGTTTAACAAATGCATGCGATGGTTAATTATATATTTTGTATTATAATAATGCGGATGAATCGACAATGGATGTACGCTAGCCGACTCTCCGGCGAATTCACTACGGGTTTGCAAGATTTCCTCGTAGTGGCTAATGCGAACAAGCGTGGGGGTTTTGTTATCTCGTCCATGTGTTAACCGTAAGAATCGGAAGGGTTACTCTTCCTCAAGGGAAGTTCACGTGCACTCTGATTCGGCATGGTTTCATGCCAAGCTATAATTGTTGGACCAAGCATGGAGAAAGAGGGGTTATAATGGAAGAAGATGAAGAAGGGGATGACATCGATGAGAGCTATCTTGATCATTTCGGTGATACTTTCATGGATGATGTCGAAGGTGGGGAAGGTGAAGGGGAAGGTGATCAAGAAGAGGCACGTGATGAGCCCGCTGATGATCTTGGTCGGACCATTGCCGATGCACGGAGTCGGCCGCGAAACCGAAAAGGAGAGGGAGAATTTGGATCGCATGTTAGAGGATCACAAAAAGTCGCTGTACCCAGGATGCGATAATGGTCTGAAAAAGCTGGGCTGCACACTGGATTTGCTGAGATGGAAGGCACAGGAAGGTGTAGCTGACTCGGGATTTGAAAACTTGCTGAAAATGTTGAAGAATATGTTTCCAAAGAATAACGAGTTGCCCTCCAAGTACGTATGAAGCAAAGAAGGTTGTCCGCCCTCTAGGTTTAGAGGTTCGAAGATACATGCATGCATCAACGATCGCATCCTCTACCGCGGTGAATACGAGAATTTGAATGAATGCCCGTATGCACTCGCATTGCGTTATAAGATCGGAGGCGATGACCCCGGTGACGATGTCGAGGGCCGTAAACCTAGGAAGAAGGTTCCCGCCAAGGTGATGTGGTATGCTCCTATAATACCACGGTTGAAACGTCTGTTCGAGAACAAAGAGCATGCCAAGTTTTTGAGATGGCACAAAGAGGACCGTAAGTCGGACGGGAGTTGAGACACCCCGCAGATGGAACGCAATGGAGAAAGATCGACAGAGAGTTTAAAGATTTTGCAGCTGACGCAAGGAACATAAGATTTGGTCTAAGTACAGATGGCATGAATCCTTTCGGCGAGCAGAGCTCCAGCCATAGCACCTGGCCCGTGACTCTATGCATCTACAACCTTCCTCCTTGGTTGTGCATGAAGCGGAAGTTCATTATGATGCCAGTGCTCATCCAAGGTCCGAAGCAACCCGGCAACGACATCGATGTGTACCTAAGGCCATTAGTTGATGAACTTTTACGGTTTGTGGGGCAGACTCGGTGTCCGTGTGTGGGATGAGCACAAAGAAGAGGAATTTGACCTACGAGCGTTGCTTTTCGTAACCATCAACGATTGGCCTGCTCTTAGTAACCTTTCGGGACGAGTCAAATAAGGGATACAATGCATGCACGCATCGCTTACATGAGACTCGAAAGTGTACATTTGCCAAATTGTAAGAAGAACGTGTACATGGGGCATCGTCGATTTCTTCCCAAAAATCATAACGTAAGAAAGCGCGGCAAGCATTACAACGAAGAAGGCAGATCACCGGCCGAAGCTCGCGGAACGCACCTGGTGCCTGAGGTATTTGATATGGTCAAGGATTTGAAAGTCATCTTTGGAAAGGGTCCTCGGCGGACAATCAGTTCCGAAGGGAGCCGACGGGCACGTAGCCATGTGGAAGAAGAAATCTATATTCGGGAGCTAGAATATTGGAAAGTCCTAGAAGTCCGCTCCGCAATCGACGTGATGCACGTTACGAAGAATATTTGCGTGAACCCGCTAAGCTTCTTGGGCGTGTATGGGAAGACAAATGATACAAAGGAAGCACGGCGGAGACCAAGCAACGCTTGAAAGACCCCGATGACCAAGCATCCGGAATGGTTTCAAGGTCGTGCCAGCCTACGCTCCGACCAAAGAAGAGAAGGTCATCTTTTTTGAATGCCTGAGCAGTATTAAGGTCCCGTCTGGATTCTCGTCCAATATAAAGGGAATAATAAACATGGCGGAGAAAAAGTTCCAAAACCCGAAGTCTCACGACCGCCACGTGATTATGACGCAATTGCTTCCGATTGCTTTGAGGGGCTCCTCGCCGGAAAATGTTCGAGTAGCCATTGTGAAGCTATGTGCATTCCTCAATGCAATCTCTCGGAAGGTAATCAATCCAGAAGTTCTACCACGGTTACAGTAACGATGTGGTCCAATGTCTTGTCGGCTTCGAGTTGGTGTTCCCGCCATCCTTCTTCGATATTATGACGCACCTCCTGGTTCACCTAGTCGAAGAGATTTCCATTCTCGGTCCCGTATTTCTACACAATATGTTCCCCTTCGAGAGGTTCATGGGAGTATTAAAGAAATATGTTCGTAACCGTGCTAGGCCGTAAGGAAGCATCGCCAAGGGCTATGGAAATGAGGAGGTAATTGAGTTTTGTGTTGACTTTGTTCCCGACCTTAAGCCGATTGGTCTTCCTCGATCGCGGCACGAGGGGAGACTAAGTGGAAAAGGCACGATCGGAAGGAAATCAACGATATGTATGGACGGCCATTCTCCGATCGAAGCACACCACACGCTTCCGACCAATTCCAGCTTGGTGGCTCCGTACTTTGAGAAACACAAGAATATTTTACGCTCGGACAACCCGGGAAGCTCGAATCCTGGATTAGGAAGGCCCACATGGAGACTTTCGGCGGTTGGTTGAGAAAACATTTAATGAGTGACAATGAGGTTGTAGATCAGCTGTACATGTTGGCCAAGACACCATCTTCGACTATAACGACTTTCCAAGGGTACGAGATAAATGGGAATACATTTTACACGATCGCCCAAGATAAAAAGAGCACCAACCAAAACAGTGGTGTCCGCTTTGATGCAAGCAACCGAGAATGGGCAAAAGGTCACATATTATGGTTACATAGAGGAGATATGGGAACTTGACTATGGACCCTCCTTCAAGGTCCCTTTGTTCCGGTGCAAATGGTTCAAGCTAACAGGAGGTGGGGTAAAGGTGGACCAGCAATACGGAATGACAATGGTGGATTTCAACAATCTTGGTTACCTTGACGAACCATTCGTCCTAGCGAAAGATGTCGCTCAGGTTTTCTATGTCAAGGACATGAGTAGCAAACCGAGGAAACGGAAAGATAAGAAAACGATCAGTACATCATGCGATGATCCAAAGCGCCACATTGTTCTTTCAGGGAAAAGAAACATCGTGGGAGTGGAGGACAAGACAGACATGTCGAAGATTATAATATGTTTGGTGAAATTCCGCCCTTCAAAGTGAACACCGATCCAAGCATTAAGTTAAATGATGAGGATGCTCCATGGATACGGCCCAATCGTAAGCAAGCGGGGACACAAGGGAAGAAATGATGTGTAATAATTTATTGTACCAAACTTTGTTGAATGGATCATGTGAATTATATTGCCCGTGATGTGTTTTCGTGTCCATTTTCGAATGATTCGATTGATTCGAGATAGCACTGATGATACATGAAATTTGGAGTGATTTAGTCATACTCCTGCCTAGGCGTATAATATGCATACTCGTAGTCTTCATAGCCGCCGCCGTTGTACTGGTAGTCGTCGCCTTCTAAGTTGCCGCCGTCGTCGTCGCCGCTCGTCGTCGCCGTCGTCGGGCGGCGCTCGTGGCTCGAACCGAGGGTAGCGCAGGCGGGGATATCGCCGGCCGTGATGTAGTCCATGACGCTCCGCGAGTCCGGCCGTACCACCATAGCCGACGGCCGGCCTCGTGGAAGTTCCCGGGAGGCGGACCGTCCTCCTCATACCCGGCGAGCGCCCTCTCACGCCGAATGATGAAGAAGGCGTCCCAAGTATGCTGGGTTATCGGGATGCCGGCGGGGATTCATCCGCCGCTCCGGCGTGAGGTCGAGGTAGTAGTGGTTCGTGATGGCTGCCCGGCGCGCATGCACCCGAGGGAGGGGAGGGACCGGCACGCCGCCGGCGCTAGGCTCCAGACCGGCGGGAACGCGATAGCCCGGTGGGCAAGGGTAGTTCGAGGCGCAAAGCTCCTCCACTCGTCGGTAGGTTAGAGTGGGTGCGGTGGAAGCCATGAGAGAGTGATGAGAGATTGTAGAGATGTGATAATGCTGGCCAAGCCGGGCTACATATATGTAGTGAGAAATGGTGGGAAAAATGGGAGCTCGGAAGACGGAGGCGGGAAGAAAGAGGCGGGAAGAAAGAGGCGGGAAAAAATTGGCGGGAAAAATGGGAGCGGGAAGACGAGGAGGCGGGAAGAAAGTGGCGGGAAGAAAGAGGCGGGAAGAAAGTGGCGGGAAGAGGGGTGGAAGCGGTGGCTACACGTCGCACTGGAAAAAAATATGTAGTGAGAAATGGCGGGAAGAACTTTAAATGAATTAGTTTTATTTTTATGATTTTTCTGATATATTATTTGTATTTTTAAGATTTGAAAATGAATTAGTTTTATTTTTCTGAATTTATTGATATATTATTTGTAATTTTAAGATTTTGAATTGAATTAGTTTTATTTTTCTGAATTTATTGATATATTATTTGTATTTTTAAGATTTTGAATTGATTTAGTTTTATTTTTCTTTATTTTTTGATATATTATTTGTATTTTTCATATTTGAATTGAATTAGTTTTATTTTTCAGAATTTATTGATATATTATTTGTATTTTTAAGATTTGTAAATGAATTAGTTTTATTTTTCTGAATTTATTGATATATTATTTGTATTTTTAAGATTTTGAATTGAATTAGTTTTATTTTTCTTTATTTTTTGATATATTATTTGTATTTTTAAGATTTTGAATTGAATTAGTTTTATTTTTCTTTATTTTTTGATATATTATTTGTATTTTTAAGATTTTGAAATGCATTAGTTTTATTTTTCTGAATTTTTTGATATATTATTTGTATTTTTCACATTTAGAAATGAATTAGTTTTATTTTTCTGAATTTATTGATATATTATTTTGTATTTATAACATTTACAAATGAAAATAATTTCGAAAAAAGGCCTTTAGTCGCGGTTGGCCTGGCCAACCGCGACTAAAGCTCATTTCCGCGGGAACCGCAAAAACGGGCGAAAATTGGGCTTCGGTCGCGGTTGGTGTGGCCAACCGCGACTAAAGGGTACCCTTTAGTCGCGGTTGGCCACACCAACCGCGACTAAATCGCCTCCTTTAAATACCCGCGCCGCCCCGCGGCGCAACACTTCTTCTTCCTCGCCCGCTCGTCCGCCGATCGCCGCGCGCTCGATCTTCCTCGCCGCGCGCGGGCTGCCCGACCGTCGCCCGCCGTGTCGCCGCACTCGACCGTCGCCGCTCGCCGATCTTCTCTCTCGCCGCGCCGCGCCGTGCCGCCAACCACCGCGCGCTCCTCGTCATCGCCGCGCGCACTAGCCGTCGGGCCGGTGCCGCGCCGCCGCCGCCACAGATCGCCGCCGCCCGACGACGACAGCAGCGTAAGCACTCGCGCGCGCCGCCGTCTCAGATCGCCGCCACCGCTGCCGCGCCGCCGCTGCCGCGCCGCCGGCCGGCCGTGTCCTGCAGAGAACGGGCAGAGAGGAGAGAGAGAAAGGGCCAGGGGCCAGGGGCCGTCCCACTTTTTTTTGTTTTTTTGTTTTTTTTAATTTGTAACTAAGTAGTTAACAAAAAAATTACTTAACAAAAAAAGTACTTAAAAATTAAAACTTCAAAATTTGTAACTTACAAATTGTAACTTAAATGAAAAATAGTTTTTAAGATTTTTGTAACTTCAAATTTTTATTTAACTTAAAAATTGTAACTTTAAATGAAAAATAGTTTTAAGTATATTGCAATTTAAAAATAGTGTGCTAAGTATATTGCAACTTAAAAAACAACTTATAATAAATTTAAGTACTTAAAATTTGTTAATTAACTCACAATTTGTTAATTAACTCACAATTTGTTAATCAAAATTGTAAACTTAAAATTTTGTAAACTTAAAATTTTGTAAATTAAAAATAGTGCAAAATATTAGCAAATTTTTTGTTTTTTTTGTCTTTTTAATTTTAACTACTTAGTGTTATGAAAAAAACTAAAAAATGACTTAGTGTTAAGAAAAAAACTAAAAAATGACTTAGTGTTATGAAAAAAACTAAAAAATGACTTAGTGTTAAGAAAAAAACTAAAAAATGACTTAGTGTTATGAAAAAAACTAAAAAATGACTTAGTGTTATGAAAAAAACTAAAAAATGACTTACTGTTAAGAAAAAAACTAAAAAATGACTTAGTGTTATGAAAAAAACTAAAAAATGACTTAGTGTTAAGAAAAAAACTAAAAAATGACTTAGTGTTATGAAAAAAACTAAAAAATGACTTAGTGTTAAGAAAAAAACTAAAAAATGACTTAGTGTTAAGAAAAAAACATAATTAATGCTAAAACTAAAAAATGACTTGTGTTAAGAAAAATGACTTATAGGTTTTGCAATTTTAGCACCGCTGGAGGGTTTTGCAATTTTAGCACCGCCGGAGGGTTTTGCAAAGTAGCAAAAACTAAAAAATGACTTAGTGTTAAGAAAAATGACTTAGAGTTTTGCAATTTTAGCACTCGCCGGAGGGTTTTGCAAAGTAGCAAAGACTAAAAAATGACTTAGTGTTAAGAAAAATGACTTAGGGTTTTGCAATTTTAGCACCGCCGGAGGGTTTTGCAAATTAGCAAAGTCGCCCTCTCTCTTTATATGTAGATGTGATAATTAATGCTGCCATATACACAATTACTTAGTTTTTACTACATGTTTTCGGGATCGACATATGGCGGACGATAGAGCTGACCCGATTATGGAGAACTATGATCAAGAAATTGAAGAACAGCTATTTGGCATCATAAAAGGCGATATTCCTTATGTGCCGAGCGAACAAGATGAAGAGGATATTTCTTCTTATCCGAATCTTGACGGTCAAGATGAAGGCCGTCGGCAAGATGATGGGGAAGAAACGTCGATCAACGACGATCTTCAATTGCAAGTAGCAACTAGCTCCGGCGCCGAGGTATATATATATACATTTTTCCTCTCGGTGATACAAACTTACCGATTTGAATAAATATGTGTGTACTAACACGCGCGCCTCTCTTTCTTATTTTAGCCCTCGGCCGGATCGTCGAAAAATCGAGTACGTCGTCGTCAAAGCGTGGCGCAACCAAGACGCTCGAAACCAGGAGAAACATATACCATCGAGGTTGTCGACGAGTGCAACCGGCAGGCAGCTGGAGCCCCGAAGTACGCCACCAAGTTTATCGGCCAATGCGGAGCCGTTGTTAGAGACAACATCTCGATCACCCTCCGGGAGTGGAATGAGCCAAAGAAGGCACGTCTTGGTTTCACTTTTGTTGACAAGAGAACTAAAAAGGATTGCTTTCAAAAGCTTATGGAGCATTTCATCCTACCTCCGGAATACCACAAATTCGATGAGGCGGGTAACAAGATTCAGGAAAACAAGGAGAGGAGGAGGCTACTCAAACACTTCGCTCTTGGTAAGATGGCCGATACATTCCGGAAATTCAAGCAGAATCTAGCCCGTGACTATGTCAACCAGAACAAGACTCCGGAATTCAAAGGACAAGTATGAGAGACTTGAACATGATTGGCCAGAATTTGTGAAGCGAAGAAATCGGAGCATTTCATTGAAATATCGAAAAAAATAAGGAAAATGCGGCTAAGAAGGAGTACAATCATGTTATGGGGCCAGGAGGGTATCGCTTTTGGGAGCCTAAGTGGGAGAAGATGGAGAACGAGCTGAGGAGGCGAGGAATCCGTCCAGGTACGGAGGGATGGGACCGAAGGGCCAAAAGCTGGTGGTACGGGCATGGGGGAACGCTAGACCCGGAGACAGGGGCGTGTGTTTACGGGAACAAAATGTTTAAACCCACCCAAGCCCTTATTGACGCAATGAGGGATGCTCAAGAGGGGAAGATCAAGTTCAACGAGAGAACGACGCGCCGACAAGAGCCCTCGGGAATCCCGAACACGGAGGACGTGTACGAGGCATGCCCGGGAACATTACGTGGAAAGAAGGGTTCTCCCGGACGATGACCCGTACGGTTACGAGGCCGTAAGAGAAAGTCGGATCGGGATGCCGATGTTGTGGCGCGGTTGGCATCGGAAGTCGATGAGATGAAGAAAACCCCTGTCTATACTAGTACAGGAGAGATCGGCAGCTGGGACGCATGAAGATCATCCAGCGGATCTCGGAAGCCAGCAGCGGAGAAGCGGCGTGGCTTCCACGGAGGTCCAGCCGGCTACTGATGCACCGGAGATCCAAATTAATGCACCGGAGCCTCCTCGCTACCCCGTGGACGATGTAAAGGAGATGAAAGAATGTCATCCGCATTATCCTACCGGGAACATGTCCACGAAGGTAGCCATCGGCGGTGCTTTGTCATGTGAGCTCGGAGCACTCCACCACAACAAACCCATTGCAGATGGCTATGCTCGTGTCACGGTGGAGGAAATAGTCCCAGGGTTTGAGGACCTGGAGATTGACATTGCTACACCCGAAGGGGAGACAAGACTTGGAGGTGTCAAGCGCCAGTTTATTCTCTGGAAAAAGAAGTTTATCAAGTTTCCAGACGAGGCGCCAAGGCGAACAAGTCCACCCCCCTCCGGTGGTGGTGGCGGCGGCGGCGGTGGTGGTGGTTCACCTACACCCCCTTCACGTCAGCCGACGCCGCCCCCCAATTCACCTCCGGCGGGTAAGCAGACGCCGCCCCCCAGTCCACCTCCGGCGAAGAAGCAGTCGCCCCCGGCAAAGAAGCAGAAGCAGTCCTGGGTTATTAACCCGGATCCTTATGTACCTAGGACCACAAAGATACCGGAGCCATCACCGAAGCCTCTCACCCCGAGACCTTGGGAACTTAGTGTCGAGGAAAATGCAAAGGCCGTGGCTGCTCAAGCATGAGAAATGGCAGGCGGACTGCAAGAAGAAAAGAGAGCCCGAGCCCAAGCCAGTATATTCTGACAAGCAAAAGAAGTGGGCTAAGTCATTTTTGACCGAACCGTCCCAAGCCACGAAGAATCTGCCTGACTACTATTCACATGAACTTCGTAGGCAAGCATTCATCTTCAAGGAGAAGCAAGAGTTGGCGGAGAAGCAGGAGAAGAAAGCCTTGGAGGAGGCCGAGAAAAATTACAAAGTAAAAAAGAGGGGAAACAAGTTGCCCAGCTCGGGGAACGAGTAAACAATCCATCGCCCCTCTCATAGTGAAAGCCGCCGATCCGGATGACCCCCAAATCATAGCAGCTGCGGCAGCGACATGGATTGACCGTAGCGAGTGCCACGAGAACAAGCGGCCAACTTAGGTATCACTCTTCGTGCAGTGTTAGGCCTTGATGAGGCGCCAAGAATGAAGGACGTAGTAATTACATATGTGTCGAATGGGCCTCTCGTCGAGCTCTGCGCAGAAAAGGATCTACCTCCACAAATGACAGATCCGCTAAATTGGTACAAGGCTTACATAAAATTAAAAAACGCCAAAGACTATATTTATGCGGAAGTTAGAGCTGAGCATCACTTCAAACATTACTATGTACAAATTCATCGGAGTGAATTGTTCCAGCTTTTCAATCTGCGCGAGCTCGACAAATCTATCATCGGTTGCTACGTTCCGTAAGTGATTTATTTCTACCCCATCTCGTTCATTGCCCGCACTATATATATATATATTGTCCTAACTATCTTGTTGTGTATGCGGAATGAAGAAGCGGGAATGCATAATAAGGAACATCCATGATGTTGGGTTCATTGACCCACAAATCGTTAATTCATATGTGTTACAACATTTTCCCGCCGACATGGAGGCCGACCTGTGGATGTTTTTTTCAAGGCAGGAACTCAAAAGTGATATTCTATTTCCTTACCATTTTGGGTGAGTGTTTCTGTCTTGAGCACATTCTCTTTTGTTTACTCCATGCAAGGTATGTGGCTAATCGATGAGTTAATTATGCATGATCGTGCATGTATCGTGTCCGCAGGTTCCACCGGATTCTCGCTAGTAATTCAATTTCACGACTCCACAGTTCTCATCCACGACTCTCTGAATATGAATGCAAAGCTTTGGGCCGACTTGAGAAAAATGATGCAGAAGTAATTATATATATATTTTCATTCACTTGCGCTCTATATCGATCGGCCTATTTTGTTCATTTCCTAATATCAAGTAACTAATAACTCTCTTGTTCATTTAATTTTCTTTGCCTCGTAGGGTTTGGACACGGTTCGTAAACACAAAGGTCGGTGAATTCAAAAAAGAGCTACGAGTGGAAAAGGGTAGTGTCTGCGACCCAAGATATTCAGCCAAAGGGGACCAATCTATGTGGATACTATGTTTGTGAGATGATCCGGAGATACACCTACGAGCGGATTTCGTGTCCGAACAACATTAGCGGGAATAACCTTCGGAAGACGCTTAGTCTAGAAGCTCGCTTCCGACCACTTCAAGAGGAACTAGCCTGGATGGATCGCGAAGCAAGTCATCGATCCTAGAGGAGAACACTATGTAGAGGACGTAGAACTTCATATGCAATAAATCATATGTATGAAAACTAGTTCAAAATTGTATATGGCGGTCATCGATATTGAATATATATTGTCAATTCCTCTTGAATTCTTTTTGGTTCTAATTTCAAATTTGTTTGAAATTGTACGTTCATATGCATGTATATGTAGTATATAGTAGAATATGTGAAACTCCTTCAAAATTAAAATAAAACAGAAAAGAAAATAAAACAATACAAACTAAAAAGAAACCAGGTTTAGGGGGGGGCTAAAACCCTAAACTTGTGGCGGTCTTTAGTCGCGGTTGGCGAGGAGAACCGCGACTAAAGGTCCTCCGCCCCGAAGGACTCGCTGGCGGCCACGTGGAGGCGCCTTTAGTCGCGGTTCGTAAAGAACCGCGACCAAAGGGGGGTGGGCTTTAGTCGCGCTTGCTTGGTCGCGGTTGCGCAACCGCGACCAATGGCAGTTACGAACCGCGACCGAAGCCCTTTTTTCCACCGGTGCCTCTACCTCCCTGAGTTCGATAAACCTTGGGTGATTCACTTAAGGGAAACTTGCTGTTTCCCTGCTGTTCTACAAACCTCTACTCTTGGAAGCCCAACACTGTCTACAAGAATAGAAGCACACGTAGACATCAACATGCGTCTCCCAAGCAGCGTCGCTGGAAAATGGCGAGCAATGGTGCCGGCATTCTGCTAGCGCCGAGGGTGGGGAGCGACCGGTGGTATCATGGGGTGCATGACCAGCGATGTAGGCTGACGCCGGATGAGCGTGCCGGCATGATGTGGCCTGCCACAGAGAACGATGAGTGGTGGAGCGACTTCTTCGAGGCTAGATGACGTAAGGATTTAGCGTGGCTCAATGGGCTCATCCGGGCGCCAACACTGAAGAATGTGCATGTGCGCCACCTATTCTGGGGCGTTCCTGGCCGCACGCTCGAGGTTGTTCTGAAGGGAATCCGGTATAGTGACCCATGGCTCAAGATGCCAACATCGCCACCAGCGTCTCCACCAACCCGGTGGCAACTCAGGGGGATGACGTCATATTCTTCCTCATCCCGTTCGTTAAGGCTGGCAATGGGTCGGGTTTGGTCGGGTCGACGTAAACTAGACCCATGCCCATCACCCTTATCGGGCACACCTGTGACCCATGACCCTACCCATGGGTAAGGAATGAGACCCCTGCCCAAACCCATCGGGTAGAAAAAATGGAGAGATTGACGATATTTAAGCTTAGTAGTATAAATAATTTATCACGCTTGCGGCTAGCTTACGCATTCTCCATATAAAAATTTAATATGCGTCTAATATCCTGGTGAGGTAGCAAGAGCTTCGTTCTAACTAAGTGAAGGCCATCTCATGTATTTTATAGACTTGAGAATGTATCCATCTCTCTACATGATCGAGCTGGTACTAAAGTTTCCGTGTTCATGCGCTAGTGACTAATGCGTGATGAGCGGCCATGCTATTTTTCTATAGGCCGCTGCCTAGACTATGGGGCATTTATTGTTGAGGACATATCGGCACATTGTTGGGCTGATGGATAAAGAGTGGTGTTCCTGCATGACTTTGTGAGTGCAAGTAGTACTAATCTGCACATGTTTGGTGTCTGGATACAAGAGTTATGTGTGTAAACGATGTATACAGTCTACATATATAATGTATGTGTACCATAGCCCACGTACCATAAAAAATAATACAATTATTTTAATTAGTAATATTAATCGGGTGACCCATTGGGCAACCCGTGGGCATAGACTGATACCCATGCCCGACTCACTACTAATCGGGTTTCCCATGGGTCTTCATGGGCGAACATCGGGACCCATACCCTACCCATTCGGGTCGGGTGCCCATGGACAGACGTACTGGTAGAGTCTAGGGTTCTACCGGGTCTAGGGCGGAGGTTGTAAGGGTGGAAGTGAGGACGGAGAGGCTGGAGGGCTCGGCGCCGGCGGCTGGGCGCCGTCGCGGAGGAAGGAGGCGGCGACTAGGGTTGGGTGCGTGTAATATCCCAGGTAATGGGGTTACAAAAAGAGAGGAAACAGATGTGTGCATTGCATTCATGCATAGAAAATCCGGGGAATTTTCGCGCTTTTGCTTAAACTCATCAAGGTGATCGAGGTTTCTCGTACGTCGGTGGAATTGAGTTAGTACTCGACGTGACTGCAATAAACTTCGACATGACCTTTGTGGAACTATATGATTTTGAGAGAACACAATTTGAAATCAATTCAAAATTGAATATTAGAAATCCAAGTAATAATTTGAAATGGAAATCGAATTCTAAATTATCATATAAGTTTTAAAAAAATGTTTAATCAAACAAAATAGATAAAGTGCTTAACATTTAATTACATCATCCAATATTTACAAGTTTCATAAAGACAAGCAATTTAAGAATAAGGATATTATACAATAAGGAAAGCATTTCTTTATTGATATTAACACAATAATACAATGTTTTTACAAATGAATAAATAAAAATGAAATTACAAATATAATTACAAGTTCGAAAAACAAAAGTAAAAGCTTAAACTAAGTCTTGATCATCATCTTCTTCTCAAATTGAAACCTGCACAACACAGTCAAACAAATGGTAATGCCAAATGGCAGAGGATTAAAAAAATAAAAGAGGTAAAAAAGAGGTAGATATTTTCAGCCGAGCCTATCCAACTTTGCTTAGAAGCAAAGCAACCAGCAGCCACGCATGCAGCTTACACAACACAGGGTTGTGTTGTCGACCAAAGGCAACACTAGGCCATCATATAAAAGCAAGTCACTTCAGATCAAAAGAGCTGCTGAAGCCTCACTCCCGTATACATCCATTAACCAGCTCAAGAACCTCAAGAACACATCTCAGATCAACAGCTAAAACCATAAATCATTCCCATGCAGTCACTTAGGAAATCATTAGACTACATGAAGATCACAGCCAAAGCTGCAACAAGAGCCATGGTGAGATAATATCCTAGATGGAGCCGATTCAACCCCAAGGAGGAGAAGAACACCAGGACCAGCAGCAAAACCAGACCAACATCAGGCAAAGCTACATATTGGAAAAGGAGAGAGGTATACCAAAATCATGGAGCTTATTATTTGGATCCCTTCCCAAATAGCATCATCTCATCCAAATCAAATAGTTTATCAAACATAAATTGTTGTGATGATTTTAACATCATCTGATCACAGTTATGATCCAAGCTTAATAAATCACCCTGCATAACTACCAACAACACAAATCTTACTAAGTAATAAACATCCCTGTGCACACTCCTAGGAGGCACCACAGAAAGTATTAAATCCTAGTAGATAGCATATGGGTAGTATTTGCAAGCAATGAACTAGACAAAGATCAAACTATAAATCATCAGTTTAAGTCATGAGAAGTGATTCTCTCAGATCTGCACATAAGTGCTATGCAAGATTCATCATAGAGAATTTTAGGCACCATAGTATCTGTTCTTATTTCCATCTGTGCCTCAACTTATGCATCACTGGCTAGGCAACAAATAAAGCACAAGTATCTGTTCTTATTAAAGGTACATCTTATAGTAAAATATATGCCTGGATGAAGGAATCATCCAAATAGGGGCATCATCAATATATAGCAAACCTGTAGAGCAGCCAGTTATTAATGAACATACTGTAGGAACCGACTTAAGGTCCAGGAAATCACCCCAGAGCCAACCAAGTAGTACATAGCTACAGCAAATCCACATCAATCAAGCAGATAAGCCACCAGGATAATCATCAAGTAAACTATCCTCTTCTAGCAACCATAATTGCATCTTATAGGTATACACCCATCAATAAGTTACACAGGTGTGTAACTGGAATTTCAGTATAATGAATGTTCTATTTGGACAGTAGAAGCAAACCAGTAAGCTATATCTTCCAGGAATGAGCAACCCATTCAAATTCAAGCATCTCCCTGTAGCATTGCCTAGCTATTGAATTAGTACTTTTCAATCTCAAGTAAACCATACACCTGTAAGAAACAAGATTTGCTCCTTACATAATTAAACCACTAAGAATAGTCAACTGAATGCAAACATTTAGTTTTGGCGGAGTTAAGGTACCACTGAAATTACATGTGCTTGGGATGAGTACCCATTCAAATGGAGGCACCTAATTAATCCTATTTCACCTACCGGTGAATTTATTACTTGACTAGCTCAAGTCACGGAGCACAATAATCAGCACATATAATTACTAGAACATGATCAACTGAAACCAATCTTTAATTGGCTCCACTATAACCCGAAAATATACCACACACAAGCACAAGACGCCAGGACATGGTCATAGGCAGAGTGGAGAGGAGAGGAATAGCTCACAGTAGTGCATACGAGTAGAGGAAGAGGCCGACGCCGGGGTTGCGTCTGCGGCACCGTCCCGCCGGCGTCGAGGTCGAGGATGCGGTGGGAACAAGCAACATCACCACCACAACCACACTCGCCGGTAATTCAGCACGAGCGAGCGCATCGGAGGATGCCGGGGTAGGAGGACACCGCCATCCTACCAGCTTCGCGGTAGCAAACCCCAGTAGTGGAGATGAGGGCGAGGCCACACCGAAGAGCAGCGGCAGCGGAGAGGCCGGAATCGGCCGGAGCCAGCGCAGGCGCGTGAGTACTGGACCAGGTGGCGATGAAGGGAGGCTGGCGGAGACGGCCGTGGCGGCTCCACCTTGACCAACGGCAGCGCTCGCCGAGGCCGGCGATGGCCGAATCGGCCGGCAGTAGCTAGTGTTCTCGGGTTGGCGGCGTGGGTGCGAGTGGCGGCGTCACGAAAGTGAGAAGAGCGGAGGTCGACCGTGTCGGGCGAATGCGCAGCCGGCGCCGGTGTCCGGCGGCGAACAAGCCAACCCGCGGGCTAGGGTTAGCCGCGGGCGCGCGTGAGCAAGGAGGAGACTCCGAAGAGGGAGTCGAAGGAGGATACCGTGGCGGAGCTGGGAAGCCGGTCGGCGACGGCGGATGCGGCCAGCGACGGCGGGCATGGCCGGCGGCTGGCCGGAGCAGCCTCGGCAGGATCGCAAAGAAAGGGGAATCGAGAGGAGAAAAGCCGCGTAAGTGGTGGGATCGACGGGGTATGCGTGTGCGCGTGAAGGCTGATTTGCGTGCGTGTGCGCTTTGGCTGAGCCCAAATCGATTCGTGTGTCGTCCGTATACGTGTACCGTGTACGTATTTGCTTCTATTGAACCCTAGCTTCAGCTAAATAAACTAACTAGCTCTAGACAGATCCTTACTAAATATAACACAAATTGAATGCTAAAATGTTTGAAAGAGTATTTTAACCTCAATTAAATAAATAAGGTTTTGTTTTGCTTAATCATAAGTTAATAAATAAAAGTTGTTATTTGATTTTTAATAATTAACAAAAGAAAGATATAACAAGAAAATCCAAATAGAAATATTTTTGACAAAAGAAAAGTTGTAAACAGAATAAATAAATAAAAAAATTTAAAGTCTAAAATAAAATAATACATATTTTCTTCTAAATTTTAGAATTTCAAATCTTAAACTATTAAGACCTAAATACTAAAAGAAAAGTTCTTATTTCTATTTTTCATATCAAGAAAATATTAGATATTACTTTGTATTAGAATAGAACAATTGTCTCTTTATGGTTATGTTTAATCATATGAAAACCCTAATTCCCTATTGGATAAAATCACAACCTTGTCATTTTATGTGGAACCCTAAAACCCTAAATTCATTTAGGAACCCTAGTTCCTTTAATTTATATGTGAACCCTAATTACCCCTAAACATAAACCCTAGATTATAGTATATGATCTTGTCACCCTCTTTACATTCCTAGATCCATAGTAGCAACTAAATACTTGTCATGTATTCATAAAATAATAGAGACCTATCCCTAATAAATTGGTATTTCATATTCCCATCCAAATCAAACCTAGATGATCAAATAGAATCAAACAAGTCAAAACCCTAGATCCTATTACCAAAGTCATCATCCTTATTTATCCCTATTTACCATCACACCATTGTGATGAACTCTAATAGCCACCATGCCTAATATTCTGCATCATTTACCATACTCACTAAACCCTAATAGTGTTAGGTGTTTATAAACCATCCTATTTAGGAATCAACTATTCTTTACGTAGTAGATCCAATAGCAAACCCTAGACAATCTCAACCTTAATTGAAATACTTCTTATTACTTAAGAAGTATGTTCTTCAAAAGTTACTCTTTTGAAGTAAATAGAGAATCATCATCAACCCTGCCTAATAGGACCCATAAACAATAGCCAGCTATCACCATAAGATATACCAGCCTAGATAGCAATCATGTATAAATAATTGCTTAGAATGCCCAGGCTTAATTCAACCTTACAAGCTCTAGGTGTTGATGAATCCAACTAGGTTGTGATCCATCTACTACTTATTCCAGAAACCAATTAAAACCATAGAAAACCATAGAACACCGCAAACCCAATTGTCATACTTGTTCTTTATTGAAGAACATGTTCTTCAAAAGTTATTCTTTTGAAGAATATAATAAGTAATCATTAACCATGCCATATAGCACTAAAACTGACAATTGTTCTTTACATATTAACATTATGTCAATTATCATTCCTTGTGTGCTCAATTGATTACTATGCTTTATTATATAACTTGTACATGATACCAAGTAATCAAACCTTAATAAGAACCTTGATTGTGAATCACTCTAAAAGTGCAACATACCCTAAACCAATCATCACCAACTCACTAATCTTAAATCATCGGGGTTAGGTCACGCTTAGAGCGATTGCATCTCATACTTATGCATTATTGCATCCTTGCCAATCTTTCAAACATCGTCCTTACCGGACGATGATGCTATTTCAGAATTTGGAGTTATTGCGTATCGAAGATGTTGCCTGCATAATCTTGCAGTCAAGAAAGGCAAGTTCATCGCTTGCTCATGTCATTTGAGTATTTTTACCAAATTACTTGCAAAGTACTATGTTTATCACTATTGCATAAAAAGCAAAACCACTATTTTCATAACTATGAATATGACTATGTGGTGGGCAATGGAACCATGGATTGTGTTGATATGGTGGAGGTTCCATTGCAAGGGTTTATATCCATCTAGGATTAAGCAACAAATGTCGTCCAGTGATTCTTGTGCCGTATAAACCGTGTTCACCATAGGATCTGGAATGGGACGGAGTAGCCAATTGTATTTCCACCTCTCGTACATCAACGGACGCGCTTTACCGGAGAACACTTGAATCCTAGGGTGCATTTGGTGGCTGGGGAAGCCTCAAGTCCCCACGGCTTTGTCCGTAGAACACTTGTAGCCCGAAGATCATTTGGTGGCTGGGGAAGCCTCAAGTCCCCACGGTATTGCGGTCTATGAGGGGTTGCATCTACCGGCGAAGGAGTTTGGTTCGATCCCAAACTGTCGTCGTGGTCGGGGTCCACCCCGAAATATGGGAATAATGGGACCGGCGAGGACCCAGGGTCGGGGATGCAACAAAGGGTGGGTGTGCGAGGTAGCGGAGGAATATGAACGGCTAGGACCTTATACCGGGCCTCACACCAAAGGAAGTGTGGACGGGAAGATCACCCGGTTGGCACCAAGGTTAAGATCTCTTATGGGTAAAGCAACACACCTCTGCAGAGTGTAACGAATCGTGACCAGTCACTCCCTGTTCCGGGATATGGAACTGCGAACGCTGCCGGAAAGGAACTCCATGAAGTTCTAGTCAACCGGTGAAGGCTGACGGACATAGCTCTTCAGAATAAAAGCAACCTTTTGAAGAAATGTTTACAAAAACTTGCATTGCCTATGACTTTCTGGTCTATGGCTATAGCTAGTGCATTAAACACCTCTTTCCTATAATGAACTTGTTGAGTACGCTCGTACTCATCCCACTCTTAAATCCCCTGCTTAGGTATGGAGGCATCAAAGGAGGATCTACAGTGCAACTCGAAGGCCGAGGAGTCAACAACTACTTCAAGAGACATGACCATGTCAGGAGAGTCAGATACCAGATTCAACAAGGAGAAAACCTAGATTAGCAATAGAAAGGAACTAGTTTCCTAAACCTAGCTCCTATTTAGCTAGAATCTATTCTTAGCCTCTTATAGCTAGTTAAATACTCTACATAGTAGAGTTCGTGATAGGACTAGACTACGAGTCGTTCTTCCGGAGTTTATTTGCAGATTTACCTCATTGTAAAGTAGGAGGCTGTGATGATCTTATGTAACGAGTCCGATGTGTAATTCTATAGACATGCCTTGGACCCGCATATGTTTCGTTGTACCACTCGAGCGATGTAACACTAGTGGAACGGTGTTTCATTGGTGTTATGTCAGACTTGCATACTACACCATGCAGTGGTATGTCGGGTCACCACAGTTGGTATCAGAGCAAATGCTTTGACCTTAGGATTAAAACCTTTAAAGGAGACCTATAGGATTGGTAGTGTCTATAGGAAGCTGTCTTAGATAAAAACCAAATACTTCTTATGACTTGAGATGGATATTCACTTGAGAATAATCCTGACACACTTAAGTCAAACCTTCTTAACTAATATTCCTAAGTGAAGTTAGTTAGCTAATCCCAAGTATGTAGAACACCATCAAGTCCTTAAAATCATAGATGAGTAGACCACAGTTGGTATACAATACATGGTAGTCCAAAGAGAGGATACAACCATAAGGAAGATATCCTATTGGAAGATGTATACCAACACTTGATTGGTTAAGTGAAAGTTATCCAGACTTGTAATAGGAGTAATATCAAGAGATAAAGATAATTAAGATATCCTAATAGAAGATGTAGACCAAGTTAAGTAATGAGTAAGTAAAATTATCTAGACGTGTGAAACAATTAATAATAAGTGATAAATATGAGTTATATGAAGTAGTATACACCATGATGAGTCAATCATGGGAGGTAAGGAAGAGTGGTTGGAATAAAATATGTCTACTTACAAGGTAGAGATAGAAATCATATATGATTCACCTGAGAATCGTTATGTGATGGATGATGAATATCTAAAGTATTTAGGAGGAGTACAATAAGAAGCCAAGTGCTAAACAATAAGTGCAATAATTGTGTTCCCAAAACCATGGGAAGTGTGCCAAGCACATCATGTCCGTAGTCTTATGATAGTATAAACACTTGGAAGTATACGAACTATATTTCCATAGTTATGTGTTTTGAGTAGCAATGTTAGAACCTAGACATATCATGTGAATTAGTCCTCAACAAAATGGAAGTTAAGTAGTACTTCCAGAGAAAATTAGGTTAACCTTAACTATCCTAGACCACTTTGATTCAAGTTTATCTCATTGTAATTGTGCAATCAAGGTAAATATTGATACAATAAATAGTAGAATGCCATATCTTCGTGCTAAGTATCACGATATAAACCTATCTTATGTGGTGTTGTATACTACACATCAGAGCCTGATGTTTAGAGATGTCTTACTCAACTATTATATTCAGGCTTATGATGATGTGTATTATATGCACAAAGCTGAATCTTCTTGGATCTTATTGGATTTTCATTGATTGACTAGATCCATACATGAAGTTTGACTTTGATATGCAAATGCATGTTGCACTATCAAGTTCTTACTTAATGCTATAGATCTAGAGGGTAATGGTATTCGTGTGAGGAAGTGACGAATTGTGAAGATTCTGAAGACAAGATGAAGGATCGTCAGAAGAAGGAAGCAAATTTTGGGAAGCAACCACAAAAATCCGAAGGAAGTATCAACCAAAACTCATGCTTAGCCTTAATAAAGGTGTACTTTAGTACATAAGAAGCATGAAGGTGAGAAATCTGGTGATTATGGAGAAGTAGAAGTAGAACCATAGTCATCATGGAAGAGGGAATGCATGGGAAATCACTTTGGATATTAAATTCATAGTGGTTTTCTTGCAAAATAAACCCTGAAGAAAGGAAGATGATATATGAAATCATAGCAGATATAAGAAGACCATAGTTGATATCAGAAGACCATAGTTGGTATAGGATCAATACTGCGAGATAAAGTAGAAGATGTCCTGACCAATTGATCAAAACCTATAATAGAATCCAATTTTAGATAACGAATAGCCATAATTGGTATCAAGTAGTCCATAATTGGATTATTCGTACCAAGAAGCTGTGAACAAATAAACTTTTTGTCAGCCAAATAACTATAACCTATAAACATTCAGTCGAAGGATTCATGTTGGATGTCCACAATTGAGTGGATACACCACAAATATTCTTCGCAAGACCTTAGAAGAGTACAAACCATAAGCTATACTTAGACCAATATCCCAACAATCAATCCAATGGTTGGAAGAAAAGGAGTTGAAGACATAAGAAAACTCTAAGGGGTGGAGTAAAGATTGAGTTGGATGTACAGTAACTCAATACTTTAAGCTATATAGAAGAAGAAGGTCTGAACTGAGAGGAAGTTCGATCTTATTTTCATAAGATTGTTGAACACTACTTTCAGAAGTACGTCAGACCAAAAGCCGAGGTTTATACCTCGAGGAAGTAAGAAGAAGACTATAACTTGAGAAAGTGAGTAGTATTTACTCAGAAGTACGAAAGCTCAAGTAAGTTAAGCATAAAGAAGTTGGACGAAGAAAATACCATAGATCAAATATAGCTCAAGAAGGCCAAAGACCGAAGGAAATTGAGCATACCAAAACCACAGACTAATAGAATGATTCCTTTCATGGAACCTAAAGAACCCAAAATAGTTATAGGTACCAATCATAATCCAAGATTGGATGGACTAAGTGAGTCTAATCCATTCTTAGGGAAATAAACCATCACAACTATTCCATGGTAAGTACCTTACTAAGTACATTATTGCACTTTTGGTAGTAAGGGAAAACAAAGACCTATTTAGCAATTAGAAGTTTCTTATCAAATTAGCCTTCAAATAAGATCAGCAGCACTAGAAGAAGTCTCAATCATTGAATCTTCAATGAGAAAGGAAACAAGCTTATAGAGTTGGAAGAAATCAAAGAATCAAAGTAAGAACCATGGTTCAGAGACAGACACTAATGGATTCCAGGGAGAATCTGGATAAGGGATATATTCAAATATATCCAACAAGATCAATACGGAGTTCGAGAAAAGATATAGTCTGCACGAGTCAGATCCACACTCCGGAAACGTGAGAGAGATCAAACTTCGAGGACGAAGTTTAGTTTAAGGGGTAGAGACTGTAATATCCCAGGTATATGGGGTTACAATAAGAGAGGAAACAGATGTGTGCATTGCATTCATGCATAGAAAATCCGATTGGTGGAATTGTCTATCAGTACGCTTTTGCTTAAACTCATCAAGGTGATCGAGGTTTCTCGTACGTCGGTGGAATTGAGTTAGTACTCGACGTGACTGCAATAAACTTCGACATGACCTTTGTGGAACTATATGATTTTGAGAGAACACAATTTGAAATCAATTCAAAATTGAATATTAGAAATCCAAGTAATAATTTGAAATGGAAATCGAATTCTAAATTATCATATAACGTTTTAATCAAAAATGTTTAATCAAACTAAAATAGATAAAGTGCTTAACATTTAATTACATCATCCAATATTTACAAGTTTCATAAAGACAAGCAATTTAAGAATAAGGATATTATACAATAAGGAAAGCATTTCTTTATTGATATTAACACAATAATACAATGTTTTTACAAATGAATAAATAAAAATGAAATTACAAATATAATTACAAGTTCTGAAAAACAAAAGTAAAAGCTTAAACTAAGTCTTGATCATCATCTTCTTCTCAAATTGAAACCTGCACAACACAGTCAAACAAATGGTAATGCCAAATGGCAGAGGATTAAAAAAATAAAAGAGGTAAAATAGAGGTAGATATTTTCAGCCGAGCCTATCCAACTTTGCTTAGAAGCAAAGCAACCAGCAGCCACGCATGCAGCTTACACAACACAGGGTTGTGCTGTCGACCAAAGGCAACACTAGGCCATCATATAAAAGCAAGTCACTTCAGATCAAAAGAGCTGCTGAAGCCTCACTCCCGTATACATCCATTAACCAGCTCAAGAACCTCAAGAACACATCTCAGATCAACAGCTAAAACCATAAATCATTCCCATGCAGTCACTTAGGAAATCATTAGACTACATGAAGATCACAGCCAAAGCTGCAACAAGAGCCATGGTGAGATAATATCCTAGATGGAGCCGATTCAACCCCAAGGAGGAGAAGAACACCAGGACCAGGCAACAAAACCAGACCAACATCAGGCAAAGCTACATATTGGAAAAGGAGAGAGGTATACCAAAATCATGGATCTTATTATTTGGATCCCTTCCCAAATAGCATCATCTCATCCAAATCAAATAGTTTATCAAACATAAATTGTTGTGATGATTTTAACATCATCTGATCACAGTTATGATCCAAGCTTAATAAATCACCCTGCATAACTACCAACAACACAAATCTTACTAAGTAATAAACATCCCCGTGCACACTCCTAGGAGGCACCACAGAAAGTATTAAATCCTAGTAGATAGCATATGGGTAGTATTTGCAAGCAATGAACTAGACAAAGATCAAACTATAAATCATCAGTTTAAGTCATGAGAAGTGATTCTCTCAGATCTGCACATAAGTGCTATGCAAGATTCATCATAGAGAATTTTAGGCACCATAGTATCTCGTTCTTATTTCCATCCGTGCCTCAACTTATGCATCACTGGCTAGGCAACAAATAAAGCACAAGTATCTGTTCTTATTAAAGGTACATCTTATAGTAAAATATATGCCTGGATGAAGGAATCATCCAAATAGGGGCATCATCAATATATAGCAAACCTGTAGAGCAGCCAGTTATTAATGAACATACTGTAGGAACCCACTTAAGGTCCAGGAAATCACCCCAGGCCAACCAAGTAGTACATAGCTACAGCAAATCCACATCAATCAAGCAGATAAGCCACCAGTATAATCATCAAGTAAACTATCCTCTTCTAGCAACCATAATTGCATCTTATAGGTATACACCCATCAATAAGTTACACAGGTGTGTAACTGGAATTTCAGTATAATGAATGTTCTATTTGGACAGTAGAAGCAAACCAGTAAGCTATATCTTCCAGGAATGAGCAACCCATTCAAATTCAAGCATCTCCCTGTAGCATTGCCTAGCTATTGAATTAGTACTTTTCAATCTCAAGTAAACCATACACCTGTAAGAAACAAGATTTGCTCCTTACATAATTAAACCACTAAGAATAGTCAACTGAATGCAAACATTTAGTTTTGGCAGAGTTAAGGTACCACTGAAATTACATGTGCTGGGATGAGTACCCATTCAAATGGAGGCACCTAATTAATCCTATTTCACCTACCAGTGAATTTATTACTTGACTAGCTCAAGTCACAGAGCACAATAATCAGCACATATAATTACTAGAACATGATCAACTGAAACCAATCTTTAATTGGCTCCACTATAACCCGAAAATATACCACACACAAGCACAAGACGCCAGGACATGGTCATAGGCAGAGTGGAGAGGAGAGGAATAGCTCACAGTAGTGCATACGAGTAGAGGAAGAGGCCGACGCCGGGGTTGCGTCTGCGGCACCGTCCCGCCGGCGTCGAGGTCGAGGATGCAGTGGGAACAGCAACATCACCACCACAACCACACTCTGCCAGTAATTCAGCACAGCAGCGCATCGGAGGATGCCAGGGTAGGAGGACACTGCCATCCTACCAGCTTCGCGGTAGCAAACCCCAGTAGTGGAGATGAGGGCGAGGCCACACCGAAGAGCAGCGGCAGCGGAGAGGCCGGAATCGGCCGGAGCCAGCGCAGGCGCGTGAGTACTGGACCAGGTGGCGATGAAGGGAGGCTGGCGGAGACGGCCGTGGCGGCTCCACCTTGACCAACGGCAGCGCTCGCCGAGGCCGGCGATGGCCGAATCGGCCGGCAGTAGCTAGTGTTCTCAGGTTGGCGGCGTGGGTGCGAGTGGCGGCGTCACGAAAGTGAGAAGAGCGGAGGTCGACCGTGTCGGGCGAATGCGCAGCGGCGCCGGTGTCCGGCGGCGAACAAGCCAACCCGCGGGCTAGGGTTAGCCGCGGGCGCGCGTGAGCAAGGAGGAGACTCCAAAGAGGGGAGTCGAAGGAGGATACCGTGGCGGAGCTGGGAAGCCGGTCGGCGACGGCGGATGCGGCCAGCGACGGCGGGCATGGCCGGCGGCTGGCCGGAGCAGCCTCGGCAGGATCGCAAAGAAAGGGGAATCGAGAGGAGAAACGCCGCGTGCGTGGTGGGATCGACGGGGTATGCGTGTGCGCGTGAAGGCTGATTTGCGTGCGTGTGCGCTTTGGCTGAGCCCAAATCGATTCGTGTGTCATCCGTATACGTGTACCGTGTACGTAATTGCTTCTATTGAACCTTAGCTTCAGCTAAATAAACTAACTAGCTCTAGCCAGATCCTTCCTAAATAAAACACAAATTCAATGCTAAAATGTTTGAAAGAGTATTTTAACCTCAATTAAATAAATAAGGTTTTGTTTTGCTTAATCATAAGTTAATAAATAAAAGTTGTGATTTGATTTTTAATAATTAACAAAAGAAAGATATAACAAAACAAAAAATCCAAATAGAAATATTTTTGACAACAGAATAAATAACAAAAAAACCATTTAAAATCTAAAATAAAATAATACATATTTTCTTCTAAATTTTAGAATTTTAAATCTTAAACTATTAAAACCTAAATACTAAAAGAAAAATTCTTATTTCTATTTTTCATATCAAGAAAATATTAGATATTACTTTGTATTAGAATACAACAATTGTCTCTTTGTGGTTATGATTAATCCTATGAAAACCCTAATTCCCTATTGGATGGAATCACAACCTTGTCATTTTATGTGGAACCCTAAAACCCTAAATTCATTTAGGAACCCTAGTTCCTTTAATTTATATGTGAACCCTAATTACCCCTAAAACCTAAACCCTAGATTATAGTATATGATCTTGTCACCCTCTTTACATTCATAGATCCATAGTAGCAACTAAATACTTGTCATGTATTCATAAAATAATAGAGACCTATCCCTAATAAATTGGTATTTCATATTCCCATCCAAATCAAACCTAGATGATCAAATAGAATCAAACAAGTCAAAACCCTAGATCCTATTACCAAAGTCATCATCCTTATTTATCCCTATTTACCATCACACCATTGTGATGAACTCTAATAGCCACCATGCCTAATATTCTGCATCATTTACCATACTCACTAAACCCTAATAGTGTTAGGTGTTTATAAACCATCCTATTTAGGAATCAACTATTCTTTACGTAGTAGATCCAATAGCAAACCCTAGACAACCTCAACCTTGATTGAAATACTTCTTATTACTTAAGAAGTATGTTCTTCAAAAGTTATTCTTTTGAAGTAAATAGAGAATCATCATCAACCCTGCCTAATAGGACCCATAAACAATAGCCAGCTATCACCATAAGATATACCAACCTAGATAGCAATCATGTATAAATAATTGCTTAGAATGCCCAGGCTTAATTCAACCTTACAAGCTCTAGGTGTTGATGAATCCAACTAGGTTGTGATCCATCTACTACTTACTCCAGAAACCAATTAAAACCATAGAAAACCATAGAACACCACAAATCCAATTGTCATACTTGTTCTTTATCAAAGAACATGTTCTTCAAAAGTTATTCTTTTGAAGAATACAACAAGTAATCATTAACCATGCCATATGGTACTAAAACTGACAACTGTTCTTTGCATGTTAACATTATGCCCATTATCATTCCTTGTGTGCTCAATTGATTACTATGCTTTATTATATAACTTGTACATGTTAGCAAGTAATCAAACCTTAATAATAACCTTGTTTGTGAATTACTCTGAAAAGTGCAACACACTCTAAACCAATCATATCAACTCACTAATCTTAAATCATCGGGGTTAGGTCACGCTTAGAGCGATTGCATCTCATACTTATGCATTATTGCATCCTTGCCACTCTTTTAAACATCGTCCTTACCGGACGATGATGCTATTTCAGAATTTGGAGTTATTGCGTATCGAAGACCTTGCCCGCATAATCTTGCAGTCAAGAAAGGCAAGTTCATCGCTTGCTCATGTCATTTGAGTATTTTTATCAAATTACTTGCAAAGTACTATGTTTATCACTATTGCATAAAAAGCAAAACCACTATTTTCATAACTATGAATATGACTATGTGGTGGGCAATGGAACCATGGATTGTGTTGATATGGTGGAGGTTCCATTGCAAGGGTTTATATCCATCTAGGATTAAACAACAAATGTCGTCCAGTTGATTCTTGTGCCGTAATACCCGTGTTAACCATAAGATCTGGAATGGGACGGAGTAGCCAATTGTATTTCCACCTCTCGTACATCAACGGACGCGCTTTACCGGAGAACACTTGAATCCTAGGGTGCATTTGGTAGCTGGGGAAGCTTAAAGTCCCCACGGCTTTGTCCGTAGAACACTTGCAGCCCGAAGATCATTTGGTAGCTGGGGAAGCTTAAAGTCCCCACGGTATTGCGGTCTATGAGGGGTTGCATCTACCGGCGAAGGAGTTTGGTTCGATCCCAAACTGTCGTCGTGGTCGGGGTCCACCCTGAAATATGGGAATAATGGGACCGGCGAGGACCCAGGGTCGGGGATGCAACAAAGGGTGGGTGTGCGAGGTAGCGGAGGAATATGAACGGCTAGGACCTTATACCGGGCCTCACACCAAAGGAAGTGTGGACGGGGAAATTGCCCGGTTGGCACCAAGGTTAAGATCTCTTATGGGTAAAGCAACACACCTCTGCAGAGTGTAACGAATCGTGACCAGTCACTCCCTCGTTCCGGGATATGGAACTCGCGAACGCTGCCGGAAAGGAACTCCATGAAGTTCTAGTAAACCGGTGAAGGCTGACGGACATAGCTCTTCAGAATAAAAGCAACCTTTTGAAGAAATGTTTACAAAAACTTGCATTGCCTATGACTTTCTGGTCTATGGCTATAGCTAGTGCATTAAACACCTCTTTCCTAAAATGAACTTGTTGAGTACGCTCGTACTCATCCCACTCTTAAATCCCCTGCTTAGGTATGGAGGCATCAAAGGAGGATCTACAGTGCAACTCGAAGGCCGAGGAGTCAACAACTACTTCAGGAGACATGACCATGTCAGGAGAGACAGATACCATATTCAATAAGGAGAAAACCTAGATTAGCAATAGAAAGGAACTATCTTCCTAAACCTAGCTCCTATTTAGCTAGAATCTATTCTTAGCCCTTATAGCTAGTTAAATACTCTACAAGTAGAGTTCGTGATAGGACTAGACTACGAGTCGTTCTTCCGGAGTTTATTTGCAGTTTTACCTCATTGTAAAGTAGGAGGCTGTGATGATCTTATGTAACAGAGTCCGTGTGTAATTCTATAGACATGCCTTGGACCCGCATATGTTTCTGTTGTACCACTCTGAGCGATGTAACACTAGTGGAACGGTGTTTCATTGGTGTTATGTCAGACTTGCATACTACACCATGCAGTGGTATGTCGGGTCACCACAGTGCGGCTGGGCGCAGGGGTCTCCCGTCTCCCTTCAGGAGACGAGACAGTATGATACTGAATATTTGTCTGATTAATCTCGAAGGGATACAAGTGTTTATATAGGAGGACGGCCTCCTCGAAACCCTAATTTACTTGGGCTAAGCCCCTAATTTACTTGGGCTAAGCCCCTAACTAGCCACTAGTGGGCTTCCTACGTTGGTAGGTCAGACCGACCATAACATCTCTCCTCGCTCTTCTCAAACAGCTCGTCCTCGAGCTGAACTTCGGAAACCGCCGACGGAGATCTTCAAGCTTCTCCCAAGTCGCCTCGTCCTCGGGCAGGCCGGTCCAATGCACCAAGACGTGCCAAACACCACGGCGCTGCTGGGCCTTCAACACGCGAGCCACACTTGCCGGGGCAGGCTCGAGACGCCCATCCGAAGTAGGTGGAAGAGCTGGTGGTGCAGAAGGAGGGTCGCCCCGGTAGGCCTTCGCAGGGCCGACGTTGAAGACGTCGTGGAGGCGCGAGGCCGCAGGCAACTCAAGGCGGTAGGCGAGCTTGCCGATGCGCTCCAAGCACACGGAAAGGACCGGCGTAACGAGGTCCCAACTTACGCCCGGAGCGCGGGTCCAAGGACCGGGTCGTCCGGTGAAGAAGGCGTAGCCGCACCCAATCGCCCACCGCAAATTCCGCCTCGCGATGGTGTGCATCATAGTACTTCCTGGCCAGCCGCCGAGCCTCGAAGAAGTCGCCGGCACGCCTCAGCCGCATCTCATCGCGGGTACGCAGCAGGTCATCCGCCGTCTCGCACGGGCCGTGCAGACGCATATGGAAGCATCGCCGGTGGTGGCCTCCCATAGACCACCTCAAAGGGAGTAGCGTGCAGCGCGGAGTGGTAGGACGTGTTGTAGCAGTACTCGGCCCACGCCAGCCAGTCCACCCAAGCTCGTGGACGATCCCCGGTGAGGCAGCGCAGGTACATGGCGATGATCTTGTTGACGACCTCGGACTGGCCGTCCGTCTGAGGATGAAACGCCGTACTCATACGGAGCTTTACGCCCGCCAGCCCAAAGAGGTCCCTCCAGACGTGACCCGTAAACACAGGATCACGATCACTGACGATGGAGGACAGTGGCGGAGCGTGGCGCAAAATGAAGGGAGGGCCAATTGCTTGTAAAGTCAAAAAAAAAAAATACATGCAATTCTTGCAAAAAAAATGTAACCAAATTAACATAGAGCAGCCAGCTAGAAGATGGGGATTTGAGGGAAAATTGTAACTACAAGATGAAAATTTGAGCTCCATGTTTGAGCTGGCTTTGACACAGACAAGAAAAAAATAGAGAAAATCCAGCTAGAAGAAGGGAATTTGAGAGAATAAGCAAGATCTAGAAGAGGGGATTTGGGGAAACGGGAGAACTGGAACTGAGAGAGATGAGAACGGCATATACTGGGACGATACATAGATGAAGACGAGTCAATCCGTCGGTCCTAGTCCTGGCCGGATGGACGGAGGCCATATGCAGTAGTAAAAGAAATTCACCTTGAGAAGACTGGGCCGGAGCCCAGGATGGCCACCAAGACGCTCCGCCAATGATGGAGGACGGAAACCCGTGGAGGCGAACGATGCCGTCGAAGAAGGCGCGTGCCACGGACGCTGCCGTATAGGGATGGCCCAGGGCGATGAAGTGCGCGTACTTGGAGAAGCGGTCAACCACCGTGAGGATGACGGACTTGCCGCCAACCTTCGGCAGCCCCTCGATGAAGTCCATGGAGATGTCTGCCCACACCTGGGACGGCACGTCCAGCGGCTGCAGCAAGCCTGCCGGACGGAGCGTCTCCGTCTTGTTCCGCTGGCAGGTGACACACGCCCGCACCCAGTCTCGCACCAGGGCGTTATCCCCTGGAATGTAAAAATCAGCGCGGAGACGGTGCAGGGTCTTCTGGGCGCCCTCGTGACCTGCAGAATGCGCCAAGGACAAGGCCTGGTGGCGCAGGTCTCCATGATCCGGCACGAAGATGCGGCGTCCATGGAGGAGTAGTCCCTCGTCCAGGCGCCATGGCGCGGCCAGCTCGCCGTCGGCCAGGCGCTGGCGCAGCTGCTGCGCATCCGCAGCCGTGGCAGTAGCGCGGCGAACCTCGTCGATGAAGACGAAAGATGGCCCGGCGTGGATGCAAAGGGCTGCACCGACTGTGGGCGCGTCCGCAGTTTCGTCAATGTCGCGGCGGGACAGGGCGTCGGCGACTGTATTGAGGCGGCCGGGGCGGTACTCGACGGTGAAGTCGAAGCCGAAGAGCTTGCTGATCCACTGGTGTTGCGGCACGGTAGAGAGGCGCTGATCCAGCAAGAACTTCAGGCTGTAGTGGTCCGTGCGCACACGGAATGTCCGGCCCCAAAGATACGCCCGCCGCGTGGCGCACCGCTTGGACCAGCCCGATCAGCTCGCGCTCATATGCGGCGAGCTTGTGGTGGCGCGCGGCGAAGGGGCGACTGAAGAAGGCGAGTGGACCCTCGCCCTGGTGAAGGACGGCGCCGAAGCCAATGCCGGAGGCATCGCAGTCCACTACGAACGGCTCGTCGAAGTCCGGCATCTGAAGAACGGGACCCGTCGTGAGTGCCCGCTGCAGGCGGCGAAGGCCGTGGCCGCCTCCTCGTCCCAAGAGAAAGCGTCGCGGCGAAGCAGGCGCGTAAGGGGCGCCGCGATGAGGCCGAAGTCCCGGATGTATCGCCGGTAGTATCCTCGCGAGGCCCAAAAATCCGCGAAGAGCTCGTGGTGATCGGGGCGTTGGCCGAGCGGCGACGGCAGCCGACCTTGTCCGCGTCCATCGCGACACCGTCGGCGGAGATGACATGGCCCAAATATGCGACGGAAGTCGTGCCAAACGAGCACTTCGAGCGCTTGAGGTGAAGACGATGCGCTCGAAGCTCGTTGAAGATGATGGCGACGTGCCGCAGGTGCTCCGCCCGAGATGCGCCGTAGATCAAAATATCATCAAAGAAAACAAGCACAAAGCGGCGTAAGTAGGGGCTGAGCACGTCGTTCATCGTAGCCCGGAAGGTCGCCGGCGCATTGGAGAGGCCGAAGGGCATCACCAAGAACTCGTAGTGGCCATGGTGAGTGCGGAACGCCGTCTTGGCGATGTCGTCCGGGTGCATGCGCACTCGATGATAGCCCGAGCGCAAGTCGAGCTTGGTGAAGAAGCGCGCGCCATGCAGCTCGTCCAGGAGCTCATCCACGACGGGGATGGGAAACTTGTCCTTGGACGTGACGGTGTTGAGGGTGCGGAAGTCGATGCAGAAACGCAACGTGCCGTCGGTCTTGCGCACCAGGAGCACGGGGGCGCAGAACGGTGACGTCGAGATCCGGATGATGCCCTGAGCGAGCATGACCGCCACCTGGCGCTCGAGCTCGTCCTTCGCAGCTGGGGGTACCGGTACGGCCGTACAGCGACGGGTGCCGTGTTTGGCGCCAGGTGGATGCGGTGGTCACGGTGGTCGCGAGGGAGGAGGCCCCGCGGCTCGTCGAAAATGTCGCCGTGCTGCTGCGGTAAGTCGGCCAGGAGCGGATGCGCCTCGCCGGCGCGGCGGCCATCAGGTGTAGCTGCGGGGATGTGCCGTGCTGCCCATGCCCGTCCAGTGGAACACGGCGGCCGCCCTCGCGCCGTAAGATGAGGGACAAGCACGTCGAGGTCCCACAAGATGGGGCCTAAGGTGCTCGTGAAGTCGAGGCCGAGGATGAAGTCGTAGCAGCCCAAGTCGAGGCCGACGCAGTCGATGGAGAAGGGCTCGTCGCCTACAAGCACGGGAACCTGTCGCGCCACGCCCTGGCACGTAAGACGATCCCCATTGGCTACGGTAACGCTGTACGTCTCCGCGCCCGCCGGCTGGAGAGCGAGGCGGCGCATGGCGGTGCTGGACAAGAAGTTGTGTGTGGAGCCCGTGTCCACCAGCGCAGTTAGACGCTCCCCATTGATTGTCACCGGAAGCAGCATCGTCTTTGCCGTTTTGATGCCCGCCATAGCATGGAGAGACACGACGAAGGCGGACGCGTCGACTAGCGCGTAGGTCGTGACACCGGCCTCAGTGACGGTGGCGGCCGCGAGCTCGGCGGTGAGGGCCTCAATGTCGGCGTCGTCGACGGTCTCCAAGTAGAAAAGGCGGGCGCACGTGTGGCCCGGTGCGTATTTTTCGTCGCAGTTGAAGCACAGCCCCTGGCGGCGCCGCTCAAGCTGCTCCGCAGCCGTCAGCCGCTTGAAGGGGCGAGTCGGCGCAGGAGGGCCTGCGGGCGCAGTGGCCAGTGCGGGGCGCGGCGGGGCGGTGGGCGTCGGGGCGGGTCGGGGCACGGGCCGAGCGCTGCCACGTTGCGCGTAGACCTGCTGCATGGCGAGGGCGCGCTGTGACAAAGGATTAACTTGTCAATGCCTACAGATTGTAGACTAGGGTTTTGCTAGAAGTAGAGGGCAAGTAGATCTCGAAGGTTTAGGCGAAAAGTACTCGGCGATTATGAAAACTAGGGTTATGTTGACAAGAGATTCGATCCTTTTTTGTCCCTCGACTCCCCCTTATATAGGAGGTGGAGCCGAGGGTTTCGTTTTGTACAAGTTACGTAGTCCGGGACGGTTTCTAACTCATCCCGCCGGATTACAAATAACTCTTCCTATTACAACTCTAGCTTTCCTTAATATATCTTGGACTCTCGAATCTTCTTATTCTTCGGGTAGTGGGCCTTCGCAAACTCCGGGTACTATCTTTGGCAGGCCCATTTGGGATGCCTATGTAAATAGCCCCCGAGATTTTGCTTGAATCGCGGAGTCAAGGGAAATCTCATCTCGTTTATATTTTTTCGAGAGCTCTTATTTATGCTTCTTCACATAAAATTCTATATTGTACAGGGATAACGGTAGTTGGGGCTAGTTCATCCGACGGATCAGGTACTAGTTAACCGCTCTAGTGGCAATCCGCAAAAACCTACTTCAAGATCACGTCCCCGGACATGATCTCGGGATACTGGTGTAAACTTCGACAGGTGCCGCTTAAGGTCTTACCATTCTGTCGAGTCCCAGTCAAATTTATCGGGTACCTAACGCGTCCGTTAGGATTTTTCTTCGTATCTGTTGATACGGATAAAAGTAGCAGAGCGCAGTCTTTGGCGATGCCACGCCCCAGCAGAACGGATCTGGGGTCTTACCTTCGCAAATTTGCGGCATTCGTAAATTGATCGCAACTTTGGCGTTCGAGAATATATTGTCGAGTGCTTTTCGCCTTTGGAATAGCACATTTTATTGAGTCATATTTGATGACTTTATTTTGTCTTCCCGATGGGAGTATATGTAGAGTTATCCGGGTAACTCGAAATATACTCACTTCGTTTCTCTATTTTTTGAAAAATTCATCGGGCACGCGAACAGCCGTTCCCGATGGGAGTAGCCCCCGAGGCTACAGCCAAGAACTTGTGCTTGGGTGTAGGCTCCACAGATTATTATCCTTTGCCGCTATATTTATAATCCTTCTTGATATTTTTATATTTATCGGGTGCGCGACCAGCGCTCCCGATGGGAGTAGCCCCCGAGGCTATGAACAAATTCTTGGATTTGGTCATAAGCTCTCACCATTTCTATATTGTCATACTCGAAGTTTTCTATTTTTCCAAAGTAGCCCCCGAGCATTTGGGCAAAAACTTGTATTTGATCAAAGGCTCAAAAGTATTCAAATGATTTACCCTGTCGCCATTCTCTTTTTATTTTTCTTGTCGACATATTTTCCTTTGCCAAATTCTCTTCATCTCTCGTCAATAATTGGGATTTTTTCTGCCTTGTGGGTCCGCTGTTACCACGTTGACACGTCGTGCAAGTGGGGGACACACGTCCTCCGCTTTTCCTGGCGCACGTACGGTAACGCCTGTTCCAGTCCTTTCCAGTAAAAATACCTTTTTACCCTTGTATCTAGTAGATCCTTTTTTCACCACACGATTTCTTCATCCAACGGTGCACTGCTTCATCCAAACCCTATATAAACCTTTCTTCAACCTCGGTCCAGTCCTTCGCTTGCGCCGCACATCTATTCCCCTTTGCAAAAACTTCCCTTGCGCCCAACTCTGTCTGATCTTCCGCACGCCCAAGCATTGCTTTGTCCACTGCCGTTGATGCCACCACGCACGTGTCTCATTCGCCACAGCACGCCTGATTCATCAATGGCCGCCGCGGATCTAGGAGCCGTGGAGTGGGAGAGGTCCAAGGTCACGAACCAGGACCTGAATCTTCTGAAGAAGCTGGGGATCACCAAAAAACCCAAAGCGGTTTGCTTCCCTAGTGAAGAAAGCTACCCAGCCCCTCCAATGGGGTACCGGGTAAGTTTTGTCGACCATCTCATCCGCGGTTTATCCGCCCCCATTCATCCTTTTCTCCGTGGATTGCTTTTTGTCTACGGTCTTCAACTTCACCACCTCACTCCAAACTCAATCCTCCATATTTCCATTTTCATTACCCTCTGCGAAGCCTTCCTTGGCGTCTCGCCCAATTGGGCGCTATGGAAGCGCATTTTCTTTTGTCGCCGCAATGGCTCTCACAATGTCGCCTATAATATAGGCGGCGTTGTTATCTCTATCCGCTCCACTGCCAATTACTTCGACGTCAAACTCCCTGACTCCGTTCAAGGGTGGCGTAAGAGGTGGTTGTACATTCGTGAGGAAAATCATGGATGCGCAGAGGATAACATCCCTCCATTTGATGGTGACGAAAGAATTCTTCGTCGCCGTTCTTGGGATGCAGAGGCTACCGAAGAAGAAAAAGCTTCGACTGAGGCCTTGATGACTCGCATCCGCGAGTTGCAAAATACTCGCGGCAAAGAATTGTCGTGTATCCAGATTATAGTGTATTTCCTTAAGAGTAGAGTTCAGCCTCTTCAAGCTCGCAAATTTCCTCTTTGGAAATATACTGGCGACGAAGACGTGGATCGGCTGTCGACAGATTTGGAGGTGAAGGACTTGGAAAAACTTGTCCGAAAAATTACCTCACTCAGCAAAAAAGATTCTATCCCTTCTTCTTGTCGCGTGAAACCGTACAGCGCCGCCCATGCACTTCCTAAGGTAAACATTGTCGCGTAATTTCTTATTGCCTTGCTTTTTGCATTGTGTGCTCCTTCCTGATATCCTTCCCTCTTTTTATACATGATCACCCAAATCTTGTTTCACTTCCTCCTCTTCCTGAAGGTGGGGAAGTCGAAGAAAGGGCAGTTATCTCTGATGATAACCAAGAGGCCCCCTCTTTTGTGAATGAACCCGCAGATTCTCGAAAATCTGCGGGATCTGCTGAAAAGGACGCTGCTTCTGAAGGCACTACATCGGCCCAATCTCCTCCTCCTGCTGTTTCTCCAAAGAACAAAAGGAAGAGGGATGACGTCGAAGATTCCGGTACTTCAAAACCCGAAGAAGCTGGTCCTTCGTCGCAGAAGACAACTTATGATCCGTATCTCGGGACCCTCATCAGTTCGTAAGTTCTTTTTCTATCTCTTTTTTTTATTTGAACATTCGTGTCTATCTTGCTGGTTATATTGTCGACATTTTACTTGTAGTGATGAGGAAGAAGAGGTACCAACCGCCGATGTGGCTGCTCGAACGAGTACGTCACATACATTAGTTGCCTCGGAGACGCCGGTTGAAGGAGAAGAAACTTCGCCTCCTCAACGTAACGTCGACACTCGCTACTCCTCCTTCAAGCCCCCGAGCCCCTTTGTCGAAAAGGGCGAGGACGGAGATCATCCCGGAGCCTACTCTCCAATTGAGTAGCTCCTCTAACCCTCTCTTGGAGGATGTGAGTTTTTAACTTCCTTGTCATTGTTTATGTCTTCTCTGTTGATTTTTATGTACCATTATATTTTTCTCATACCGCCATTTCTTTCTATCCCCCTTTTTTTTTAAACAGCCTTTGATAAAGGATCTTCTTCGCATCGGTACCCAATTTGTCGGGTACCGTGAATATGCTAGTAAAGCTGAAGGTAATGCTTTACTCCTTTTGCTTCTTTTCTTTTGCTCCTTTGTTGTCGAGATTTTTAACTATATTTATCTTCCTTGGTAGAAAAACTGGCGGAAGCCAATGAACGCGCCAACACACTTGCTCAACAATTAGAGCAAAGTGAAAAGGCTCGCAAAAAGGCTGAGTCAGATGCTGTTGATGCTCGAGCAGAGGCTGATAAGGCCAAGGCTGATGCTGCTGGTGTCGAAGATCTCCGGAAGAGACTTCACGATGCCGAAACTTCACTGAGTGAACATATAACTGCTCAATCTGCTCGCGAAGAAGCCATCCTTAAGCGCATAAGGACCCAAAATCGTCGCTTTGTCAGTAAGTATCTACCCCAATTCGAATCTTTTGGATCTTCTTTCCTTTACTCAGTTGTTGCTAAACGGATGTTCATTGTTTCAGCTAGAACGGCTCAAGAATATGAGCTTGAAGATCCCGATGATGATCCTCTGCTTGACGCCATTTCATTCCTCGAGTTTCACGGGACGGAAGCACGTGAAGGTATCGACGAAGCTAAAGCAGGACTGTTGCGGCTCTTCCCCTATTTCTTCCCAAAGAAAGAGGCACCCGCAACTTTCCTTAAGCTAGCCAAGTGCTTTAATCCTCCCGAAGATCTTGGGCTGAAGATGCGTCATGAAAACCAGAAGGTTGCCGTTGAGAGCACTGTTGCCCTCGTCGCTGACAGTCAACAAACTATTGACTGGACCAAAGTTGGCGACACGGATCAAATTGAGCAACTCAAGTGGCGATCTTTGGTTAAGGCGGCAAAACCCAACACGAAGAAAGTCCTGGCGTATCTTGGGGTCAAACCATCTTCTACTCCTAGCTCTTCAAGGCCGGAGGTCTAGTTTTTGCTTTCTTTATTTCCTTTGCTATTGTCGCCATTCTAGTTTTGGCGACAAATTCCCTGCCAGTCCCTTAAGAGAACTTCTTTTGTAATGGCCATGTAAATTTTCTGCAATCAATGAAATTCCTTTTGGTTCTATCTTTGATTCAGAGATTTTCTTTTCCAGTTGATATTTGATAATTACTCGACGAATCCTTCTTCTCCTGTTGCCGCCCCCGCGTCTTCCTTGTCGAAGAAAATAAAAGCCGATGACAATTTTCTTGAAGGTTCTTCCAGCACACCCTTGTCGGAGGATTTACAAGAACTTCGACAACAGCTTCAGTCCACGAAGAAACAAACTCTGGCAATGATGGAACAATCTCGGAAAGCATCTGAACAGGAACAACTTGCTCGTCGACAAGCCGAAGAAGCTATTGCTGCTAAGGAAGCTCGCTGTGTTGGAAGCAAAAGGAGCTAGTGACCGTGAAAATAGTATGCTCGAGCTGATGATGGAAGCTAGCTCGGATATGCTGGGTATGTGTCTCATTTTTCCAATGCCTTTTCTTTATTTTGCTGTACTGTCCTCAAAGTTTATTGCCTTTTTGTCTTGATAGGCTCAGTTATTGATGCTGCGGCCGAAGATCTGAGAGTAAATGAGAGAACAAATCTTCTTGTCAACCTTTCTCTAAATCATGGCTGTTTATTTTGGGCCACTCCCGAACGAACTCAGCAGATTGTCAGGTTTCAAGATCGTGCCTGCCAAGTACGCGAATATCTTGACTTCTGGCACCAAGACCCCGTCTATGGTCTATAACTCTATGTTTCCTCGGAATATTCAACCGAAAACTCTTCCCGAGTTAATGGAGAAATTTAAAGATGCTCATAGGGTCCATAACTTTGTCAGAGCTCAATTGGTGGCTGGCGCCAGATTTGCCCTTATCATGCTTCAGATCTGTCACTCGAAGCTTGATCTAAACCAAGTTGTTGAGAGGGTGCACGAGAAAGTACGGCGCCGAAGAGTTGGTATCGACCGCATCAACACGAAGGTTTCACCTGTAGCCGAGGAAATGATTGAAGACCTTCTTCGGATGGATGCCGACTTTTTTGCAGATGGTCATTATGCTGATTTTCTTGGCGCTGCTCCTGAAGAAAACAGAGTTACTCTTGATGATATATTGAATCAGAACTGATTATTTTCCTTCTGTGGATAATTCTCCTTTGTAAATCATGATTATGATTCTATTGTGAAGCGAACAGCATAGTTCTATATTTGTCTAGCCCCCTAGTATTTTCGGTGGCTATTCGCTGTATTTGTATAATGCGAGGTTTTTAAACCAAGGCAAGATAATATACACTGTACTATTTTTGTTGGTGCAAGCCCCCGAGTCTTTTATTGATCACTATTTTGTCTATATCTCTTTTTCTTTTGGCGAGGTATTTTTACCAAGGCAAGATGCTTCTTTGCGTTTATCGACACTGTGTTTATATATATATATTGTATCATGTAGGGGAAAACCCCTGATCTTGTCGAGAAGAAGATATATATTTCCACTATCTTTATTATATTGCAGCACCGCGAGCCCGCCTCATTAAAAACCTTCTCCGGCCCCACTCGGTGCCCCGAAAAAGGAAAAGAGTGCGTCTGAAAACTCGCGGGCGTTTCAGTACATTGTAGCTTTACAAAGGAGGACTATATTTTCGACACCTAGGCGTAGAAACGCCCGAGTCGTGCCACGTTCCAGGGATTTGGCTCGTCAATCCCTGTCTTCTTGTCTTTGATTCTGTATGCTCCTCCTTCTATTACTTCTGTGACGATGTATGGACCTAGCCATGGTGACTCGAGTTTTTCATGGCTTTTTTGATTGAGTCGTAAAACTAGGTCACCAACTTGGAAAGATCTTGGCCGCAATCGTCGACTGTGATAGTTTTTCAGGTCTTGCTGATATTTGGCGACTCGTGATAGGACCTCGTCTCGAGCTTCATCGAGTGCGTCGACATCATCCTCCAAAGCTTTTCTCGAAGTTTCTTCGTCATATTCTGCGACTCGTGGAGAATCGTGCTCTATTTCTATCGGCAAGACTGCTTCGGCTCCATGGACCAAAAAGAACGGCGTTTCTGCGTCGTCGTATTTGGTGTTGTTCGAATACTCCACAAAACACTTGGTAGCTCCTCCGGCCAAGTATGCCTAGCTTTTTCCAAAGGTCCTAGCAGGCGCTTCTTGATGCCATTGCAGATGATGCCATTGGCCTTTTCGACTTGACCATTGGTCTGTGGATGTGCGACAGATGCAAAACTTAGTTTTATGCCCACCTCTTCACAATATGCTTTGAACTCCTTGGAGGTAAAGTTACTGCCGTTATCTGTGACGATGCTGTGAGGTACTCCAAAGCGAAAAACGATGCTCTTCACAAACTTTATTGCGGATGCTGGCATCCGGTGAATTTATTGGTTTCGCCTCTATCCACTTGGTAAATTTGTCGACGACCACCAGCAAGTATTCATATCCTCCTGGCGACGCTTTGTGCAATTTACCCACCATGTCGAGACCCCATTGAGCAAAGGGCCAAGACAGATGGGATTGGCATAAGTTCCGCTCGCTGGTGAGTGAGGTCTTGCCGCAAATCTTTGACACGCGTCGCAAGTGCGCACTATTTCCTTTGCATCCTCGATTGCCGTGAGCCAATAAAATCCTGCTCCGAAAACCTTAGCCGCGATAGCTCGCTACTCGCGTGGTGCCCACATATTCCTTCATGCACGTCCTTTAGGATGATCCTTCCTTCTTCGGGTGTAACACACCGTTGTAGCACACCCGAGATGCTGCGTTTGTATAGCTCCCCTTTTACCACAGTAAAAGCTTTTGATCGCCTAATTATTCGCCTTGCTTCGACTGGATCGTCGGGTATGGTTTTCCTTAGGATATATGATATATAAGCTTGCATCCATGGAATTTGCACCATCATGACTAGCTCTTGCTCTTCTTCTTCTTCTCGCTGTGTCTTTGGCGATACTCGAGGGTTTCTCTTTTTTCTCCTTCTTTGTTTTTGCTGGCTTTGTTGATCTCTCGCTAATCTCTTCCCGAACACACCTGGAGGAATCGCGAGGCATTGTGACCCGATGTTTGCGAGAACGTCGGCTTCATCGTTGCTCATCCCGCCGATGTGGTTTACCTCACAACCATCGAATAACTTCTCCAGACTCATTGTATACCTCTTTGTATGCTATCATACTTTCATTGATCTGCATCGCATTGGTTCATGACTTGCTGTGCTACCAACCGTGAGTCGCCGAAAATTTTCGATCGGGTTGCACCGCAAGCTTTCGCCATCTTCATCCCGTGTATGAGGGCTTCATATTCTCGCTTCATTGTTAGATGCGTTTGGGAACGTCATCCGCAGAACATACTTCAACTTGTCGCCTTCAGGTGATACTAATATCACGCCTGCTCCAGCACCTTCCAATCTTTTGGACCCGTCGAAGTTCATGGTCCAAGTTCTCGATAAATCTGGAGGTCCCGTGTTTTGCAGCTCCATCCACTCTGCAATGAAATCTAGTAAGACCTGCGATTTTATTGCTTTTCTTTTTCATACGTGATGTCCCGAGGGGAAAGTTCTATTCCCCAAAGGGAGACACGACCCGTAGCTTCGGGTTGTTTAGTATATTTGATAAGGGAGCCTCGTTGACCACTACTATCGGGTGTGCCGAAAAATAGTGTCGCAATTTTCTTGTCTGTCGTGAATACTCCATATGCTAGCTTTTGATATTGCGGGTACCGCTGTTTTGACGGCGACAAGTACTTCGCTGATGAAATATACTCGGCCTTTGAACTCCATGAAGCTTGCCTTCTTCTTCCCTTTCGACTACTAGGGCCGTGCTGACCACCTGAGGCGTAGCTGCAATATACAAGAGGAGAGGTTCTTTCTCTTTTGGCGCCACCAGTATCGGTGGTGTCGAGATTGCTCGCTTGAGATTCTCGAAAGCTCTGTCTGCTTCCTCGTTCCATTGAAATTTTTCCCCTTGTTTGATCAATGCATAGAACGGCAGCGCTTTTTCTCCTAGCCTGGCGACGAATCTGCTTAAAGCTGCGACTCGCCCCGTTAGTCTGTTGTATTTCTTTCAACTTTGTTGGCTTTCTCATAGTAACGATGGCTCTGTATTTTTTCGGGATTAGCTTCAATCCCCCTTGCCGATACTAAGAACCCGAGAAGTTCTCCAGTGGGAACTCCGAAAGAGCACTTTGTCGGGTTCGGCTTGAGACAGAACTTGTCGAGGTTGTCGAAGGTTTCCTTCAAATCTTCGATCAAAGTCGATCCTTTCTTGGATGTTATTACGACATCATCGATGTAAACTTGTACATTTTTTCCGATCTCGTGTTGCTAGGCACTTCTGCATCATCCGCTGATATGTCGCTCCCGCGTTTTTCAGACCAAAGGGCATTGTTTTGTAGCAAAACACGCCATAAGGTGTGATGAACGCTGTCTTGGCTTCATCTTCTTCTTTTAGTCTGATCCGGTTATAACTGGAATATGCGTCCAACAAGGAAAGACGTTCGCATCCCGCCGTGGAGTCGATGATTTGATCGATCCTTGGGAGGGGAAAGTGATCCTTGGGACAATGTTTATTGAGACACGTGAAGTCGACGCACATGCGAAGGACTATTGTGTGTTTTTTCGGCACCATCACTGGGTTAGCTACCCATGTGGCTTCTGTCGATATTTCTCTGATGAACCCCGCATCTTTGAGTCGATCTATTTCTGATAACATAGCTTTGCGACTAGGCTCCGAAAAACGCCGCAAAGGTTGCTTTACTAGTCTTGCGAGAGGATCCAAATTGAGGTGGTGCTCGGCAAGTTCCCTGGGTACTCCTGGCATGTCAGCTGGACACCATGCGAAGATTTTCCAGTGCTCACGGAGGAACTCGACGAGCGCGCTTTCCTATGCGACATCCATGTTTGCGGCAATGGACGTCGTTTTCTTTGGATCTGTCGGGTGGATCCGTACCTCTTTTGAATCCTTGGCTGTGTTGAAAGTTGGCTCCTTAGAAGATCTTCCTACCTCTGGCAGTACATCATAATCAGTGAACCGTGGCGCCGCATATTCTGCTTGCATCCCGAAAGTTTCTGATAGTCGATGAAAATCCTTGTCGCATTTATCAGATAACGCGAAACTTCCTTTGATTGTGATAGGTCCGTTGGGCCCAGGCAACCTCCACAACAGATATGTATAATGCGGCACTGCCATGAACCTGGCGTACGCTGGTCGTCCCAACAAAGCATGATACTGTGACGGGAAATCGACGACTTCAAACTCCAAATTCTCTATCCTGTAGTTTTCTCGGGTTCCAAAGCTGAACGTCGAGGTTGATCTTGCCCAATGGGTAACTTGGCTTCTCCGGTGTGATCCCATGAAAACGTGTTTCGAGTTGGTTTCAGATTTGCTAGAGATATGTTCATCTTCCTCAATGTATCTCGCATACATGAGGTTTAAGCTGCTGCCGCCATCTATGAAAACTCTCGACACGTCAAATCCAGGCGATCATCGCGGGTAAGATAAGTGCCGATTGTCCCGGTCGCGGAACTTGCTGCGGATGGTCTGCGATTGTGAAGCCGATGTCCTGCCCCGACCAATTTAAGTACTCGACCGTTGGTGGGGGCATCTTTTCTCGCCATGAACACTTGTCGCGAAATTACTTTCGCGCCCTGTTTGATGGCCTAGCCTTTCGAATCATCGAAACCGCACCATTAGAGTTGGGGTCAACATATGGAGGTGGGTGTGGTGCTGCCGCTATTCCGAGCTGGTGTCGATTTTCTTCGGTAATTGCGGGAGGGGGTGGAAGGTGAATCTCGCTCCTTGGCTCCCGAGGATTTCGTTATTTGCTTGGGCATTTGCGATTCCTGCGGCTCGCAGCATTGCCTGAAAATTGCGGCAGTCTTTCTGGAGATGTCCTGACTGTCTCTTTCCATTGTTGTCAAGATAAAAGTGCATTTGGCACGGACCGTTCATCATTTCCTCGGGAGACACATAAGGTCTTTGGATCCTTGGTCCACTATTTTGCCTGTTGCCACGAAAATCACCTCTATTGTCGCCTTGTTGCTCGTTGCTCCTTTGATAATCATCTCGACTATTTCCTCCAGGATTTCCCCGAAAACCAGCCGATATATGGCCGGGAGCATCGTTGTTGTAGAACTGGCGAGAAAATCGCCTTCTATTTTGATAATTTCGACCACGATCCTCTTCGGCGACCTATGTCGCTTGTTGTATATTGCGTCTTCTCCATCTCGCCCATTTATTGGCTATCTCCATGAGTGCTTGATATGGTCTTAGGGTTAGTTCTCCCTAAGTCCTCGACAAAATCACCTCGGCGAATTCCTGCCACGAACGCATCTATTGCCCTTTCGTCAGATATATCTTCTGCCGAATTTTTTATGATGTTCCACCGCTGTATATATTTCCTCATCGACTCGTCGTGTTTTTGTCGACACGCTCTCAACTCCTCCAATGACGCAGGTTTTTTGCAGGTGGATCGGAAGTTTTTCACGAAGATATCTTCAAAGGTCTCCCAGCTGTCGATGGAACTTGGGGGGAGTTTCTTTATCCAAGATCTCGCGGCACCGCTCAGATGAACTTGAATACTTTGCATAGCTGTTGCTCTGGTTCCTCCTACCAGCTTCACCATCTCGAGATAATCCACGAGCCAATCCTCGGGATCTTGTAGGCCGTCGAATTTCTTGAAATTTTCGGGTAGCTTGAACCCTTTTGGGACTCGAGTTTTTCGAACTCTTCTCGTAAAACACGGGAGTCCACACATATCTTCGTCGGCAACCTCTGGTGAGTGCTGACGCTCCCTTCTTTCTTGTCGTGCTCTGTCCACCCTTACTTGGACTGCTGTGTCTCGAGCTCCACTTGTTCTTGGGGGGTCTTGAACTCGCTGTATTTGGTCGTGGACTATTTTGCCCAGGATTTTCTTCGGGAGGCGTTGTTGCAAACGCTGTTCCCATAACTCCTACTCCAGCCATCGCCATATTGAACAATGGTTCTCTCGGGTCCCCAGGAGGTGGTCTGGACGCGAGGATGTATGCCTGTGTTGCCATGTAACCTGCTTCTGGTGTTTTTGGGATGATATTTCCCCTTTCATCGATCGTCATGAAGGACATGTCGAGATTTTGGATTAGGTTTCCTCTTTCTCCTTCCGGTATATTTTGTAGCCGAGATCTTGCTCTCCTTCGAGCCTCTCTGTGACTATCTCCCGATGTTCCTGAAAGGCGACTTAGCTCTGCTCGGCGTCTGCTTGATGCAGAAGCTGCTTCTTTCCTCCTGTTCAGGGATGCTGTCTGTTTTTCCAACTCTCTGCTTACTCGAGCAAGTCTATATTGATATGCTTGTAACTCTTGTACGGTGGCAGTAGTATTCATTGGTTCTGATCCATCCATGGCTCTCGCAGCTCTATCCCACGCAGCTTGCGGGAGTTGGACTTTTGCACGAGTTGAAGATCCGGCATATTTAGTGCCTAGACCTGTCCTGAGATCAGCGGGATCGACGTATGGATTTCCCAAATCGTCGAAAGCCTCTGACGTTTGTGGTTCTGATGTACCCGTTTCTTCTATTGCACAGATCTGGTGGTATCTTGCGTATTGATTTTTGTCAAGGTTGGTGACACCATCATACAGAGTGGTGAAGACCTTCCCGATGGCGACAGATTTGTCGACGAAGTTGAAGCTGCCGACACTTTCGGAGTCGCTGCTTATAAAGGAGTCCGCAGACGACTCGAAGGATGTGTTGCTGAAGATCTTGGCGAGCTTTCCCTTCGCTTTGGTGTCGATGAAGTATGGCGACGAAAACTCCTCGTCACTCGACGAAAAGCTAGAATCGACCGCTGAAAATTCCGACGAGATCGGATCTTCGAGACGGTAGGATCCTTCCTTGTTGACGCCAAATCGGAATTCTCCGAACGTCATGATGATAGGCTCCTCCAGATAGGCACATGCATCCATACGGGAGGGCGGGTGAGGAATAAAATTGAATAGATCAGTTTTTCCCGTGTTACCTCGATCCATCGCATTGCTTGCTGTTAATGAAGTCGAAGATCTTGAACGTGCCATCGAGATCAGCTCCTTGCAACCTCTAATTCCCACAGACGGCGCCAATTGACAAAGGATTAACTTGTCAATGCCTACAGATTGTAGACTAGGGTTTTGCTAGAAGTAGAGGGCAAGTAGATCTCGAAGGTTTAGGCGAAAAGTACTCGGCGATTATGAAAACTAGGGTTATGTTGACGATAGATTCGATCCTTTCTTTGTCCCTCGACTCCCCCTTATATAGGAGGTGGAGCCGAGGGTTTCGTTTTGTACAAGTTACGCAGTCCGGGACGGTTTCTAACTCATCCCGCCGGATTACAAATAACTCTTCCTATTACAACTCTAGCTTTCCTTAATATATCTTGGACTCTCGAATCTTCTTATTCTTCGGGTAGTGGGCCTTCAGTAAACTCCGGGTACTATCTTTGGCAGGCCCATTTGGGATGCCTATGTCACGCTGCTCGTAGGCTCGTGCGTAGTACATGGCCGTCTGCAGGTCCCCCGACTCGCGCATCTCGACATCGACGCGAATGTAGTCGGGGAGGCCGCCGACGAAGAGATCGGCGCGCTGCCGTGCCGAGACACCCGGGGCATGGCACGCGAGTGCTCGAAAGCGGTCGGCGAAGTCCTGGACCGTGGTGGTGAAGGCGAGGCGTCCCGGCTCGGCGAGGCGGCTGCCACGGAGGGTCGGCCCAAACCGGCCGGAGGCACAGGTCGCGGAAACGCTCCCAAGGCGGCATCCCGCCCTCGTCCTGCTCGAGGGCGTAGTACCAAGTCTGCGCGGCGCCCGTAGGTGATAGGAGGCGATCCATGTGCGGTCGGTGCTGAGCGTCCGCTGCCCCGAAAAATTGCTCACACCGGTTCAGCCGGTTCGGGGGTCGGTGGCGCCGTCGTAGGTGGCGAACTCCGGCTTCGTGAAGCGGGGCGGCTGCCGTGCCACGGCCGGGACCATGGGGGCGCCCTCCGGCTGGTCGGGTTGACGGACGTGCTCGCGGCGAAGGGCCCGGAAACCCGCCGGGGCCGCCAAGGCGGTGGGCGGGCTGCTGGACCGTCGTCCGCGCCTACGTATGAGTGTAGACGGGTGCCGCGTCGGTCCATGTGGGAATCGGCGAGGGCGACGGCGGCCACCACGCGGGCCGGCCATTGCTGGCGGCGGAGGCGGCCGGTGGAGGCGGCGGCGTAGCAGCGGTCGGTGGTGGCGGCGGCGGAACAGCGGCCGGTGGGGGCGGCGGCGGAACAGCGGCCGGTGGGGGCGGCGGGTGCTGGCCGGCCTTGATCTCCGCGAGCTCGAAACGGATGGCGCGGAGGCTGTCGGCGAGGTCCGCCAAAGTAGCGGGCAGGAGGTCGAGGCCCGTGGGGACGGTGGCGGCCTGGTCTCCGTTGGCGGCGGCGGCCCCCTGCAGCGCGTGGGCGCCGGTCATGGCGGCGGAAGTGGTGGTGGTGGCGGCGGCGGACGTGGCGGCGATGGTGTCGACGGGGGGGGGCTGTTGGAGCCCATAAGACCTAGGCAATCTGATACCAAAGTGGTAGAGTCTAGGGTTCTACCGGGTCTAGGGCGGAGGTTGTAAGGGTGGAAGTGAGGACGGAGAGGCTGGAGGGCTCGGCGCCGGCGGCTGGGCGCCGTCGCGGAGGAAGGAGGCGGCGACTAGGGTTGGGTGCGGCTGGGCGCAGGGTCTCCGTCTCCCTTCGGGAGACGAGACGGTATGATACCGAATATTTGTCTGATTAATCTCGAAGGGATACAAGTGTTTATATAGGAGGACGGCCTCCTCGAAACCCTAATTTACTTGGGCTAAGCCCCTAATTTACTTGGGCTAAGCCCCTAACTAGCCACTAGTGGGCTTCCTACGTTGGTAGGTCAGACCGACCATAACACGTACCCATAGGTCGAATTGCCGGCTTGACCGTTCGTCGTCTATCGGGCCGACACACTCCATGTCGCCGCGCCTCCCCTACCCCATGATGGGGGTCAAGCGGGCTACGACGCGACGTGGATGGATTCGCTCAATGCCCACCCCAGGCACAAACCGCGCTTGGTAGGCGAACGTCGATGACATTATCGTGGCATCGATCGGTGAAACCAGCGCACTGGCCGCTAATGCGCCATCAACTGGGCTGGCGCGGAAGCGTCCCGTCTCCTCGCGTCGCCTCCTCCTGGCGACCGAGGGGGCGGAACCCTAGCCGCCGCCACACACCCTCCCCTCTCCCGTCTCCTCCTCCTCGCCGCCCCCCGAGGCGCCGGCGGCCAAGCTCGCGACGCCGGTGAAGGGGGCGGCGGGGCTCTTGGCTCTCGGCCCTCCGGCGCGGAGATCGGGGGAGGAACTCGCGCGGAGATCGCCTCTACCGGCGCGGGAGCTCGGCCGGCGCTTCCTGCTCCGTTCTTCTCCGGCTGGAGCGGACCTGGGCTATGGTGGTGTCCGGCGGCTCCCTGTCCCGGTGGGAGCCTGGGATCTGAGGCGGCGGCCTCGAAGGTTGAGGGCGGCGCCGCCGACGGCAGGGGTGCCGGCCGGTGCTGAGGGCTGCTCCTCTTGGCTGCGCGGGCGGCGAGGGAGCGGAGGCTGCTGCTCCCGGGGCGGAGGACCCCGCCCCCCACCTCAGATCTGAAGACGGTGACTCCCTGCAGCGCGGTTCCCAACCTGGTGTGGCCGGTGCCCGGCGAGCTCGCCGGGTCTGCAACGTCAGGTCGTCGGGATTGGAAGCGCTGGGCCGGGGGAAACCCTTGACCGACGGGGCGGTCACGTTGGCGACGACGCTCTGCGCCGTTACCCTCCCTGGAGGCGTCGACGAGGTTCTTCTTCCTTCCCCCCCCTCCTCCATCCGGGTGAAAACCCAATTCTTTCGGAATGGGCGGCGGCGGCGTGGTGACGCCGTTCCCTTGCTGAAGGCGCCGCCTTGGTTGGTGGAGGGGTGACGAGCTGCGTGTTCCGGGGTTGCCTGTGGCGGCTCCGCCGTGTCTTCGGTTGGCGGCTGCAGTTCTAAAGCTTGCGTCTTGTTGGTTGGTCTTTGCGGCGGTTGTAGATGTTGTCCGTGGGTTCGCGCGCGGAGGTGCTCCTGCTGCTTCCCCTAATCTGGGCTACTGTCTAGTATGACCTCGGTGCTCTGGGGAGCTTTTCCCCCTCGCGACGGTGCGGCGCCCTCGATCCTGGGCGAGAAGGAAGGGTCCTTCTTCGGAGGCGGGAGCGGGTGCTCTTACTTCGACGGCTTGCCAAGTGATGATGAAGTCTGGTGCTCTCCAATGGCGGTCCTTCTCGGCGTGTCTCCTCCTGTGTTGATCAAGCGGATGGACGAAGGTCTCGGCCACGATGTTGTGTTTCTTGTTGTTGCTTTCTCGTGGTGTGAGTTGCCTGTAAGCTGATCTTCAGCACTATGTACTTTGCCGATGTGGCGTTATTAATTTAACGCAGGGCTTAGGCCTACTGTTTAAAAAAGAAACCAGCGCATGATCGCTGGTCAACCTCACGGGCGACGCCGGCTGCGCTGGACCTAGCGGCGCCGTGAAGGACGATCCAACGATTACGACTGGTGTGGAAACAACGAGCTCACCGATTTCGACTACCGCTACTTCGACCTCTACTACCGCGGCGGACATCATAGATTTTTATTTTATTTTAGCTAGTGTCAAGAAAAAAAGTGACATGAATTTTTTAGAAGATAAAACAATTCAAATTCCAAAAGATTTATTTTAGCACAAAGTCCACCTCAAAACTTTCATGTGATTAACATCATTTATCACATAATTCAGGGACTTCTTAAAATTAATTTAGCACATTTTACGTGAAATGGAAAAAATACTCCTACTATAGATAGAGAAAAGGAAAATGATTCTATTCCCCCGGGGATCAGACCCGCTGCAACCTCCTGTTTCTTGACCGTTGGATGGCTTGATCGCGTGGACGCGAAGCTTGCTCCTTACCAACTCTTTCTGCCCACACGATTCCCATGGGACCCACCTCAATCTTATCGTCTCTTTTCGTCCCTCAGCTTCTTCCTCTGCACGGAGGCCACGAGCGCTGCCGCCGCTGCTCTGACCCACCGAGCGCTGCCGCCGCCGCTGCTCTCACCCACAGAGCGCCGCCGCCGTCGCTGCTCTCACCCACCTAGCGCCGCCGCCGACAAACGAGCCCAACGCGCCGGATTCCACCTGCCGCCGCGGTGCCGCTCCGGCTACAAGTTCACGCCGCCATCTCGGCTTGTACGACACTACCGCCTCGGCTCGTCGGTCGCCGCCGCCTACTCCCCCGTAGCCCACCTGCTGATCCAATTTGTTCTGTCCCGGCCACCCAAAATCCACGCGCCATAGCAGGGCCTGGTTCCCCATCCCGTGGCCAGACGAGATCGGCGCGGCTGGCCGGGTACCTCCGCGTGGTGGCGGAGGAAGGGGCTCGCTGTACTTTCCCTGCTCGGCGCCGGTTGTCCTGGAGGAGGTCGGCGTTGAGGACGACGGAGCTCGCCCGCCGTGCGTGCTCCACACCGGCCTCGAGGACGTACCATCGCTGATGGTACGAGCTAAAAGCACCGATACTCCAACCAGCTATGATTGTTCCCGCAAACCAGTGCTGCCCATCGCTGTCGTGACCGTCTCGACCCTTAGCCGCCTCCATCTCGGGCTCCTCTGCTTCGTTAACGGTTTTGCTGCCTTAGGAATGCCATATTGCTACATGTGGAGGCCGGTTTTGCTACCTTAGGTCTATGTCGTTGCTACCAGCCGAGGGCGGCTTATTGCTATCGTGGAGGCCTACTTTGCTACCCTGGACGTCAGCCGTTGCTACTAGCGGCTTAGAACATTGCTGCATTGCACGGACAGAGTTGCTGCAACCTTGGACGACGCTATTGCCAGCTGCAAACGAGGTCTCTATTGATGTTGATGTCTCAGAGGATTTGCAACATATATATGTTTGCTACAATTTTCCCCCGTTTTTGCTACATTTGCACAATATGTTTGCTACGTGGGTCTCCGGTGAGTTCTCCGGCGAGTTTCCCATCAATGTCTCCGATGATATCATTTTTTGCTACAAAAGCATATTTTTTTTTGCTACAAGCACTCCGGCGAGTCTCCGGTGGTGTGAACGGCGAGCTCAGCATTTTTATTTTATTTCGTGAGGTGAACCATTTTTTGCTACACTGAAGCAAAAAATGAGAATTTTTTGCTACCCGGCAGCAAAAAGGACACGTGTCAGCACGGGAAGCAGGAGGCTGGAAAATGCACCGAAAAATCAGACGCAGGCTACGACGAGGCGTGGATGGATTAGCTCAACGCCCACCCCACTTCCCCCCACCCCACAAACCGCGGCTGGTAGGAGAACGTAGAGGATATCATCGTGGCGTCGATCGGCGGAACCAGCGCACTGCTGGTCGACCTCACGGACAACGCCGGCTGCGCTAGACCTAGCAGCGCAATGAAGGATGATCCAACGATTACGATGGGCGCGGAAACAACGAGCTCACGGATGTCGACTACCGCTACTTCTTTTTTTTTTTTTCGAGAGCACGCGCAAAACGTGCCTTATCTTTATAGAAGAGAAAAGAGTACCAAATTACAAGAACAGCACCCAGGCGCTGCGAACACACACACACGCCACCCGCCCTCCGCCTAGGCCTACTCTCTCGCTATATCTAGCCTCCCTCCTCTCCTGGCGCTATCCCAAAGGTGGAAGTCATCTCTGATCTGACCCGCCATTCGGTCTACCGACTTCTGCTCCCTCTCATTGCCGAAAGCCCTCGCGTTTCGCTGCTTCCATAACATCCAAGTCGTGCCTATGACCATGGAGTCAAAGCGCTTCCTATCAATCCTCCGCACTCGCTTGCGGGCCTCCGTCCACCATCTCTGTAGATTGCCTGAAGCTCCAGGGTCGGCAATCCGTAGCTTCGCGCTCTGCAGCACTCTGAACCAAACCTGTCTCGCATAAGGGCATAGGGTGAAAATATGATCAACCCGCGGTACTTCGACCTCTACTACCGCGGCGCGGGCATCGCTAGAATTTTATTTTAGCTAGTGTCAAGAAAAAAAAGTGACTTGAATTTTTTAGAAGATAATACAATTCAAATTCCAAAATATTTATTTTAGCACAAAGCCCACTTCAAAACTTTCATGTGATTAACATCATTTTTCACATAATTCAGGGACTTTTTAAAATTAAGCACTGAAAAATCAGAAAAGCCTAAAGAAAACATGTTGCGTCAAAAGCGCCCACGACATCCTCTCAGAATTTCTAGTCGTCAGAGAAAATTCCTTTTAAAATGCAGAGAGAATTCGGAAACAACTGGTTTGATTTAGCAGTCACTGCACGACTTACTGCCTTGATATTCACATTCTTCAGCATCTCTCCGGAGTCTTCAGCCTGGATGCCTATGTAACTAGACAGCAGAGAAGTATGACATTCTGGTGCTATCATGCCCTCCACCAAAAAGGTGCCCTTCGGGATGCTTAATAAGGTCGCTGCAAGCATGGCAGCGCTCGTAATCCATCTCGCGCCTCATCTTGTGATCGATCTTTCTGAATATTTTCTTGCACCCACCATAGCAGTAGTCATCATCAAGGACATACACATGCACCACCCGCATCGGCTCAGCGTTCGGATCCGCTAGAAGAAGCTGCGGAACGAGCATAAGCTCAGCGAAGAACAGCCTCTTGGTCTTGGTCTCGGATGTGGGTTGCGCGGCGGCATTCTCCTCGAGAACAGCAGTGAAATTTACATGCCCATATGTCGTCCCAGACGACTCGGAGAAGCAGTTGGACAGAAGAGTCGTGGCCAGCTTAAATCTGCGCGATCCCGTCCTCTTCTTGTTGTTGTAGTGCGCTAGAGCGAGTTTCGCGAAGTGCTTTGCTTGCTGGCAGCCGTTGGTTTCGGGAAACTGTGGTAGTATGTGTGCCTCCATGGCCTCGGCGGTGAGGTGCTCGGGCTTGGTGTCGCTGAACCGCTTGTAGGAGAGGAAGATGGTCTCGGGGGTGGCGTTGACGATCAGGGTGAGGGAGCGGACCATCTTCTCCTTGAAGGCGTGGAAGTCGCGGACGTCCTCGGGAGTCTCCAGGTGGCAGTCCTCCTCGCGCATGTTCCTGATGAACTCGATGTTCTCAAGCGTCGCCAGGTTACCCTTGTCGATCATCGCTTTCGTCTCCGGCAAGTGGGGCGGTGGATGGTACCACAGGCGTGGGATCCTCCTCCACCTCCCGGGAGTCCTCTTTCTCACCGTCGTCGTCGTCGTGGGTGTGGTGGACGGCGGCTTGATGGCCGGCGGCTCTCCGCCAACTGTGAGATTCATGGAGGCCAGGCGCAGAGTCGACTCCTCGAGCGCCGTGGGTGTTGCTCTGGTGTCCATCTCGGCGACTCGACCTCGACGTCGTCCAATTGAACAGAAGAATTGGGGATTTATTTAGGTCTAGCGACACGACGAGGGCCGCTTTTCTAGAAGAAGAGAAGCATTGCGCCGACCTAATATGGGCCGTAGCTGACAGAGCCCATTAACAACCCGTAGGCCCGACTCCCTCTCCGCGCTGCCCTAGCCGTTCGATGGAACTCAGCCGTCCCCCCTTGCGATTTCTCCCCTCCGAGAGCGAGAGAGCGCCGGCGGTCGGCGGCGGCCTGGTTAGTTCGGCGGCTTCGCTCGCCGGAGCAGCGTGCAACGGGGAATCCCAGCGCGCTGCCTCGTTGAGCGTGGCCACTGTACTGAGCACATGGCGGCGCTGCGGTGGACGGAGAGCGCGGGTGCCACGGCGACCGACGTGTCGGCGTCTTGTGGTTCTGACGGCGGCGCGCGGGGCTTGCAAGTGGAGGCCCTCGCGTGTCGTATTCCTTAAGGAACGTCCTTATGGGCGGCCACCAGACTCGGGGAGGTAAGTCCTGATCCCAAAACTTAGGGTTTCAATTTTATTCTGCAGGGAGTAGGATTCGGGCAAAAGGGGGGCTCTGGGGATTTTCGGTTCGTCGAAAAACATTTGATATATTCCCCTCCTTTGCTCTATCTTAGCCGTAAGGAAATGCCAATATTACCAACTTAAAACTGGAGACAGTGATTTTTTTTGAATTAAAAGGGATTTTCTCCCCCGAATTCCATTAATAGAAACCAAGAGCTACAGTTTGTTCAGCCAAAACACAGCAACCACCAGGGAATAGGAGACACTGAATTAATTAGAACATTAACATGCCATAATATTAATCACGGATATTAGCACCAGACCAGCCTAAACGCAGAAGATAGATGTAGACGAGGAGGATGTGGCCGGACAGGCAGCATATAGATGTAGATGAGGAGGATGTGTCCGGCACTGCTCTTCCCCGGCATTTGTAGTTCAATCTTCCGATGTGGCGCTGTAGGACCAGCTACCGAAACCAACCGTTGGTTTTGGGTGCCCCTGATCAAGGTTCAAGGCACAAGCGTGGGAAATTGCTCCCACTTATCTCTCGGTCCATTGCGACCTGACCTCAAAATTCCAACACTCATTACGCTCCTACAGTCCTACTAGTACTATATGTTTAGTCCCTGGCAATGCATAAATGACATTCTTTTTTATAAACATAAATTCTACTATCAATTGTAGGTGTAGAAAATGGTTGCATTTCAGTGTCCAGCGGTGCGGCAACCTAGTACTCCTGTTTCCAGTCGCTTGAGGTTGCTCGAGTTGTCCGTTATACCATAGATTTTCCGTATCATAGCAGTGTGAATAGCTGAAAGGCTTTGAACCATGCTGCTGGGCCAGTCGCCTGATACTCAAAACAAATATAAATAGCAACCGTAACTCGGAAGGTGGGAAAATGATATTTATATCCGAATGTACTTGCCAGAAATGGGTTCGTTCATGAAAAGCCGGTAAACTATTTCATATCTGAATGTACTTAAGATTCTATTGAGTGAGAGCTGCTAACATCATTAGCTGCCCATATCGAAAGGGCAGTGAGCACACGGCCTTTCCATCCCTGCAGAAGCCAGTGGTGATCCTCGTTGATCATGAAATTCTTCTGGCGGCGCTTCTTCACTTGTGCTTTTAGAACACGAACTATTTCAGGATCCAGTGGAAGCTGCCTCAGCCCTGCTCGCTGATTCCGTACATGCCATTCCTTGTAGTGTTGAGTACGCTCCACCCGATCTGCACCCTCGCAGGCGATGATGTTCATGGCGGACCGTGCGAAGATGTCACGCTCCACCACCAACCTCAAGTCATTGTCCCGTGGGACAGTGGTCTCCATCAAATCAAACGCTGCCGTAAAGTTATATAGTGCATGGCGGAAACGTGTTACAAAGGAGGCAGCACAGTATGATGCATTGACTACGGCATGGATGAAGACGGCTGGCTTCATCTTCCTGATAGTGTTGAGGACCTGATCTTTTGGGTTTATCCTATCAGCAGTGAGGGTCTCGTCCATTAGGTTCCTAAATTGAAATATGCTGTTCACGATGAGTACCTCGTCAGGATTTATGTCGAGGTCCTCAGTACAGACAGTCTCAAATTTTGCGGTGATGGCGCGGAACTTGAATGGCACACCAAGCTTGCTTGCACAAAGGATTAGCCTGCGACCTGCCTCCTCAGTCCGCTTGGCAGGATGGAATGCTGCAGGTTGTGACCAGCTGTTAATGCCAGTAATCCTCACCTCCGGAGGCCCTTCCTCCCTTTCTGCGAACCACTGGAGTAACTCCGTCCATTGCAGACCATCCCCGATGCCGTAGTGTACAATGTGCAGCTTGTTCTTTCCTGCAGCAACGTTATAAATGGTCTTGTTGCAGAAGAGGAACGCCACCTTGGTGGAGCAGCTGACATCCACATAAAGCTTATAGGCCTTGACAAGTTCCAAGATGGTGGAGTGCTTCATCATGAGTAAGCTGTGGTAGAGCTGGCTCCCTTTGCCAGCCAGACGGGCCTCAAGCCCCTCGGCAAAGTAATGAGCCAAGCGCTCTGTGGTGGCCCCCATCGGTGACGAGTGCCTTTTGATTTTCTCTAAAAACTTGCCTGCGTTGTGGCGATCGTTGGTGGCCACCGCCTCTGCGCAATGGAGCAACAGTGTTTCTAGGTCAACCACAAACATCTGTTTCATGCCACTCTTCATGCGTGGCACCTGCACGCATATGTTCTGTTGCTTTATAACCTCACCGGTCATGACACGGAGCTTCTGCATTGCACTGGAGCACAAGCCGTGGTCCTCGAGCATGAGCTGGTCCAACAAGTTGCGGGCGGTGGCTTCTTCATCTGATTCATCCTGTACTGGAATCATGATTTGCTTCCTTATCCTTCCCACGCTATCCCTTGCATCACCATCTTCTTCATGAAACCTCTTCTTACAAGCCAACATCTCACTATCTGCACCAGACAATAAGAATCTGGCTTCTTCCATGCGTTTCAAGAATGCCATGGCTGATAGCATCTGCATGCCGGTGTGGCCTTCAACGGGGGACGAGATGCTGTCCATGCCATTCAAAGAGGAGGTGTCTAAATCCCTGTCCTGGAGGTTCATGGTGCTGGGTTGGCTGGGCAGCAATGCAGAAGAAAGCATGATGGGTGCCAAGGACTCCTGGCCATTTGGTGATGTTATGTCAGGCGCACCTGAGAGGATTTGAGCGAACGGCTGCTGGGCTTGCAGGAGAATCGGGTTCTCGGGGTACTGATACATGATTTTCTCAACAATGTCTTCCTCCATGAGCATGCGGGAGATGCTGTCTAAGGCCATATGTAAATTCTGTGCAGGCTGCTGATGGGGTGTCGGGGGGAGGTCGAGGAAGATGGAGGGGGGCGGTGATGTTGGCCTGACAAAGCCCAAGACTTCCTCCGGTGTGGCTGCCATGAATGGGTGCATGGTGCTTGACAATGGTACGGTGTATGTTAATAACTACGACTTGGAGTTGGTTATATCTATCGAAGTTTCTCAATCAGCTTTGCTGGCTGTTGGAACTACCGATGCTGCCATTTCAGCAAGTTGGATTAGTCGTCCAGCACCAGCAGTGCCTGCACAAATGTACAAAAGAATCACCTTGGTTTTGGAGCCATTTTCCTAACCGTTAATCCCTGTCCGGTCAAATTTGGTACAACTTCTGCAGAATATAGATGCATCGACAGGTTGTGCTATATACTGTAAGATCCAAGGATTCTGTTCCATTAATGCTGGATGTAATCATAGTCCTGGGGAGAGAGTTTTAATATACTCCCTCCATTCCTAATTATAAGACGTTTTGGCAGTTCAATTTATTAAGGAACTATGGTGGTAGTTTGTCCTCTCGGTGATTTGGTGGCCGAGAAATGGAACCTTCGATAAGAATCACCATTGAATAGAACGACTGTCAGTTATTCTGAACTTGTGAACTCTGATGCAGAACATTTGAGCATTTTTTTAGCCTGAACAGCAGGAGCTCTGCTTTGCTTTGATAGTAGGGCAAAAAAACTGTACAAGCCAAAAACTACTTGGCAGAGGAAACTAGAGAAGGAAAAAATGATAACAGGATACTAGCCTTGGCTAAGAAACAGATAAATCTAGGTCAAAACCACCAAGCAACTCAGCAAGACACACATTTGAGCATTTTGTATGCTTTCTCAGAACTCAGAAACGATTTCTCCAGATATTCTTTATATGAATTTTTTCAAATATGAAGGCGTTGTTTCTAGCACTGCAGTATTTGTGGTTACAATTCATCATTTACGGAAATAGTAGAAATCGAGCCAAGAAAACTGGCGAGAAAATGCAAACTGTAGCTGTTGTAGTTTATCAACCTAAAAGGTTTCAGCTTTCGTGCAGTAAACTGAGCATCAGTTCAGACTTGCTGTAACAGTTCCTCGCGCAACTGGTTTGATGGCTCTGCAGTTACTTGTTCATTTTCTGGTTAACAAATGGAAATCCTGGTCAGCATATTTTCGGTCAAAATTTTCCTGATCGGATGTGGTGTGTCTCTCGAGGAAAATATATTGGATATATCAGTCAGTTTCAAGTTCAGTAACTTTCTAGTGAGTACTCTGTTCAAACTTTTTCAGTCCGAAGATAAGCATATACATATTCATTCATTCGATGAGCATTCAATTCATTAGGATAGGAGGAGTAGATGGTTAGTACTCTTGTTTCCAGTCCCTCGATATTTCTCAAGTTGCCTGTTATACCACATGTATTTTGTACCATATCACCGGGAATAGCTTGGAAGGCTTTGAACTATGCTGCTTGGCCACTTGCCTGATACTCAAAACGAATACAAGGGACCACCATAACTTGAAGGTGCAAAAGAGACATTTCATTCAATAATCATACCCAAGTGTATTTGGCAGAAATGGTTTCTTTCATGAAAACCCAATGGACTATATGGGAAAAACATGGTTGAAATGTTGCTAGGGTGCATTAAACTACGGTTCTTGAAACTATGTTGAGTGACAGTTAGCTAGTAACATTATTAGCTGCCCATATCGAAATGGCAGAGAGCACACGACCTTTCCATCCCTGCAGAAGCCACTGGTGATCCTCGTTGATCATAAAATTCTTCTGGTTGCGCTTCTTCACTTGAGCTTTCAGCACACTAATAATGTCAGGATCCAATGGAAGCTGCTTTAGGCCCGCTCGCTGATTACGTACTTGCCAATCCTTGTAGTGTTGAGTACGCTCCACCCTATCTGCACCCTCGCAGGCGATAATGTTCATGGCGGACCGTGCGAAGATGTCACGCTCGACTACAACCCTCAAGTTATTGTCTCGTGGGACAGTGGCCTCCATCAAGTCAAACCCCGCCAAGAAGTTATAGAGTGCCTCGCGGAAACGTGTTACAAAGGAGGCCGCACAGTATGATGCATTGACTACACCATGTATGAAGACAGCTGGCTTCATCTTCCTGATAGTGTTTAGGACCTGGTCTCTTGGGTTTATCCTATCAACAATTATGGTCTCATCCATTAGGGTCCTAAACTGAAATATGGTGTTCACGATGAGTACCTCGTCAGGATTGATGTCGAGATCCTCAACACGGACGGTCTCAAATTTTGCGGTGATGGCGCGGAACTTGAATGACACACCAAGCTTGCGTGCACTAAGGATTAGCCTGTGACCTGCCTCCTCAGTCCGCTTGGCAGAATGAAATACAGTTTGTGGTCTGTTAATGCCAGTAATCCTTACCTCCGGAGGCCCTCCCTCCCTTTCTGCGAACCAGCGGAGTAAGTCTGTCCACTGGAGACCATCCCCGATGCCGTAGTGTACAATGTGCAGCTTGCTCTTTCCCGCGGCGATGTTATAAATGGTCTTGTTGGAGAAGAGGAACGCCACCTTGGTGGAGCAGGTGGCATCCATGTAAAGCTGATAGGCCTTGATAAATTCCACGACGGAGGAGTGTTTCACCGTCATGAGTAAGAGGTAGAGCTCGCTCCCTGCACCAGCCAGACGTGCCTCTAGCCCCTCAGCAAAGTAATGAGCCAGGCGCTCTGTGGTGTCCCCCGTTGGTGATGAGTGTCCTTTGATTATCTCTAACAACCTGCCTGCGTTGTGTCGGTCGTTGGTGGCCACCGCCTCTGCGCATCGGAACAATTGTGTTTCTAGGTCGACCACAATCATCTGCGCCATGCCACGCCTGATGCGCGGCACCTGCATGCATATGTTCTGTTGCTTTACCTCACTTGTGGGCTTCTGGGTTGCACCGGAGCCCAAGCCATGGTCCTTGAGCACGAGCTGGTCCAACAAGTTGCGTGCGGTGACTTGTTCCTCTGATTCAGAAATCATGATTTGCTTCCTTCTCCTGCCCACGTTATTATCCCTCACATCTCCATCCTCATGAAACCTTTTCTTACAGGCGAACCTCTCATTATCTCCACCGGGCAAGAACAGTCTGGCCTCTTCCATGCCTTTCAAGAATGCCATTGTTGACATCATCTGCATGCTGGTGCTTCCTTCAATGCTATTGGGTTCCACAGTGTCCTGGCTGGGCAGCAATGCAGAAGAAGGCATGATGGGTGCCGAGAACTCCTGGCCATTAGACGATGTTACTATGTCGGAGGCACCATAGAGGATTTCTGCGAAGGGCTGCTGGGCTTGTAGGAGAATCGGGTTATCAGGGTACTGGCACATGATTTTTTCAACAATATCTTCCTCCATGAGCATGTGGGAGATGCTGTCTAGAGCCATATGAACATGTTGTGGCTGCTTATGGGGTGTCGCGGGAAGATCAAAGAAGATGGAGGCGCGTGGTGGTTTTGGCCTGACAAAGCCCAAGACTTCCTCTGGTGTGTCTGCCATGAATGGTTGTTTGAGAATTGTGCAGGGCGTGTTGGTATCTAAGACGTGCATGGAGTTGGTTATATCAAAGTTTCTAGCTCTATCCTTTTGCTGACTGTTGGAATCACTGATGTCACTGATGCTGTCATTTCAGGAGGTTGCTTGACCCTTGCCCGGTCAAATACGGCACAATCCATGTAGAAAATCAATTCATGTGTCGACTGTGCTATATATTGTGAGATTCAAGGAGTATGTTCCATTGATGCAGAAAATAGTCATAATCTTGAGGAAAAAAGTTATAATGCAGTTTTCGATAAGAAGCACCGGCCGATACAACTGACAGTTATTCTGAACTTCTGAGTTAATGCAGGGCATTTGAGCCTTTTGTATGCTTCCTATGAATTCAGAAGTTTTTCAGATATTAAGACACCCCTGTTTCTAGTAGTGGACTAGTTTGTGATTACAAATCACCATTCAGTGCCAATAGTACAAATCGAGCCAGGAAAACTGGCGAGAACATGGAACTGTAGTTGATGGAGCTTATCAACCGAAAAGGCTTCAGTTTTCACGCAGTAGAGTGAGGATCAGTTCAGCCGTGTTGTCCTGTAACAGTTCTAACATCGGAGGCAACTGGTGTGATGGCCATGCGTTTGTGTCTAATCCTTCCCTGGCCGGATGTGGTGCGTCTCCCAAGGCAGATGTGCTGAATAAATCAGCCAGGTTCAAGTTCAGAATTTTTCTGGGGACTATCCTGTTCAAACTTTTTCCATCAGAAGATATCCTTATCGATGAGCATTCAATCCATGAGGCTAGGCATATATGGCAGGAAATGATTGTGCACTCTATCCCATTTAATCTTGCTTGATATCTCAAGGAGAAAGAAGAAACCTTTTCCAATGCGGTTATCCGCGTCATTTCGGTGCCAGAAGAGCTACTTCTGGATAGGCAGACGCCATGATAACGGTGGTCTGTGGTCAGAAACGTTATCTCTAAGGGCATGTACAGTGATGTCTAGTCAGCTGTTTGTAATATAGGCCACGTAGGAAATTAGATGACGTGGGGGAGAGAGGAAACAAAAAACTGCCGAGTCTGTCTGTAGAAATAAAGACGGTCTATTTCCGTGAAAGTAGCCACTTACCGACGGACTATTTCCCGTTGTATGGAAAGGGCGTCGCTAATCGTGGGTCAAGTTGAATCATCTCTTCCGCGCATGATTTACGAGTGGTTGGTGGTTACAGACAGCTAAATAGGCTACACTGCTGTACATGGTGTCCATAGGCTGTCTATACGTGACGTGGGGAGTTGTTACAGATAGCCATCGTCGGAACGATTGTACATGCCCTAAAGCGAATGGAACTAACTCAAACAGAAGAAACGGAAAAGCATTTCCTTGAGAAAGTGGGCGGAGAAGGAGCAGCCGCCCTTCTGGCGAGCCCCTTCTGGTACGGTGCACCCTCCAGCTATGGTCTATCTTTTTTTTTCCTTTTGGAACTTCAGACTGCGGTCTCAGATAAGCTTAAAACATACACATTCCTAGATACAAATGACACGCTGTAGAGGTGAGAAGAAAATGACAGGCAAGAGTGCCAAGTGATGCCGGGATAAGGTGCTACCAGTTAAAAAGCTTAGTAGTAGTACCATTGCTAAGCTTGTTAATTAATATTGCACTCCTTAGGATGGTGCTAACGGATGTGACTGGGAGGTGCATAAAACTGATTTGTCTACTTCAGTGGCCAATTCAGTGATTCACAGATGTTAATTCAGAAGCAAATGTTCTTAAAATGATTCCATTGTGTTTATTTCATTTTTAGACAATCTGTATTAGTGAAGTGGATTCAAACATGCCATCTCGTTCTAGTTTGATTGAGAAAAAGGTATATTTCTCAAAACTCGAAATATCACTATGTACACTTATGGGCCGTACTTGTGAAAATCAATTCTGTCAATTGTTTGGCACACCTCATTTCATTTGGCAGATCACTGAAATTTTCAATTGAAATGACATTTCCGAAATTTCCAATTGAAATGACAGTTCAGATTCCATGACATTCAAACATGTTGGGTATGGAATCTCAATTGAGTTCCACGATCCTGCCACGACAAACAATCTCTTATGGATTATTCTGCATCACGTGATCAAGATGGACCCTAATTCAGTCTAGAAAGATGTGGTCCGAGACGCACCCTTTTGCGCATAATTCCGAAGTCCAGTCCACAGGAAGCACGACAATGTGGCCTATTACTGAGCCATGAGGTTACTTTTTATGCTGTTTCATTTCATGTTTGCTGATATACTTCTCGTGAGAGAGATAAAGAGAACACCTTCAGAAGTGCCCGTAAAGGGCGAATCGAGCACAATCTTTAAGAGTAAAAAGTGACTCGTTCTCTTTAGTTCAGATATCATCAGAATACACACCACTATGTTTTTCTATCCATGAACTCGAGTAAAGTGAGACGCGAACCGATCCAGACCATGAAACACTGAAACTATGTAGTTTGTGTGGTGGTTTAGGTACACAAACTTCAAAGTCCAAACAAACTCTCACCAGCAACAATCCCCTCCTTTTCTTTTGAACTGTAACAATCCCCTCCCTTTGCTCACGCCACAGTTGCCATCGAGAAACATAGGTAAAACCTTTTATTAACAGATGAGCACGACGTTGTAATCCATATACTTCTACAGCTTGGAGGGTTTGGGGAAGATGTCGGGCGTGAACTTCTGCGCGGCGCTTATGCTCCCCTTGATCTTCAGCTTACCCCTGCGCAGCAAACAAGCATTGTCATCCTCAAGATCCTTGAACAAACGAAAGCTCTGAATCATCAGAGCAAGAAGTTTGTGATTCTTTTTGTCTTCACAGCTGCCTCTCTCACCTAATGAACGCCATCTGCGGGTTGAGCTTGCCGCTGGAGATGGCGAGGAAGTCGTCGTCGGTGAAGGTGAAGCTGGCGTCAGGCTTCCCCGCGTACGGCCCTGCACAGCGAGGCCAAAGAAGAGTGAAGAATTTCTTTAGGAACATGAACCAAGAACGAAAATTTGAGGCCCGGCCGACACGACACGAATCGAGGGTGGGAGCTGGGACCTGTGGAGACGGCGCCCTTCTTGAGGTCCACGACGAAGATCTCCTCGTCGACGCCCATCTTCTGCCAGATCGGAATCGCAAGGGCAGGAAGCGAAGTCAATTCCAGGGGAGAGGCCGAAGCCAGACGCAGAGGGATGCCCTATTGGGGAGTAGGTACCTTGGGCGAGATGTGGAGCTGGTAGACGAAGCCGACCTTGTCGCAGATCTCCTTGCCGGCGTCGGTGGCGAGGTGGGCGCTCATCTGCTCCAGGAGCCTGGCCGCCTTGAGCTTGCTCGCCTCCATTGCGGCGGCGCGCGTACAGGGCTTGAGCTGGCTTCTGGATTTCGGGACAGGGGATGATGGGAGGTAGTAGGAGATTGGGTTTGGGATCTTGGGACTGTGGGAGATGATGAAGTGGCTCTATAATGGACGCAAGTACGGCTCCAACCACCATAGATGGGAGGCGTGCGGGCACGGGACTCGGCCAGGCCGCGGTGGCGCTGTCCGGTGGTTAGTCGTTGGGCGCCCCCTAACTTAACTTGCATTTGCTCCCACGATTGCAAGATTTTTGATTGCAACAGCACGTACGCTTCACGCGAATTATCGCTGTCACGATACACAGCTTAATAGTATTTGTGAATCGATGGATACCGTGGCCGTCGGACTGCATGATGCGACTTGTAGAGGACACAACACGCCGTGCACCTCCACGACACGGTGGAAACCGCTTGTCCCCATCCTCTGCAGGTGTCCGTTTCTTCTCCCTCGCCCCGCTGGCAAGGCTGTGGCTTCCCTCCCCCTCCATTAGCCGCTCCGGCGGCGGGAGGGTGGGGAACCTCGGTTCCTCCTTTGGCTGCTCCGTGAGGATTAGAGTCCATGTGTCCCACGGCGGCGCAACGATGGCAGTTGCACCGTCGGTAGGAATAATTTTTCCCATTCCCAGCTCCATCTCGGTAGCGCCCCAGTGACGAGGTCCAGGACTCTTGGGAATTATCTTCCATCTCTCTGGTGGTGAGGCGGATTTGTTGTTCTATGGTGTGGTGATCGTCATCTCCAATGGCGTCACCGAAGAGCAAGGCCAGACGACGGTTTAGGAGCATGGAAGGAGCCTAGATGGTGGCGGATCCGACGATTTGTCTCGACAATCGACGTCAGTCGGCATATCCGGGCCCCGAGAAGCACGGGGATGATCCCTGTTCAACGCACCACAACGATACAGGTTCCACCGTAGGTGGGACTCCTGTAAGGGCAACGGTGCTTCCTTTTGTCCGACGACGGCACGCGGTGGTGAAGGTAGTTGTAGAAATTCCTTAGGCTTAATTGTTATTATATTTTTTTCTAGGGTTTTTTCTATGAATGTTCCTGGACACGTCTCTAGTGTCGAGTTTTCTTATTGTTTCCGTGCGATTGTCTTGCTAGTTGACATTTGTCACTTAAATTGCAAAAATCAAGGATGGAGATGAAGGTTGAATGCTAACTGTCCTCTGCACCGTCCGATTGCATTGTTGCATGCCGTCTAGTCAAAATTCGTTCACATTGCTCCCTTGCAAAAATTGACTCTCGCAGCCACCCCCCCCCACTCACTGCCCGATGTAGCAGCACTGTTGTGACCTTGCAACTCGGATTGTAGGCTGTTGCAACATAGACGAAAGGGATTGCAGCTCCGGCCCCCATCCTTTGCAACATCGACGCCCACTGCTTGCAGTAGCGTTGTTCACTCTGTTGTTGACCCCCTCACATCACCTTCAGGCATCGGCTGTGGTACTATTGCAACAAGGGTGGCTACTTTTATAGTGGTTGTTTCATGTCAAGAGGAGGGGAGAAGGTGCCATGAGCCCGCAGCTCCGGCGACCGTCCTTCTAGCACCGACTATCCCTTCTCCCCTTATGCAACATCGGCGACACCATTATCCACGAAGAGTGCATGAGAGGGGGACATGTGGCAGTGGTCACAACAATGGAGCATCAGTCGCGGGAGAGTGGTGTGGGTAGCTAGTGTTGACAATGGTGGAGGTGGAGGCGACATCTCTCATGTTGGGGCAGGTGGAGGCAGGGGATAAGATAATACATGCGTTGGAGACAAGGGATTCCATCGGTTGGGGAGAGGTTTGCAGGAGTTGTAATTAAGGAAATAATTAATGTGAAATTGTAGGAAAGGAAGACGGTGCGAATAACACAACATATATGCCCGATTATACCGGAAACATTATAGAGTGTAATGTCAAATTGTTTATAGAATTGACTATATGGATTGTTAAAACTTGCGACTATATGGCACACCAATTAATGAGGTGAGAGATGAGAGTGGTATCATAATATGATACCGTATCATAACACGTAAAATTAGAAAACTTAATGGCAAACACATCATGTACACACATTTGCATTGAGATTCTACAAAACATTAAATATGATGATACTATGATACTATGATACTAGTACTATCTTATGATATTATGCATTGTGGGGTTAGTATCATAAACTAGTATCATGTGCATGATACTAGTGTATGATACTTCCCATTGTGAGTAGTCTTAGTATTCTTATTTATTTCTTTGACGTGAAATACACCCGCAAAAAACAGTGTCTTTTTTCACACGTTGTTGACTGCATACGTACATACCTACTATTTGCATCATGTGAGTCAGTGGGTGGAAGAAATACAGATGCAAACAAATAGAGTGTCATAGGCAAAGCAATACGTACAGAGACAAAAAAAAAATCATTTACAATTATTTTTTATCTTGGTAGGATATGTTTGCTGATTATAGGATGTCAAGTGGGATACATCTAAGTCCTACTTGTATTGCATTTTCTTTTTGTAGTGTAAATTTTGACACCAAATTTTGAACAAAAAAGGCAAAATATACTATATGTGAAATCCCGGTGGGATCCCACACCTTGATACCCTAGCTTATTATACAATATTCTAGAGTTGACCACAAGTATGTGAAGATATTTTTAGTAACCTATGGGTGTGATTAGCCTAGCAATTCTTTCTTTATTACTACGGCATGGTAACTTACGTCCTTCTATGGTTTAATCAGAATTTGCCGTGTGACTTAGATTATTTACATAATTGAGCGCTTCTATGACCGACCGAATTACAAAAATGTAAGAGAATCACTATATTTCGGCTCTACGCTTGATGAGTATTATACTCCTAGAAAAAAAAAACATAGTTTTCAAGTAGTTTCATCAAACATGGAAATTAAGTTTCTCTGCATTTGGACCGAAATAAGCTTAGTTGAAAGTTCTCGAACGGATGATCTCAGTCAGCTGTCAATTTTTTTTTTTTTTAGAGAACCATCCATGTCTCATGTGGATGTTTCACATCCCTATTGGTATCAGCGCTTCCTCTGAATTGTCATCACTAGCGTAAAACCTCCTATTACGTACTATTCATTATAAGATTTATATATATTCTCATTCATTACTTCTTGCTACTTAGGTGCCCGTCAATAGCCCAAGAACAAAAAATAAAGTCGGAAGGCAGCACGATTCATAGAGGGATGAAGCACAGGTGCATCTGAAATTCTGAATACAGCACATCTGTTTGTTGCCAGAAGTCATTTGGCCTTGATAACTTTGTTGCCGGTTGCTTATGAAATAAAATTGAGATGAAAATGTATGCATTTCCAGAAGATGAAATGAGAAAACAAATCCAGTGAGACAAATTGTTTGTCATGTGTTTCTTAGGACATGCATGCAAAATAGAAGTAAATCATCAATTAACGAACTTTGTCTACATCATTAGAACTGCAAGGTCACGTAACCATTTAATCTTCAGGAAACAACCTATCTTTCAACTGTCTTCTTTTCTTTCTCTTTGTAATACCACTTCTTTACTTTGCTCTCCAGTCTTAGCCGCTTCTCCACCAGAGTTTGGACCTCATAATATGCTTTGCAGAACAAACTAAGATTAGGAACAAAAAGAGAGCCCTACCAGATCTAATGCACATAATAAAGAGTGGTACACAGTCTAGAAATCTTTATTGTGTACTGCATTACTGATGAAAGATAGCACCTGGATGCCTTTTTCAATGCTTAGAACCGATCGTCTCATGAAGCATGTGCACTTATGTTATCCGTCAATTAAAGACTACCACGTGGAGGGTTTTTTTCCTCTTCAAAGAAATGTCCTCATGAAGCATAAAACTAGTAGGACTAAAATTAAGATGGAGTCAAGTCAACCAAGATTTGACAAATTGAGAGAATATAAGAAAGCATGTTTAGTTGTTAATATCTTGGCCTACTTTAACGTGTGTTTGAAATATTGGGCTGGTCTCTCTTATCTGATCTGAATGCAGCTGGAGGAAGCCTTGTGCCGCTTGATATGGTTGGAGCTGAAAGAATTTTACTACAAAGTTTCTGGTTGGCTGGTGCTGCAAGCGTCAGCTTTATGTATTGTTTTACAGTGATCTGGAAGCCATCTTGGTCGATGTTGCACCTTCCATTCTCGGTGTGAGCGCATAATTCTGGTTGGTTCTTTTCAACGACTGATTCTGAACTTTGCTAGGTGTTTAGTAGTTAGTTCAGGATTTCAGGTAGTTCTTTCTTGCAACTCTTTGAACCTTGTTCGTGGCATAGTGAAACACATAGTTTAGATGGCCACATGCTAAGCTATAATTTTTCCACAATAATTAGTATTCTGGTAGATATTTGGAATTCTCTCCAAAATATTGGAAATTGGATAAGTCAATTTTGCAACTTACTCTATTCCAATGCAAAAAAAGACACTAAAATAAATCTTAGTACCTTCAGTTAACGATGACCCATTATTAATTTATACTAATAAAGCATTTTCGTTTAAATATTTCATTAGTAAAGGTCCCAACATGTGAAACAAATGGTACTAGCATACTGCAGGATTTGGTTTACTCAGTTTCGAAAACAATGGATAATAAGAAGCTCGAAGCGTACTTGAGGAAAAGTTCCAATCTGTGAAGGTTATGGTTCTCAGTCTGGGGAAGAAATAACATTGGCTGAATTTTCTGAAATTATCTACTTTGCTTGAAGAATTTGTGCGGTAGAGTTGTGTTCTCTTATCTGGAAGCACGTCTGCTTGAAAGAATCCTTAAGCAGCCTGCTTACTTTTCCATTGTTTCTTCGCTTCAGTTTGTTTATTTGCTCTGCCCATACAGATCTACTACAAAGAGATAAACAAGGGTAAGTAATGCCACTGCACCGGTTCCCAAACCTGCTAGCTCTTTTAGTTGGCTGTGATTGTGTATGAAAACAAGGACCTGACTGAGTTTGTGTTGTTGTCGTCTAGACTTGAGTCTTGCAGGACCTGAACAATTCATCTCGCTTGACTCTTTGCATGGTATCTTGGGTTATCTTCATTTGCTAATTGTTAAGTATCTAGCTAGGATATGGAACATCCAGTGTGAAACCCCCAGTAGCAAACTGAATTCCGGTGTTGTAGCAAACCTGGAAGGCTGGGCGTATCCATATGTATATCTCGATATGTTAATGAAATGTAGAGTTGCTGGAAATGTTTGTGCCATGTTTGATTCTCAGAAATATTTTTCCTTGTGCTAAGGTGTTAGAATATCACCGAGGCATTTATGTGAGGCTGATCATTATGTTTCTTGTACAACAATGCTTACTTAGAGTTGCAACATTTCAGGAATGTGTACTTTAGGAAAAATCTGGTAGAGCTATTAGATGATCATGAGTGTCGTTTATTTAGCTAATATCATAATAGGATTGTAGGTATCTTAAAAATTCTCCGTTTCTCTCTCTCTCTCTCTCTCTCTCTCTCTCTCTCTCCAAATGCTCCATGCAGTTAGCATTATGAGTGAATTTAAACGCTTTTGCTCCTTGCTTTGTTGGTGTTCTCTCAATTGTTTCCACCAAGTTGCAGAGGTTTAGGTTTACCGCATGAACAATCTGGGAAAAGCCAGCCCACGTAAGGATTGAACACCAAATAATCCCACTAGCACGCATTTCGTTGTCCGGTGTGTGAAGTATACTGTGAAGACCCTCTCCATGCTTTCTTTCGGTGCCTAAGGGTTTTGGAGATCTGGACTAGCTAATCTCGGCCTACTGGATGTAATCAATGAGAAGTCACTTATTGATAGATCTGGATCGTCAATCCTGGAAGCTTTACTGCGATCTCTGGATCGATCAGCCCCGAGACTGGCTGGGGTAGATGTAAAGGAATTTACAGCTACTACCCGCTGGTACATCTGGAGGAGACAGCTGGCTCACGATGAACCTGTGCCTAATCCGACTCGATCGACGCAGTCTATCTTGGCGATCACCTCCAACTATGTTCCAGCTCACAGAAAGAATGTGGTAACTCGATCTCAAGGATGGCAGGAACCAAAGGAAGGGTACTGCAAACTGAATATTAATGCCTTTTTCTTAGCTGAATACTATACTGGTGCAACGGGACCTGTTAGAGGACGCTTCAGCCGCTGGAGCTAGAGCTCTTCGTGATGGCCTGTTACTTGCTAGACAGGCTGGATGCAGCAAAATTATTGTCAACGGTGGGTGACTGCAAAGAGGTTATTTCGATTATGTTAGAGGGAGGCAATTCTGTTTGACCGGCTGCGGCAATTTATGAAGAATGCACATTCCTTTCTAGAGGTTTTGCTCATGTTGAGTTGAGTAGCTCATATGTTAGCTAGTATAAGACAGAGGGATCTCAATCTGTTGTATAGGATTGAGGATCCCCTGATTTTATCTATGAATTATTGGCAGCTGATGATGCAACTGTCTTCGCTAACTAATAAAGTTGTTGTTGTTGCTTCCTAAGGGCATCTCCAGCTGAGCGATCGTTTTCGTCCGCCTTGACCGGAAATGCGTCTGGGGCCTGTTCCAGCGGGGCGACGCAAAGTGACCAGGCCGTCCGCGGAGACGCAAACCTGGCCCAAATATGCGCCAGGTTTGCGTCTTCGCGGACGCTCGGCGGTCGCGGAAAATGTCCGCGTTGGGTACATCCGGGCCCGGTCGGCAGTGACTAGGTAAGCAAAAGATTTTTTTATTACTATTGATTGGCCAAAAGGACCATCTTTACAGAGATGGTTAGTCGAGTTAACCTAAAACTACAACGGCTGTACCTACTCGCCGTCGCGCGGCCTACACCGGCCTCGGTTACCCGCAGTCGCGCGCCCTACTACTGGCCGCCGGAAGGGCTGGCGCCGTCGTCGAAGCGGGAGCGCTTCGCGCACTTCGCGCGCCGCGCACGCCAGCGAACGGACATCTCGTCCTGCCGCCTGCACCGTTCGAGGGCCTCGGCCAGGCTGCTGTCCCACAGGGCCAGCGCCTGGGCCTCCGCCACCTTGGCAGCCGCCGCCTCCGCCGCCGCCTGGGCCCCCTCTTCCTCCGCCGCCGCCTGGACCGCCGCCGCCGCCCGCGCCTCCTCCTCCTCCGCCGCCGCCGCCGCGTCCTGATACGTCCAATTTGCATCACTATTTTATATCATAATTTGCTGTTATTCATTGATATATTTCATATTGGGACACAATACTTATGTTATTTCATCTATTTTGCATGTTTCATCATTATTGGGAGATCAAGCACCGGAGCCGAGATTCTGCTTGGAAAAAGCACCGTCGAACGCAATATTTCGGAAGATCAACTGCGGAAGGAAATTATACCAAAAATCCTATTTTTCAAGATGACGAAGGAAGCCAGAAGGAGGAGCCAGGAGCAGCCAGGGTGGGCCCACACCCTAGGGCGGCGCGGCCCAGGCCCTGGCCGCGCCGGCCTGTGGTCTGGGGGGCCCACGACCCCTTTCGCCTCCTTTTCTTCGCCAAACCCTTCGTCCCGAAGACCTAAGCCAGAAGGGGTACCTCGCGAAGAGTTACAGCCGCCTCGCGGGGCGGAGAACACCGAGAGAGAAAGAGCTCTCCGGCGGGCAGGAATCCGCGGGAAATTCCCTCCGGGAGGGAAATCGACGCCATCGTCACCGTCATCGAGCTGGACATCATCGCCATCACCATCATCATCATCTCCACCATCATCACCGCCGTCATCACCGCTGGACACCGTCACCGCCGTAGCAATTTGGGTTTGATCTTGATTGTTTGATAGGGGAAACTCTCCCGGTATCGATTTCTACTTGTTGTTGATGCTATTGAGTGAAACCATTGAACCAAGTTTATGTTCAGATTGTTATTCATCATCATATCACCTCTGATCATGTTCCATATGATGTCTCGTGAGTAGTTCGTTTAGTTCTTGAGGACATGGGTGAAGTCTAAATGTTAGTAGTGAACTATGGTTGAGTAATATTCAATGGTGTGATATTTAAGTTGTGGTGTTATTCTTCTAGTGGTGTCATGTGAACGTCGACTACATGACACTTCACCATTTATGGGCCTAGGGGAATGCATCTTGTATTCGTTTGCTAATTGCGGGGTTGCCGGAGTGACGAAACCTAAACCCCGTTGGTATATCGATGCAGGAGGGATCGCAGGATCTCAGAGTTTAAGGCTGTGGTTAGATTTATTCTTAATTACTTTCTTGTAGTTGCGGATGCTTGCAAGGGGTATAATCACAAGTATGTATTAGTCCTAGGAAGGGTGGTACATTAGCATAGGTTCACCCACACAACACTTATCACAACAATGAAGATTATTTAGCCGTATGTAGCGAAAGCACTAGACTAAAATCCCGTGTGTCCTCGAGAACGCTTGGTCATTATAAGTAAACAAACCGGCTTGTCCTTTGTGCTAAAAAGGATTGGGCCACTCGCTGCAATTATTACTCTCGCACTTTACATACTCGTACTTTATTCAACTGTTACATCAAAACCCCACGAATACTTGTACTGTGAGCATTTACGGTGAATCCTTCATCGAAACTGCTTGTCAACACCTTCTGCTCCTCGTTGGGATCGACATTCTTACTTATCGAAGATACTACGATACACCCCCTATACTTGTGGGTCATCAAGACTATTTTACGGCGCCGTTGCCGGGGAGTGAAGCGCTATTGGTAAGTGGAATTGGTAAGGAAAACCTTTCTTGTTGTGCTGATTTTATTTCTGCTTTGCTGCTATAAGTCATTATGGAGAGATCTTCTCTTCATTTTCTATTTGGGAAATCTACTACTACTGCAACGGTAGTGGATGAAGCGCCAGGTGAGGAAGTGATACCATATAAAATACCTATGAAAATTATTGAACGTGTTATGGATAACCGCTATGAAGGGGATGGAGCTGTCCACCCGGTGATCATTTACTTGTTTTTGCATGAATTATGCGGGTTATTCAAATGTGCAGGTATTGCTATGGATGAAGTGAGGAAGAAACTATTCTCTTTATCGCTGTCCGGTAAGGCGGCGCATTGGTATAAATTCTTGGATAATGGGGATTCTCTTGAATGGAATGATATTGTGCCCCGGTTTTATTCTAAGTTCTATCCTCCAAGTGAAATTCATAAGGATCGGAATCGCATATATAATTTTTGGCCTCATGATGGAGAGAGTATTGCCCAAGCTTGGGGGAGATTGAAGTCTTTAATGCTCAAATGCCCCATTCATGAGCTTCCTGGTAATGTTATTATTGATAATTTCTATGCAAGACTTTCTTTTCAAGACAAGACCTTGCTTGGATACTTCTTGTTACTGGATCATTTACACGCAACAAAGAAGAGTTTAAAAGGGACCTTCTTGATCGGATCCAAGAAAATGCTGAAGGATGGGAGAACGACAAGGATAGAGAATCGGGTATAATTTATGATTATAAATGCATTGAAGCTTTTATGGATGCTGATAAATTTCGTAATATGAGTGCTACATATGGTCTTGATTCTCAAGTTGCTGTAAATCTTTATAAAGCTTTTGCCTCTCATTATGAATTGCCAAAGAAGAATTTTGATAAGTATCATGAACCGTATAAAGATAAAATTGATTCATCTATTAATAAATGTGTTGTAGTTGAAGCTAGCTGATCGTGTTATTCCTGAAGTTTATATTGAAAAAACTCCTTTCCTGCCAAAATGAAAGAGTACTACTGTTATAAATAGTGCGGTTCATAAAAGTGAAAAGAAACCTGTAGAACTACGAAGAACAAATAAAAATTGAACCTATCTGTTGCAATAGTTAAAGATCTTGTGACTTGAAAATGTGGAGGATGGTCATATTATTTTACGTGAAGATGCTTCTAATATTGTTTCACATCCTAATAAACCCAAACAAGCTAGTGTTCCTATGATGTCGTTAGAATTGGTGATCATTGCTATTATGGATTATGTGATATTGGTGCAAGTGTTAGTGCTATTCCGTATGAGCTTTACACGGAGATTATGCACGAAATTGATTCTTGTGAACTTGAAGATATTGATGTGGTTATTCAGCTGGCTAATAGAGAAACTATTTCTCCAATTGGTATTGTTCGAGATGTGGAAGTTTTATGCGGTAAGATTAAATATCCTGCTGACTTTTTGGTACTTGGTTACTGTTGCTAGTGATTATTGTCCTATTATTTTTGGTAGACCTTTTCTAAATACTTGTGGAGCTATTATAGATTGCAAGAAAGAGAAAATTTTGACTAAATTTGCTTTGGTGAATCTTATGAGTTTAACTTCTCTAAATTTACTAAAACTCCTTATAAAGCTGATTTGCCTAGTAATGATATTAAAATGGAGCAATGTGCATCTATTGTTCTTGTTCCTAATAATCCTTTGCGGCAACATTTGGAGGATAGCGAGAGCGAAATTTTTAGGAAAGAAAGAGATGAGCTTGAGGAAATTTTTCTTCGCCAACCTATTCTCAAGCATGATTTACCAGGTGGAAGATTTGGGTACAACACGCCACCAAAGGAAGATCTGTTTTTGATTTAAAGCCTTTACTGATAATCTTAAATATGCTCATATTGATGATAAGAAAATATATCCTGTTATTATTAGTTCTAAGCTTTCGGAGATTGAGGAAGAAAGGTTATTGGAAATATTGAAGAAGCATCGAGGCGCTATTGGCTACACTCTTGATGATTTGAAGGGGATTTCTCCTTCTATTTGCCAACATGCTATTAATATGGAAGATGATGCAAAGCACTGTTGTTGAACCTCGGCGTCGTCTAATTCCAAAGATGAAGGAAGTGGTAAGGAATGAGGTATTACGACTTCTTGAAGCTGGTATTATATATCCTATTGCTGATAGTAGATGGGTTAGTCTGTGCACTTTGTGTTCCCAAGAAAGGAGGTATGGTTGTTGTGCCTAATGATAATGATGAGCTCATTCCTCAAAGAGTAGTTGTAGGGTATAGAATGTGCATTGATTTTCGAAAAGTTAATAAGGTTACTAAGAAAGATCATTACCCTTTACCATTTATTGATCAAATGCTAGAAAGATTGTCTAAAAATACTCATTTTTGCTTTCTTGATGGTTATTACAGGTTTTCACAAATTCTTTGTTAAAGCTAAAGATCAAGAGAAAACCACTTTTACTTGTCCCTATGGAACTTATGCTTATAGACGCATGCCTTTTGGTTTATGTAATGCTCCTGCTACTTTTCAAAGATGCATGTACTGCTATTTTTCATGGTTTTTGTGAAAGTATTGTAGAGGTATTCATGGATGATTTTTCCGTCTATGGGAATTCTTTTGATAGTTGCTTGCGAAACCTTGATAAAGTTTTGCGAGAGATGTGAAGAAACTAACCTTGTTCTTAATTGGGAGAAATGCCACTTTATGGTTAATGAAGGAATTGTATTGGGACATAAAATTTACGAGAGAGGTATTGAAGTTGATAGAGCTAAAGTTGAAGCAATTGAGAAGATGCCCTATCCGAGGGACGTTAAAGGTATTCGTAGTGTTCTTGGTCATCTTTGGGTTTTATAGGAGATTTATTAAAGATTTCTCCAAGATTTCAAAGCCTCTTACTAATCTTCTTCAAAAAGATGTACCATTTGTTTTTGATGATGATTGTAAGGAAGCTTTTGAAACTCTTAAGAAAGCCTTAACAAGCTGCTCCTATAGTTGAACCTCCGATTGGAACTTACCCTTTGAAATTATGTGTGATGCTAGTGATTTTCTTTGTAGTGCTGTTCTTGGACAGCGGGTAGATAAAAAACTGAATGTTATTCATTATGCTAGTAAAACTCTTGATGCTTGCTCAAAGAAATTATGCTACAAGCTGAAAAAGAATTATTAGTTTGTAGTCTTTGCTTGTGATAAATTTAGATCTTATATTGTTGATTCAAAAGTTACTATTCATCTTGATCATCTTTGCAATTAGATACCTAATGACAAAGAAAGATGCTAAGCCTAGGCTTATTAGATGGGTGCTTCTTTTGCAAGAATTTGATCTACATATTGTAGACAGGGAAAGGTCTTGATAATCTGTTGCTTGATAATTTGTCTAGATTGGAAAATATTGTTTATGATCCTGTTCCTGTTAATGATAGTTTTCCAAATGAACAATTGGCTGTAATAAAGGTGAACTCGCGAGACAGTCCTTGGTATGCTGATTATGCTAACTTTATTGTTTCCAAGTACTTGCCTCCAACCTTTTCAGCTCAGCAAAGGAGGAAATTCTTTTATGATTTGAGGCATTATTTACGGGATGACCCACACTTATATAAAGAAGGAGTGGATGGGATTATGCGAAGATGTGTTCCCGAATATGAACAACGGGAGATATTGAGTAAATGTCATGGTAGTGCTTATGGAGGACATCACGGCGGAGAAAGAACCGCGCAAAAGGTTCTACAATCAGGTTTTTATTGGCCAACTCTCTTCAAGGATGCGAGAAAGTTTATTTTATCTTGTGATGAATGCCAAAGGGTTGGTAATATCTCGAGACGCAATGAAATGCCTATGAATTATACTCTTGTTATTGAACCGTTTGATTGTTGGGGATTTGACTTCATTGGACCTTTTCAGTCTTGGAAGGTAACACTCATATACTCGTTCTCTGTTGATTATGTTACTAAATGGGTGGAAGCTATACCTACAAAAAGTGCTGATGGTGAGACCTCTTTAAGAATGCTCTTAGAAATTATTTTTCCTAGATTTGGAGTACCTAGATATATTATGACCGATGGAGGTTCTCACTTTATTCATGGAGGTTTAGAAAAACTCTTGCTAGGTATGGTATTAATCATAGAATTGCTTACGCTTATCATCCTCAAACTAGTGGTCAAGTAGAATTATCAAATAGAGAGATTAAATCTATCTTGCAAAAGACCGTTAATAAAACCAGAAAGAATTGGGCTAGTAAATTGAAGGATGCACTTTGGGCTTATAGAGCTGCTTATAAAAATCCCATGGGAATGTCACCTTATAAAATGGTTTATGGGAAAGCTTGTCATTTACCTTTAGAACTAGAGCACAAAGCTTATTGAGGCTGTTAGAGAATTAAATAAAGATCCTAAACTTGCCGGTGATAAGAGATTGTTGCAATTGAGTTCTCTAGATGAATGGAGAAGTGAAGCTTATGAAAATGCTAAACTCTTTAAAGGAAAGTTAAAAAATGGCATGATAGGAGGATTATCAAAGAGAATTTAATATTGGGGATAAAGTCCTATTGTATCGGTCTCGTCTCGAGATTCTTTGCGGGGAAATTACTCTCGAAATGGGAAGGACCATATGTTGTCGAGGAGGTGTATCGTTCGGGAGCAATCAAAATTAGCTCTCTCCAAGGCAATGCTACGCAAGTGGTGAATGGACAAAGACTCAAGCATTATATCTCGGGTGATTCTTATAATGTTGATGTTGATATTATTCAAGTGGAAACACCGGAGGATTTCATCAAAGGGCAAATTGACGATCCGCGGAACTCGACTTTGAATAGGTAACGATGCTTGGTAATGAAAAGTACGCAATTTACTTTCCGAACTATATTTTTGATGTTTTTGGAAAATATGAGAAATTACGAGTTCGAAACGGAGTGGAAAGGACGCACGAGGGCGCGCCACCATAGGCGGCGCGGCCAAGCTACAGGCCCGCGCCGACCTATGGTTTGGCCGCCCCGTCGCCTCTTTCAGACTACGGTTCGATCTAGTACTTTCCTTATGTCGTGAAAAATTTTGCTATATAATCCCCGGACCCACTGGAGGTCCGTATATCGTGTTTTCGACGTGTTTTGTTTCAAGTTTGTTTACGCCGGGATTTGCTTCGGATCTAGAGCCATCATGTCTTCATCGGAAACTCCGAAGGACGGCTCCGGCAAGGATGTTGGCAACTTGTACATGGAGGAGCGAGGATGCACCCTAAGGAGTTGCTGCTCGTTGAAGGAGAAGCTGCAGGTCAAGGATGTTCAAGGTCCTAAAGGAGAAGGAAGCTCGGAAGACAGGATGGAGAAGTTAGAACAAGAGGTTTTCAAGTACAAGAAGATGGGTGAGCGTGAGGTGGATATCTTCCACAGGATTGTGTCTGAACTCATTGCTTGAACACGAGAAGGAAGCTGCAAAGCTTTGGAGCGACATCCTCTCACTTCACGACACCACCAACAAGCTCCAAGCACAACTCTATGATTTTCGGAATCGAAGCTGTGAGTATGAAAACGGGTTTAAATACATAAGTCGTCTTGCTAGTTTCGGGATCCCAGAGACCAAGATGTCGTTTCTTGATGGAGAGCCTCTTCCTTGGAAGTTTGATGACGGGAATTCATCACCACCATCTCCAGAGGAGTAATTCATCATCGGTATTGGCATCCCCTTGGTTTGTTCCAAGCTTGGGGAGTGCCGCGGTATCACATTATCACTACCTTTTACTTTTATTGTCAAGTAGTGTCATATCATGAGTAGGGAAGTTATCGTATAAGATGGGCTGCGTTTGGAAGTATCTCTCCTTTAGTTGGTTATCTATGTATCCCTTGGTGTGAGTTATCGTTATGGAATATTAATGAGAAGTCTTATCATTTACATATTGCACATCTTATTTTAGTTTGCAATCTCTATGATTCATCTTGTTGTTAGTATTGGTATCACTTTGGGAGCATTGAATAAATCTATTTGGTTTTGGCAAACTTAGCATTGGTCAATAGCAACAACACTTTGAGGTTTAAATAGAAAAGAGAAATACATGTAGATGTTTCATTGTCTTTCTTGTTAGCTCATAGCTCATTATTCGAAGTTAAAATTGTTTGTGCTTATAAGGAAGATGCATGATTGTTTCTATCATATGTATATTTGTTTGTTTCCCTCGACTCTTATGCTTGCTAATTAACCTTGCTAGCCAAAGACACATGCTGAGAGGGAATACTTCTCGTGCATCCAAACCTTAACCCAAACCTATGCCATTTGTGTCCACCATACCTACCTACTACATGGTATTTTCTGCCATTCCAAGTAAATACTTCATGTGCTACCTTTAAACAATTCAAAACTTAGTATCTCTTATTTGTGTTAATGTTTCATAGCTCATGAGGAAGTATGTGGTGTTTTATCTTTCAATCTTGTTGGGCAACTTCCACCAATGGACTAGTGGCTTCATCCGCTTATCCAATAATTTTGCAAAAAGAGTCGGCAATGGGATTCCCAGGTCCCAAATTAATCAAACTAAATAGACACTCCTCCATGGTATGTGATTGATGGACGGCACCCGAAGGATTCGGTTAGCCATGGCTTGTGTAAGCAAAGGTGGGGGGAGTGTCATCATCATAATAAAACAAAGTAAAAAGGCACTCCTTCATGGTATGAGATTGTTGGCAGGCACCCGAGGATTCGGTTAGCCATGGTTTGTGAAAGAAAGGTTGGAAGGAGTGCCACACAAAATGAAAATAATATGGGAGCCGCTCTTAGGAGGTTGTACGGCAAGGGGTTAGAGTACCCGCTACCGGTCGTTGACAACAACAAACACCTCTCAAAATGTTACTTTTATTATCTTTATATGATTGCAAAACTGAAAAAGCTCTAGCACATGATTTAATCCCTGCTTCCTCTGCGAAGGGCACTGTCTTTTACTTTATGTTGAGTCGGTAAACCTATTTCTCTCCATCTCAAGCAAGCATTTGAGTAGTTGTGATCAAACCATTATATTGTGATTTGCTACATCATGTCTTTTATTCTTCCTTGTTTAGTACAAGTTTTATCTGAATGAATATAGCTTTGCAAGTTATCAATGATCATGAGAAGACCATTATGATTGAGTATGCAAGTTGTGCCTTATAAACTTTAACATGAGAGCGCTGCTCAATGAGATAAATATAATCTGTTAATTGTTCTCTGACCAAGAACGAAGTTTGCCATCACCAATCATGATTTCTCATGCACCTTTACTTGTGATTACCTTATACTTGTTTCAATGTGAGTTATAAGAGGTTGTTTACTATAATGTCCTGTGTGAATGAATATGATGCTTCTTGTCCGTATTTTATTTATCGACTCTTCACTCCATAAACATGTGGTCATGTCTATCGAGCTCAGTTTCGCTTGGGGACAAGCGAAGTCTAAGCTTGGGGGAGTTGATACGTCCAATTTGCATCACTATTTTATATCATAATTTCTTTGTTATTCATTGATATATTTCATATTGGGACACAATACTTATGTTATTTCATCTATTTTGCATGTTTCATCATTATTGGAGGATCAAACACCGGAGCCAGGATTCTGCTGGAAAAAGCACCGTCAGAACGCAATATTTCGGAAGATCAACTACGGAAGGAAATTATACCAAAAATCCTATTTTTCAAGATGACGAAGGAAGCCGAGAAGGAGGAGCCGGGAGCAGCCCGGGGTGGGCCCACACCCTAGGGCGGCGCGGCCCGAGGCCTGGCCGCGCCGGCACTGTGGTGCAGGGGCCCACGACCCCTTCGCCTCCTTTTCTTCGCCAAACCCTTCGTCCCGAAGACCTAAGCCAGAAGGGGTGCATTTTGCAAAAAGATTTAAGCCACGTGTCGGCAGCAGGATTATTTGGAACTTGTTCTGCACATTGTGACAACTTTTAGGACTATCTGACTCTATTTTGCAAGTTTTGGGACTAAAATGCACCTAAATTACAACTATTAGGACCTATGGGATATTTAGCTCATTATAAAAAAAAGGTAGTAGTCTGTAAAATAAAGCGCTAGTTGCAGCAATAATGCAACCTCCAAGCTTGTTGTTGGTTTATAAAAAAGAAGGAAGGTAAACACTCCATATCATGATCTAAAAAGAAACACTTGAGTCCCAGTTTCCTGAATAAACAAGAGTTTGTAAAACGCATTGTTTAGATGTCCAAGCTGCACGATGGGAGGTTCTAAAAGAATGTACTCCGCGTATGGCAACCACTTGCTCTTAGGGCATAAGAGCATCTCCAGCGGCGCGACGTAAACGGTCGCCGTGATCGGAAATGCGTCTGGGGCCTGTTCCAGTGGGGCGACGCAAAGTGACCGGGCCGTCCGCGGAGACGCAAACCTGGCCCAAAGATGCGCCAGATTTGCGTCTCCGTGGACGCTCAGCGGTCGCGGAAAATGTCCGTGTTGGGTACATCCGGGCCCGGTCGGCAGTGACTAGGTAAGCAAAAGATTTTTTCATTACTATTGATTGGCCAAAAGGACCATCTTTACAGAGATGGTTAGTCGAGTTAACCTAAAACTACAACGGCCGTACCTACTCGCCGTCGCGCGGCCTACACCGGCCTCGGTTACTCGCAGTCGCACGCCCTACTACTGGCCGCCGGAAGGGCTGGCGCCGTCGTCGAAGCGGGAGCGCTTCGCGCACACCGCGCGCCGCGCACGCCGGCGAACGGACATCTCGTCCTGCCGCCTGCGCCGTTCGAGGGCCTCGGCCAGGCTGCTGTCCCACATGGCCAGCGCCTGGGCCTCCGCCACCTTGCCAGCCGCCGCCTCCGCCGCCGCCTGGGCCTCCTCCTCCTCCTCCTCCTCCTCCTCCGCCGCCGCCTGGACCGCCGCCGCCGCCCGTGCCTCCTCCTCCTCCGCGGCCGCCTGGACCGCCGCCGCCGCGTCCTCGTTCGCCTGGACCGCCGCCTGGATCGCCGCCATGTCGGCGACGAAGCGGGCCCTGTCCCTAGCCGCCGCCGCCACCGCTTCGTCCCTGGCGGCGTTGGCGGCCTCCAGCTCGCGGTTCTCCTACTCGACCCGCGCGGAAGGGCCCCTACGCTGGAGCGAGTCCAGGTCGGAGCACATTAACCCCCCAGCCATGGCCATCGCATAGATGTGGGCTTCCTCCTCCGCCAGCCAAGCCTGACGGCGCTGGGCGTCCCCAGCCAGGGACTCGAAGGACGCGAGCAGAATCCGCTGGTCGCCGGCGCACTCGAAGCGCATGGGCACGGGGACCACGGGGACGTCGTCGTCCGCGATGTCGTGGATGACGGCGTCGGCTGGAGGGGCCGCGATGGCCGCCCGCGCCTCCGCGAGCTCAGCCATGGCGTTGGCGATCTCCGCCCTGGTCGCCGCGAGGCGCCCTTCCGCGCGCTCTGCCGCCTCCGCCTCCGCCTCCGCGACCTCCGCCTCCGCCACCGCCACCTCCAGGTCCAGCAGCTGCGCCTCAACGCCGGCGGCGGCTACCTCGTCCTCCTCCTCCTCCGGGTGGAGCTGGCGGCACATGTGAACAACGCGCTCCCAATTCATGTGGTCGGCCATGGATGGATGGTAGCTTGAGGTGTGCCCGTCGCCTACGCCGGTGTCCACCATATATAGCCACGGTGGGGCGGGGAACGATATTGGCGCCGGCGAAACTTACCAATGTATTGGGCAAGCGCGGGAACGATCGTCGTCGCGCGGAAACAGTTAATCGCCGGCGACAGTCCTCGACGGGACGTAAAACATCATTAGCGACCTTGACGCTGTCCCCAGTAAAAAAATGCGTCGGCACCGCTGGAGGTACCCAAAACGCAAATGGTCGCCCTAGGCCACATCGCGTCCGCGGGCCGACGCAAACGGATATTTCGGACGTCTGAGATGCGTCGGCCCGCTGGAGATGCCCTAATAATAAGACCTTGAGTCCTCGAGTCCCAGTCTTTCAAATTAAGTTGTGTACATCAAAGTCGTGCGCTGCCACAGCGTGGGCTCCATTATGCAGATAACTATGGTTAGCGTAGTAACGAATGAGCCTAAGATAGGAATGCCAACCGGATGAGAACAAGATTCTATTCAACAGCTTGCCGTTGTGACATCATGATTGTTAGACCAAGCCACAACGTATATGATTATTTCCTTTTATAAATCCATATAGATGGCATTCCTTTCTTAGAGCCTAACTAGACTCATGACTAGCGATTAGTAAGACACGAGTACATCCGGGCAGATAGCTGTCCGTGGGTACAATGAACGAAAAGAACTAACCGCCTAACAAAGTAACAAACAAGCAGAGAAAAAGTAAAAGGCACAGGCTTTGACCAAGGTCATCGTCACCGAACTGCTGTCAACTCAGGATCTTGCCTCTGCAAGCAAAGCGATGAACAACCACTAGTAGAAAAAGAGGCTTCCGTCCACCCCCATTAGTCCCGGAAATATTCGAACCGTGATTAAAGGGGGCTCTAGTCACGGTTCGGGAGGCGACCCGCGACTAATGCTCCATCCACGACGAAAGGGTACCCCTTTAGTCGCGGTTGGTAACACCAACCGGGACTAAAGGGCTATGGAGGGATGCGGCCGGCGGAAACCCCTTTAGTCGCGGTTGGTGTCCCCAACCGCGACTAAAGGTTTTTTTTCCGAGTTTTTTACTCCCACGCACCCTGCACACACACACCACCCCCCCCGGTGGATCGCCTTTTTTTGGTTTTAAAATACAAAAGAAAATGATAGAAAATTCAAAAAAAATTTTGTTTTCAGATTCTTGTATGTTATGCAACCTACTATTCGGAGAAATTAAGAAATTCGAATTTTCACTTTTTTTGCAAAAAAAGTTTTAAAAATGGTAAAACCGCAGTAACTTTTGCATACGATGTCGGAAAAAAACGTATAATATATCAAAAAAATCCTGGGAAAAAGTTACAAAAGATTCTCAAAATACGAATCCTGAGAAAAAGTTACAAAAATCCTGGGAAAAAAACGTATAATATACGTTCACCAGGGTTTACCCGGTTAGCCAATTTTTAGATTCTCAAAATTCCAAATGGAAATACAAAAGCAGGAAGATTTTAGTTTTTTCTATAAATTATGGATTTTATATATTTTTTTAATTTTTTAAAACCTAAAATTAATAATTTCATCCTGCATAAAGATTACTATCATTTTTAACCAATTTTTAGATTTTCAAATTTTTAGATTTTAGGTTTGGCAACAAAAATATTTACTTAATTAATAAAATTAAAAATAATACAAATTAAAAAGTTAATGTTTATTTATTTATTCAATATTATTATTACATCATTACTTTTGTTTATTAAAAAAAATATTTGAAATTCAAACAATAAAGAAATGTGACATCGATCAACATGTTAATAGGATTGATATGATACTACTATCACATACATGCGCGCGAAGCACTTGGATGCGGAACGGAATGGAACTCGGAAGTTAAGCGTGCTAGAGGTGGAGTAGTGGGAGGATGGGTGACCGAGCAGGAAGTTTGACCACGAGTAAGTAATTTGACTAGAGATAAGTGTAGTTAGAGATAGAGACTAAGCTATGCAAATAACTGAAATAAGAAAAATTCTGAAAAAAAAAAGAAAAAAAACAGAGTGAAAATAAATTAGAAACCCAAATGAATTAAAAAAAATTTAACGAAATAGCCTTTAGTCCCGGTTGGGGACATCAACCGCGACTAAAGGTCCTTCGCACAGGCGCACAGTAGCCGCCCACGTGGAGGGGCCTTTAGTCGCGGTTCGTAAGCAACCGCGATTAAAGGGGGGCCCTTTAGTCGCGCTTAATTGGTCGCGGTTGCGCAACCGCGACTAATGGCAGTTGCGAACCGCGACTAAAAGCCATTTTTCTACCAGTGAACTACAACGGCGTGGAAGAAATCCATAAAAAAATCCTGGCATTGCGCTCCTTCCAGATGGACAAAAGGAAGCAGCACAAGGGATCGCCAAAGCTTCAGACGATCTTTGCCAATGCAGTGTGCGGATGTTTCCGGCCAATCACATAGAGGAAAATCAGCGTCAAGCACGGCAGTAACATTCACTCCAGCACGGTTGATGACCAGGATCCAATCCTCCTTGGCAAAGGGGCAGGTTGCAAACAGATGTGCCCATCTCCAGGGGAGACTTATGTAGGTCAACTCATTAGGTGAGAATCGTAGGATCGGTTCACAAAAATCATATTTGTAAAATGCGAAAAATCTGAAAAAAAGCTCATGGCATACCTACAGTCTGTATATACAAGTGCAAATTTTTTAGCTCAAAACTGTATCTACATTTAGAGAAACAAAAAGGACAAATTCTGTTGTGAATAGTATCAACCTTAGGTGAATAGTATTTCGCACTATTCTCTCCCAAACTTATCTTTTTTTTACCTCTAAATGTAGGTCAAATTTGAAGCAGCAAATTTTTGGTGTCGCACTATAACATAGTGTGTTGTCACTTTTTTGAGAATTTTTGAACATGTTTCTCGTATTAAAAAAATTGATCTCATATACCCTACCTAAAACCAGATCCTGCCCAAGTTATCCCCCCATCTCCGGCGCAGCACTGCACATAGGGCACATTTTTTCGACAAAGAGCATATATTAATATTGCGAAGATACGAATTACACCCAACATTGCAACAACGCATTGCCCTAGTAATATTACGGATGCACACAGCTAAAAAAATAAGAAGAAAAATCACAATAAAATAGAAGTCCCGCTACAGTGATATATTCCTTGAAGAAGCAGTACTAACACCACCAAGACAACACCAATAGTCTAGCTTCTCATAAAGCAACGCCTCCAAGAAAGAAACAAAGAACAAGCATTGTCGTTGCCTGATCAATGATCTTAGGTTTTCACCCTCGAGAAAGTCCTCGCTCACAAAACAATGCCTTCAACAAGGTCATTGCCAGACACAACTAGTTAAGGCTAGACCTTAGATTTTCACCATGAAAGGTAGACTTAGAACTTCTCTTGTGCTGACGCCTCCACTTACGATGCCACTGCTCCAAGTAACAAATCACCAAGCCAATTCCTCGTCACCGCAAAGACTGGATCCACCATTGCGAGTCATGAGATCCCGACTTCAATGACCTTTCCCGCCGGCTGACTTCACATGGAATGGAAAAGTATACTCCATGATGGTAACAGTCAGCAGAGATTCGCAACGCTCCCTCTGAAATCAAACGGCCAAAGAAAAATGCGGGTGCGCACGGCCGAATCCCACCCGATCCAGCAATCTGCAAGCATGAATCGCCCAATGGATTTCGCCGGCGGAGCCTTCCGAAACACGACACTTCAGCTAGATCGATGGAGACTCGCAAGCGGTAGATCTTCATCTTGGAGAGAGTTGGAACCCTAGGACAACGTACGATCGTCAAATGAATGGCGGGAAAGAGGGGCGGATGGAGCCGACGAACTGCACCGCGTAGGATAAGCTCGCAGCCTAAGATCGAGCGCCTCAAAGCATACATAATAAAGCATTACAAAAGTATGTTTGGGGAGCCAAGAGAATGTAATTTCTCAATGGACGAATGCTGAACTGATGATATTTTACAATTTTCAATGAGAAAAATACATATCTTACTACACGTTATAAGGAGGATGAAGTAAAAAAAAGGCAGTCTTTCAAATGGAGCGCACGAAGTCACTAGGCCGAGATAGTTTCCCAGCTGAGATCTACAAGATTTTCTGAGAGATCATCACTATTTGGAAAGAGCGGTCCAGGGTTGATGCGTCGGGGGCGAGGGCTCGAGGACGGGATCTGGAGCTCCGGGGAGGGAGATGTGGTGGGGCGACCGAGTCAAGGGCGAGCAGTCAATCCGCGCAACCACATCGGGGGTGAGTGGTCCGGGGTCGACGCGTTAGGGCGAGCATGCTACGACGGAATCTGGAGCTCTAGGAGGGGAGATGCGGCGGTGGCGAGCAAGCCGGGACGCGGGGAAATTGGGAGAGGGGAGCTCACCGGTGGCACGGTGCAGGACGGTGTGGATCCTTCACGGGGGAGAGGTGGTTCGGCTCGAGACATCGGCGGGGGACTCACAGACCGAGCACGGCGCGGGGCAGGAGACAGATGGAGTTCTGTGGGTCGAATTTAATCTGGGAATGGATCGGCTTGCACATGCCTGGCGCTAAGTCGGAAGTTAGGAGTGGCGCACCGCCATTTGGTGTGTCACGCCTGCGATACCCATGGCGCACCAAAGCCTAGGTACGCCACCCCTTCAATACACATGGAGCACTGGAGAACAACTATTTGAAGACAATAATGCTAATTATATACTCCCTCCATTCCTTTTTATAGTGCCTATAGATTTTTGGCATTTGTTTCAGAATATAAGGTTGTAGCTTAGCTTTTTTTCAATTACCCCCTCCCCGTTTAGCTCCCAAATCGTTCAGGTCCCAAAATTTTTATGGTAAGTTAGTAAGATATGGATTTCCCAAATTTTATGTTGATCTCAAATCGTTCAGCAAGGGGTCTTGGGTAAAAAATACACTTGCGCTAATTTCCGTGCCAAAAAACTATAGGCACTATAGAATGGAACAGAGGGAGTACCAGTTATACAACTAAAATCTACTACTATGGTAATGCTAATTTTTGGAACCCCTACTTCTTCTTGGGTCCCTGGCGCGCCATTATCACGGCGACGCTGAAAGGACACGGATGCTGCCTAGGGGGGAGGGTTAATAGGTGGTTTAAAACTTTTACGAATATGGCTTAACAAATGTGGAATAAAACTAGCGTTTAATTTGTCAAGCACAAAACCTATATGACTAGGATTTACCTATGTGCACCAACAACTTATTCTAAGCAAGTCAAGCAACTATGTGATAGCAAGATATATAACTTCAAGCACAAAGGCTATCACAAAGTAAAGTGCATAAGTAAAGAGTTCGGGTATAGGAATAACTGAAGTGACGCGGAGACAACGATGTATCCCGAAGTTCACACACTTGAGAGTGCTACTCTCCGTTGGAGCGGTGTGGAGCACAAGTCACTCCAAATGCACGAACGCCACCGTATTCTTCTCGAGAATTCCCACCAAAAGGGATGTCCTCGATCCACTATGTAACCTTAGGGTGGTCACCGAACCCGCACAAAGCTTGGGGCTATCTCCACAACTTAATTGGAGACTCCCAATAAATCTCCACAAAGCCCTTGCCCTTGAAGAATCTCCAAAAATTAATTGGAGTCCCCAAGAACACCACAAAGACCACAAAGACCACTAAGCCGTCTAGGGTCCAAAGACCCAAGAGGAACAAGCTTCGGGAACAAGCTCCCGAAGTGAATATGCTTGATGGCGTGTAACTCACACGTTCGTTGGGAACCCCAAGAGGAAGGTATGATGCGCACAGCAGCAAGTTTTCCCTCAGAAAGAAACCAAGGTTTATCGAACCAGGAGGAGCCAAGAAGCACGTTGAAGGTTGATGGCGGCGGGATGTAGTGCGGCGCAACACCGGAGATTCCGGCGCCAACGTGGAACCTGCACAACACAACCAAAGTACTTTGCCCCAACGAAACAGCGAGGTTGTCAATCTCACCGGCTTGCTTTGTAACAAAGGATTAGATGTATAGTGTGGATGATGATTATTTGCAAGAACAGTAAAGAACAATAGCAGCAGATTTGTATTTCAGATGTAAAAGAATGGACCGGGGTCCACAGTTCACTAGAGGTGTCTCTCCCATAAGATAGCATGTTGGGTGAACAAATTACAGTCAGGCAATTGACAAATAAAGAGAGCATAACAATGCACATACATGATATGATGAATATTGTGAGATTTAATTGGGCATTACGACAAAGTACATAGACCGCTATCCAGCATGCATCTATGCCTAAAAAGTCCACCTTCGAGGTTATCATCCGAACCCCTTCCGGTATTAAGTTGCAAAACAACGAGACAATTGCATTAAGTATGGTGCGTAATGTAATCAATAACTACATCCTCGGACATAGCATCAATGTTTTATCCCTAGTGGCAACAGCACATCCACAACCTTAGAACTTTCACGTCACCGTCCCAGATTTAATGGAGGCATGAACCCACTATCGAGCATAAATACTCCCTCTTGGAGTTAAGAGCAAAAACTTGGCCAGAGCCTCTACTAATAACGGAGAGCATGCAAGATCATAAACAACACATAGTATTCTCTATCCATCGGATCCCGACAAACACAACATATAGAATTACAGATAGATGATCTTGATCATGTTAGGAAGCTCACAAGATCCGACAATGAAGCACATGAGGAGAAGACAACCATCTAGCTACTGCTATGGACCCATAGTCCAGGGGTGAACTACTCACTCATCACTCCGGAGGCGACCATGGCGGTGAAGAGTCCTCCGGGAGATGAATCCCCTCTCCGGCAGGGTGCCGAGGTGATCTCCAGAATCCCCCGAGATGGGATTGGCGGCGGCGTCTCGAGTAGGGTTTTCCGTATCGTGGCTCTCGGTGTCGGGGGTTTCGCGACGAAGGCTTTAAGTAGGCGAGAAGGGCAACGCGGGGGCCACACGAGGGCCCCACACGCCAGGGCCGCGCGGCCAAGGCCCGGGCCGCGCCGCCCTGTTGTGGCGGCGCCTCGTGGCCCCACTTCCTTTCCCCTCGATCTTCCGGAAGCTTCGTGCAAAAATAGGACCACAGGCGTTGATTTCGTCCAATTCCGAGAATATTTCCTTTGTAGGATTTACGAAACCAAAAACAGCGAGAAAACGAGCAATCGGCTCTTCGGCATCTCGTTAATAGGTTAGTGCCGGAAAATGCATAAATACGACATATAATGTGTATAAAACATGTAGATATCATCAATAATGTGGCATGGAACATAAGAAATTATCGATACGTCGGAGACGTATCGGCATCCCCAAGCTTAGTTCCTGCTCGTCCCGAGCAGGTAAACGATAACACGGATAATTTGCGGAGTGACATGCCATCATAACCTTGATCATACTATTGTAAACATATGTAATGAATGCAGCGATCAAAACAATGGTAATGACATGAGTAAACAACTGAATCATAAAGCAAAGACTTTTCATGAATAGTACTTAAAGACAAGCATCAATAAGTCTGGCATAAGAGTTAACTCATAAAGCAATAAATCAAAGTAAAGGTATTGAAGCAACACAAAGGAAGATTAAGTTTCAGCGGTTGCTTTCAACTTATAACATGTATATCTCATGGATAATTGTCAACATAGAGTAATATAACAAGTGCAATATGCAAGTATGTAGGAATGAATGCACAGTTCACACAAGTGTTTGCTTCTTGAGGTGGCACTACAAGAAAAGTTCTGATAGACAACGTCTCAAAATCGTCCGCTACGGGGTATTTTTCGTCGCCTATGGGCCTAACCCGACGATATGGGTTCTGTTGTCGAAACTGCGTCAGGCAAAGTCCTACG